>NW_017728914.1:4638347-4651821 GCF_001723895.1 Crocodylus porosus
ACACACACACACACACACACACACAACCCACAGACCACTCTGCCTGCTGGCGGCTTGCCCTCCCCTCCCTGCTGGAGAGGCAGGTAGGTAAGCATGGTGTGTGCATGACACAGGGGTTGAATCAGCCCTAAATTGAAGCAGTGTTTTGTAAAACCCACCACTTCAATTTAGGGCCCCCCCATTTCATCTACACGCGCCCCTTGTGTCACAGATCGGGAACCTGATGCACGGTGATGTGTCATGGACTATACAAGCTAATGGTAACGTTCTGATTCCTCTGGCCTCTTTAATCACACAACAGCTGTGCATCCCAGTTAAAAAATTCTGGTCCTTGCAAAGGCATTTGTGCAGATTCCAAACAGCACCACACCCTGCACCTAGGTCAGATACCCATGTACAGTATGGTGTAGGCCTCAGTGACATCCTGTACTTCCTTGGCATTGGAGAGAATGTCATTGGAGTGGCCTTTGTTGCTTTGAGGGCTTCATGGTTGTGACTGTGAGGAGAGCTGAGCACCTGGCATGACCACTGTATTCAGGGGAAATGTGGGGGGCTCAGCACCTTGCAGTTTCAAACACTAAGCCTTTGAACTCCTTGAAAACAAATGTTTTATAGCAAGAGTTACAGCGAGTTGGGGATCAAATGTAAACCTCAGTCCCTTGGAGAGGCTGAAATTTAACATGGGCCAGTGTTTGCCGAGCAGCAAGGCATGAACATAGATGGTCTTGTTTTTCCTTCCTGATTAGAAGTCATTGAGACTGTTGATGGGCATTTAAATTACACCCATATTATGTAACCTCAATCAGCTGCCTTTTGTGATAGTTGGCAAAAGAAAATGAAGCCAGAACATTAGGGCTCTTCAGCATGCAGATTACTGAGCAAGAAAATGGCAGCTGTGACTGGACTAGGGGACTGATTCACTCTTGTGTTTGTCAGGCTCTATTTGCTTTGTCTTCGATGCTGCGACACTTCCCCTATGCCCAGCAGCAGTTCCTCAAGCTTGGTGGCCTTCAAGTACTTAGAAATCTCTTCAAAGAAAAAGGCATGGAGGCGCTCTATGTGCGAGTTGTGACATTACTCTATGATCTGATTATGGAAAAGGTAAGAGACGGCTGGAGAGTATTCCCTGGATATCAGCAGGAGTAGGTGAAGAGTAAGTTCTACACATAGGAATGATGAAATGTAATCTGGATTCACATACTTTCTGGAGTTCCTGAAGGTCCTTAAGATTTTCACAAAGGGGCTGTCTTGTTCCCTTCACCAAGGCCTGGGCAGTTGGGCGTGGTGCAGGCAATGCTGTCCTTCCACAAGAGTTGGGTGGGAGTAGCTGGTAGCATGGCAGCAGATTTAGTGGCCTGCTGTGCCCTCACTCCTCCAGGAGCATGGGGAAGCCCCTGTGAAACTGGGTTCGGTATTCCCCGTATGGGTTGCATGGCACAGGCTGAGTGTGGGACCTGACTTCTGAGGACATTGTGGAGCTGCTCTAGAATTATTTTAAACGTTCTTTTCCCCAATAACATCTTGCTGTAGTTCTTACCCAGCAGTGTGTTAGAAGCCAAGTGACACTGATCAGTCTGATTTTTATCATCTCAACCAGCAATCCTTAACCTTTTTGTACTCAAGGCACCCCTTGATAAACTCAAAGTCCCCCTCAGAAAATTCCAGCTTTGTTTTCACTAATTTTTTGACTACAGAAAAATAACAGTGCAGTTTTTATGCTACAGATAACTCAGAAGAATCACAACAGGGCAGAATGTTTTTAACACTGGGTTTCTATTTGAAATCTATGGGCACTTTTACACATGCTCCAAGGGTGGGTGGAGGGAGGGGTGCTCTAATTAAAGCAGCTTCAAGAGCCACTCTAATTAAAGTGCCACAGCATCTCATGTATCAGCACTCCTGCACTTCAGAATGGTTGTGGGAACGCTTGAACTAACTCTTCAAGCACCCCCTGCTGCCATTTTGAAGCGTGCGGACACTGATACACAAGACACTGGAGGCTGCTGGAGCACTGTAATTACCACGCTCCGGCAATGCACTGTAATTGTAATTATAGCACATTGGAGCAGCCTCCCAGCACATCTACAGGCACCCTGTGGTTTTATCTTGTGAATCATGTCTGCATGCCTAACACTACTGGCATTGCATGGCAACCTGAGGCATGTTTGAAAGGATCTCCGGGTGTCCGAGGTTGCTGTGGCACCCTGGTTAAGAATCGCTGGTCTAAACTAAATTAAACGCAAGGCATTAACAGAGTACTTACCGATTTTTTTGTAAATCTTCAAGTTTTAAAGGTCACTGGCTATTGGTATATCTTGGATAATAAACGGGTAAACACCTTTAGCTGTTTTATCTAGGAACACCTCAGCTTATTGCTGTAAATATCAATTTAAAAATCTTATTTTCTAGCCACTAGCTAACCTGTTTGTTTATGCGTTTCTCTTCCTTTAGAGAATGAAAATCAATTAAACCACAACTTCCACTTC
Organism: Crocodylus porosus; assembly: GCF_001723895.1. Lineage (NCBI taxonomy): Eukaryota > Metazoa > Chordata > Crocodylia > Crocodylidae > Crocodylus > Crocodylus porosus. The sequence continues at coordinate 4,640,834 of NW_017728914.1, forward strand.
TGTTTCTAGTCAATTTTGGGTCTGGGTTTTTATTGTTGTAATGTTTGGGTTTCAGGCACAGAAGAACTTGTATGAGAGCAGAAACACTTTTCTTGATCAGAGGTTTTATAAAACATAAACATTGGGCCCAATGTAAAATGACCTGGTTCATTCAGTTGGACAAATAACTAGCACTTTTTTCTGCCACAAACATTTGCTTTTAGCTTGTCAGAAACCCTACAGTTGTACCCCATGTTTTAACTACTCTACCTCAACATCTCCATCTGTTCCCAGATGCATTCTAACTTGAGGCAGTCAGCAGACCCTACACATATCAAGTGTTACATTAAGGCAGGGGTGGGCAAAATGTGGTCCATGGGCCAGTTGTGGCCTGCCAGGCTGTTCTATCTGGCCCGTGGAGCCCCTAAAAAAAATAAGAAAATCCTTATCTGCCCCTGACTGCCTGATATGTGACCCTCGATGGCTTGCCAAAACTCAGTAAGTGGTCCTCCTCCCGAAATAATTGCCCACCCCTGCATTAAAGCGTTATGAATGTTGTTCATTGTCCTTTTGATTGTGACGGTCTCCAGGGGCATATCCAGATGAGCACAGACATGTGGTATGCTGCCCCATAGACCCATCTGCAGCACCACACACTGCACAAGCAGGCATTCCCCGCACTGCGACTTTGCAGCATTTGGGGTGGGGGTTGACCCAGGGTCAAAAAAACCCATGGTGAAAAAAAGCGGGATGGCTCATGTGGTGCCAGCACATTCCACCCAGAATCAGAGCCTGGCTGGCTGGAGCCACGCTTTTGCTGCTGGCCAGGTTCTCTGCTTCAGGAGTGCTGCAGCTGCAGCTCATGGAGGCCCCAGGACTCCAGGTAAGGCTGCTAGAGCCAGCACAGTTGTTGGTCCCATCCTCCCCCACCCCATCTGGTGTAACCTGCACACCAGAGTGTGTGTGGCACCAGCATTCCCCAGGGACAGGCAGCACAAGGTGTGCTGCTGCTACTTGTGTCTAGGGAAATGCATGCTCCTGCTCATCTGAACACTCCCTAGGATGTAAATTGGATTTGTCGTCTTACTGGGCCTGAATGTGGAATGGAAAAAACCACTATTTTTTTCACATAACCCACACAGTTTCTCCAAAACTACCTGGGGAAATTTGGGATAAGCATTATATGCGAGGAAAAGGGCTCCCCATAGGTCTGGAAATTTGGAGTGGTAGCAGCATTACTTGCTGTGGCTTGGGGAGCCACTGGAATTTAATGCTGCTACTGTTCCCTCCCTCCCAACCTCACCCCCACTACCAAATTTCCAGATTCTTGGGGAGCCCCTTCCCAACTGTATGCCAGATTGGGATTGCAGCTGAACACAGGACCACAGGTCCCAGACCTAGCACATGCTTCCAGAACCAGTGCACTGTCCCAAACTCAGGGTATGGCCCTGGAGCCAGTGTGCAGGGTTGGAGCCAACACACAGCCCCAACACATTATGCTGAGTCAGGCACCACTGCACTGTGTAACGCCAGAGTCACCATGTCAGACTGGGCTCTGGCATGCATCCCCCAGCCCCAGAGATCCCAGGTCTTTGGTACTTACCTGTACTCCTTGGTAAGATTTATCTTTCTTGGTGCCTTCCCAAAATAGGGTCCTTTTTTTATTTGAGTGTATGTTTATATGTGAGAAAATACGGTAACAGCAAGCAAAGGGGCTGGATGAATCTGAATAAGTGGTGATATCACAGGGCTGTAGAATGGTTAGGTTTGGGGAAGACTGATTGAAAATCAACTGTGTGTGTGTGTGTGTGTGTGTGTGTGTGTGTGTGTGTGTGTGTGTGTGTAAAATGAAGCAAAACTTAACTGCCGGCCATGCTAGCCAGCGGAGTGGATTGAAGCAGAAGAAAAGATAGTTCTGTTCTGAATGCTTTCCCTGCCCTCACTCTTTTGTTTAACCCCAAATGAATGAACGGTCCAGCCAGCATGAGTATAAACTTGCACGAGGGACAGAAATGGCTTTCCTCTGGGAAGGAAAAATGTGGTTGGAGGTTTTATTTCCTCTCCTCCCTCCCTTCCCCTCCCCCACACGTACAGTAAATCAAACATATAAGTACAGTGCAGTGATTTTTGCCTTGAGTAACATCCAAGGGACCATCAGAAATAAGTTGCCAAGCAGCGATAGGCCCTTATCTAAAGGTCAGAAAAAATGTTATTGGGAACCTTGAGGATGTTGGAGTGGTCCCCAGGATGGGAGGGGGAGGGAGGATTTACCTGTTAGTAGGACTTATCTTTCATCGGTGTTTCTTTGTAACTGACTATTTCCATCCATTTTCTTCTGCAGATTTGCTTATCAGACCTGTAGAAGCCCTAATCTTTCCTTAATGATAATAACCTAGCAAACAGACTTGTGCTATTCAGATCTAATTAATGAAGCGCACACATACTAATTATCACAGGAGGCCACCAGTCAAGCTAAAGGAACAGTTCTTAAAGGGAAAGAGATGCCATTGTGACAATCTGGGAATTTTTTGTGCAAGGACCAGCTGTTTCTGCCATGCAGACTGAAATGCATTTCGGATCACATTCTAGTTGGTGATGCATTCGTGGATTTCCTGTTAGTGACAGCTTCTCACATTCACCTGCTGGCACTGCCAGGGCCACGCATTTAATGGTAACAGCTAGTATCAAAGCCAGCAATAAATGAACGTGCAGATTCCTACATATGCCGCCCACGCTGTGAACACTGCAACTCAGTATATTTGAACAAGATCAACCCCCACTGCAGCAGCCTTCAATGTGCCTGCTAGAACCGGGTCTTTCACTTGGGCTCTGCATCTTGGCTTACATGTGGGGGTGCTTTTGAAAGTGCATATAGCTACACAGAATAGGGTGGCTGAACCTTTTGATTTAAAGCTGATATAAAACAGGCAGTGCCCAGAGCCTATGGTCTGGTAACATTCCTAAAATGATGGCACAACAAAAATGTTCAATAGGCATAGAGTTACATGGCAGTTATGAAACAAAACAAAAACCAACATTTTAAACATCATCGCCTAAACTGTCTTCCCCTTTCTGTTAGATATTTGTTGCCCATGATGTCATAATATCACAGTAATCCTCCAGTCATCTAAGAGTTTTCCAGGCTAGACATGGCTAGAATTTCTAAAATATAAAATCAAAGCACACAAATTTTTCAAGCCACCTTTATGTATCATAAAGAAACAAAATAGGGAGTGCTTCCTTTCATATATATTTCTTTTGCAGATGACCTTGAAAGTCAGATATTAGGGGGTATATGGATTCACCACTGGATAATAATGCAGTAGATTCCAGTTATTTGTACAGCATTTTTTCCAACAAAATTATGCAAATGAGCAGACTATAGTAGTAAATGGAACAGGAAGAAACAATTTAAAAATAAATAGGTAGCATAATTTCTGGTCATAATATGGTGCTATAAGTGACTGCAAGTTGCTACTGCAGTTTTTGTCAGCTCTTAAAGATTTGTTGGAAAATAAATGGAAAATGACAGCAATTGCAGTTTGATCATATCTTATACCTTTCTATGTGACTGTGCATATTCATAACAAATAACAGAATTCCACATGCACCTTAAGCATTCCAAAATTGCATTTACTTCATGTAGTCATCCAATGATGCAAGGAAAAGCAAATACAATAAAATAAGAGGCAATTTTTAAGAGGTAGTATTGTGATGTGTAAGATGATTTAGAAAAAATGTATAAGCAAACTGATTTCTTTCTATGAGACATGTCATTAATCCAGGGTGATTGATATCATAGTTAATGATAAGAAACATGTTAAATATACTTAAAGTTAAATGTGCTGATTTAAAACAACAGAAAACCATATGTAATAATTTGCAAAATTATAAAAATGTTTCACAGTTTGAAACACTACTATAAACTGTCTGTTATGAGCAGAAATCTTTAACTATGCTTAACCTTTGCATGATTTAAGTGATCCTTGACTTTCTCTTTTGTAGTTTCAGTTTGTACAATACACCCAAATATTCTAAAAGCTAATATCCAAAATAGGAGGGCAAAATTTAATTCAGTGGATAGCAGGAAAGTTTACAAATAACCAAAACATGCTAATAATTAACATGCATTACAGGGAAATCTACTTTATGTTGCTCAACAGTATATAAAATCTACTGAGAACAATTATTAAAAGTGTCAGTTGTACTAGGATACTAATAATCAATGTAACATGCTTTCTCACAGATGTTGCTTGAGGGTGCCCAGAACAATGAAGACCAAATGGAAGAGAAAGTCCAGCAGTACAGCCAAGTGAAGCTGGTGCCCGCTGTGGTAGAACAGGACTGGTGTGCCATTGTTTCCAACCTCCTGGCACTGCCGGAGCATGACACGAGAGAGAAAGTCCTAAAAACAGTGAGTGTTCTGATGACCTTCTGCAAGGATCGATACCGTGGGGACCAGCACCTCAACATCACACTAAGCATGTTGCGCAGCGAGTATGAGGAGCTGGCGGCTGAAGAACAAAGGCAAGGTGACAAAGATGGATATTTTAAGGAACTTCTTGGCTCTATAAATACCATTATTCAGGAATTAAGATGAAAGCAGCTGTAATTTCACTGAGATTTAAGAAGTAATTCAGGACAACTGCATGAATGTTGCTGTTTCAGGCTTAAATAAACTATTGAATAAACTGCTGGTCCAAGCAAAATCTCTCTCCAAGGCAAGTGAGCCAGTAGTTTCGTTACTAAAAGCACAAGCATTTGTGGGTATATTTTCAGCTCATTTCTTAGCCCATGCTAATTTCTCAGCTAATGAGGGTGTACATTTTCAAACATATATTACACCTAGTACTCTGCTTGCTTCTGAATCATTTACTGTAAGTGACTGAAATATTTTATCCAGATAGAGAAAAACAGCAATTTTTTGGAGTCCCAAGGACTGATGATACTCTTGCTTATCAGGCAGATGTGTATTTGGATTTTCTAAAGGAAAAAGACTTCTTCATATAACAGTAGTCAGGCTTTCTGCTTTGGATTTGTTCTACTTTCTAATCTACAGAGGCTCTGGAAACTGCTGGTTGTGTCCTGATCTTTAAGTTTTCATCCTGCTTGTGTTTTTTACTCAGAAACCTCAAGAATATTGAGTCTTGTTATAACTAGGTCTGGTTAGAGAATGTGTAAAAACCAAGATTGGGAGGTTTTTTTTCAGCCCTTATTTGAAAGAACATAGAATCTTTAGCAAAAAGAGCCCTTCTCACAAATGTTTGCTAGACACTTGAATTAAATACATGTTTAAAAAACAAAACCAAAACCTCAAGCATTCTAAATAGCTCTGATTAGAAATCATTTCTCCTGCCAGCCAATCAGGTTATACTTGCTTCACAACTGTAATATGAACTTTTTTCTTCTCTAGTTGTTCAAAACTCTAGAGTAGACTGGACCTGAATTTCTAATGGTTTTTTAATGGGAAAAAAAAACAATCTAGGGAGGGGCTTAGAATTCTTTTACACATCAAGGGAAATAAAATTTAAAAGCCACTGTTTTTTTTTCCCCTTGTACAGTTTACTTTTAAATATTTTTGTGCCTTCTGATCTTATGAGAATACTGCCTCATAAGGAAATATTGGAAGGAAATATTTTTTCCAATATTTCAATTTTTTTTCTATTCCAGACAAAGGGGAAAAGAAACATGAAATATTTTAAATTTCCCATAAAGCAGCATTTAAAAAAAAATCATGTCAGCCTCATTGAAACCTTACCTATCACTCAGGCAAAAGCCTGCTATTACAGCATTGACTGCACCTTCACTTTTTAAAACTCTGCATATAAAAAACAGTGACTCGAGTTAAAGTTTTGGCCTTGAAACAATCCCATACCAAAAATGTTGAAGTGGGCTGCATAAACAGTGCCTCAGCAAAGTGGTGCCAAAATCAAACACAGGTTTCAAAATATTCCTATCATGACAAAAAGAGCATTTGTCACCAGAAGAGCATTTCAGTGAAGTACTTGCAACCAGCTCTACTGGGAGCTGCTGTGAATCCCTCTGACTGTCAGCTTCAGCTACTTCAAGCTGGGCCAGTGCTACCACTTGTACTTTGTGAGGCTTTTACAGTGCAGAGAAATATCCATTACAAGCTGGACTGAGGCTGCCAATTCCTTTTCCCCTATGATTGTAGCAGACTTGAATCCAGGTCCCATTAACCTGCACTACCACCTGGCCCTTCCTCTGCTTCTTTTTCTGGTTATAATTGCTATGTACAGAAAACCCTGAGCTGGTATCTTTTTATTTTTTAACAGAAAGTGAGACTTGGAGTGCTGTGTGGCTGGAGCAGGCACAGTTAGGCGACTGCACCAAAGGGACCTTTGCCAGCACAGCAGGGCACTGTGAGGATGGGGAGCTGCTTTGGTGCCTGCGCCATGTAGGCATGGGATAACTTTGCCATTTTAGTGCCAGGTTATTATCTTTGGTTGTTTGGCTTTCCCTGCCCAGAGTGGATGTCACCAGAATGACTGGATGGTTGCTCTGTAATCCTGGTGGCTCCTGCAGGGTTTCCCATCAGGAGTCCCTAATGATGATAGAATAATAAATAGTTGTATTTATACAGCATCCATCTGCCACTGCCTTGTAAGGACAGCATGAAACAATGTGCTCCCAATGAATCGAGATGCCAACCGCTTGAGAGCCAGCATCTTCCAGCCCTTCTGCAAGCAGGCAAAAGCTGTTCAGGCAGGACAGCGCAGAAGAACATGGTTGCAACATAAAATATACAGGCTATAGCCACTTTGTCCAGTATAGTCCTGCAGCCTGGGAGCCTCCCTGAGGGTGGAATGTACAGGTTTCAATCTTCAATTTAACCATGCTTCCCTGCACCCTGAGGATGCCCAGAAGCCAGAACAGCCTATTAAAGCAGCCTTCAAGCTGCTTTAGTGGCAGGAGACTGAACTGGCAGGCAGCTGCCCAGGAGTAGGTGGGCACAAGTGGGGTTTTAAGCCACTTTTGCAAATGCACTGCCTCCTGCTAGCTCTGTGCTTTGGTGCCACAGCTCAGGGCAGAAACCAAAGGTTTTGCCAGGCCTGGAACCTCTTTAACTCTTATAATCAGCTCCTTACATAAACTGCTTTCATGTGCCAACAGACAGGAGTGGGGACCAATGCAGCAGCCAGGCAGGTCATCACCTAAGAGTACTTGTGCATTTGGCCCTGGCTTCAGCTCCTGGGCCAGAGAGCATGCATCAGGGTGCCCATGGCAGAGTAGTGGACTCTCCATCACTGGAGGTGTTCAAGAAGAGGGATGTTCTAAGCGTAGCTACGCCTGTGTTCTGCTGTGGGTATTTCCCATGCTTTTGTGCTTTGCTGGTTGCTGTATGGGGGGAAATTCCTCCCCTTTCCCCACCTTCCTCAGAAGCATTGGGTGTTGGCTGCAGTCAAGGCTGGGGATTTTGACTAGGGCATGCCAATGTTCCTGCTGCAACTTAAATCCACATTTTGCTGGCTAAAGGGTCTTATCCTTCTGCTGAGGGTCAGACCAGTTGCCATGTTTGGGGGCATGAGGGAATTTTACCCCATGGTCAGGTTGGTATGGATTGTGGGGGGGTTTGCCTTCCTCTATAGCAGGGGTTGTGGCCCTCTTCCTGGGATCTTTTGAGCATATATAAACAACCTCTGCAGAAGCAGGACATTGGCCACTGTGGACCCTCTGCTTTACCTACTGCAGATTAGGATGTTACATCTTGTGTTAGATTTGACTCTGTAGTTTTGCTGACGGGTTATACAATGGATTTGTATAGGATGGTTTGCATAGGGATGATTCTGCCTCAGTTGGGGGTTGGTCTAACTGCATGACCAGGAGCAGCTTGCAGACAGCAGAGCTACAGAACAAAAGGTAGCTTGATGAATGGAAGATCCAGATCATAGGAGAGAGGGCTGTTAACTCCTGTGGGGTGAAGGAATTGGGAGGAATCCAGTGGATTGTAACATAATTGTTACTGGGAGTAACAAGGAATAACGGCAATACATTGACTGAGAGTGGATTCAGGCTGGACATTGGAGGCGTTACTTCATGGTCAGGGCGGCTAGGATCTGGAGCCAACGTCCAAGAGAAGTGGTGCTGGCTCCTACCCTGGGGGTCTTTAAGAGGAGGCTAGATGTACACCTTGCTGGGGTCATTTGACCCCAGTACTCTTTCCTGCCCATGGCAGGGGGTCGGACTTGATGATCTGCTCAGGTCCCTTCCGAGCCTACTAACTATGAAACAATGGAGCTCTCTGCCAGCTCTGCTTCTCTACGATTCTATTCTTTATGATTATCCCAGCAAAGGCCATTGTCCTGCCAGCACTAACCATTTTCTCAAGCAGTGTGAGATGCACCATGGCATTCATGGAGTTCAGCTGATGCCACTCTCCAATACCTGCTGCATGTGGAGCAGTGGAGACTCATTGGCTTAGCCACTTCCTTGCTGTAATGGGACATTGGGTTCAGATATTCTCTTGTTTTCCCCTCAAATAGAGGTTTCCTGTTCTCCTACTGTCAGGGCTTATGTTGGGCTTTGTGTTTCCAAGTCAGTGTACTAAGGGTTTGGCCCCAAGGGTTCTCACATGCTACTGTCTAATGCATGTATGTTATCTGTTATGGAGAAGTCAGAGATGCTAGAGGATGGGCTTTGGTATACAGACTTTATTTTGACCTTTCTACAGAATTCCACAGAGCTTCCTTACCTCTCATGGGATGCTTTGGGAAGGGTCAGAGCCTTGACTGGACACCATGCAAGTCTCCATTTGAATCTTTCAGGTTTTCAGAGGAGTTCCATAGTATTTTATTCTAATCCCTTTGGGAGGGGACCTCACTTTCTTGTCAGGTCATTTAAAATTCCCCATGAGGCATTTTTGATCAATTCCAACAGTAACAGTATGAAAACAGAAAAGTTATACGTGGCTCCTGCAGCTGAGAGACTTCATAAGCACAACTGGAGCCAGTTCTCCACATTCTGTACACCAGCCGTGCACTCCTAAGCATTTTATCTCCACATTTCATGCAATTCTGCAAAGCTCTACGGATGGAAAATAACACCCTGTGCCTCAAGCTTAGAACAGACGCACAGGCACAGAAATATCATAGGCTCAGGGGACTGGAGCCCTTAATGCCACCCATGAAATAGATTTATGCTAATAGCACATTGCATTATCCTGCTATTGCAGTTGTAACCTGTGTCAAGTGCTGCCCCAAATGCCCCTCATCTAAGGTGCCCTACTTACTTGCTGGGGGAAGGGCTTCTGCTGCTTTCCATAGTTTCAGATTTGCTTTTCAGATAGAACAGTTCCTTCAGTAATTGTTTCTGCAGCCTCAGGAGCATCAGCAGTGATAATGCTACCCATGAGAGAGAAACCAGCCTGCTATCAAAGAGAATCTTTAGGTGCCAAATGCAAAGGCGACTCTAAACACCTGGGAAGTTGTCACTGCTCAATTATCTTATGCTTGTTAAGCTTACCGATCATTTAAGATGTTGTTAATACAAGCTGAGCAATTCATCTCGCCTGTACAGAACAGATCAGCCTCCAAAACTTCCTTGGATCAATATCATCTCTTGGAAACAGCGATGTGTAGCTACAGGTGTAGACAGCCTGTACCACAGTGTCTTCTGCAGGGGACAAGCCACCTTATAGCCTCATCTGATAAAATGGACAACTTTGGCTAAGAGTAAATACCTGAAACTGAGCTTGGTATTGATTGGGCTGTTTCAAGGCTGTTAGCCCTTCCTTCTTTATACTAGAAATTCAGGCTACTTTTACAGATTGTCAATTGTTGCTATTAAATAGTAGGTGTCATTATAAATATTGACTTTACTCTGGGGTTTGTTTCTGTTTTGCTTGGATTAAAACATAGCTTGAAGGAATTCTCACAAATCTGTTCCTGGAGAACGCAGCAGGGTATTTCAGACACGGTAAAATGCAGTCGCAACAGACTGAGCTGCCAGGGCTTGGTGCATAGAGGGAGTCTCTTCTGTTTTGTAAGCTGGCCTCCTTCATTTTAGCTTCTGCTTGATGGAAGATGTGAACTAAGCCTTGGTATTCTAGAGCAGGGATCACTAACTGATCTTGAAGCCTTTTGGAATCGATCTGAGGCTGGGGGAGCTAAGCACACTTGTGCATACATGCACGCACCCAATCTCCAGCCCAGCAGGTCAGTCCATGGGGGAGGGAAGATGCATGGCAGTGGGGGGAGGGGCTCCTGCCACTGTGCACATCTCAGTAGAGGCCCCAGGGGGCATGTGCCCCCTCATCTATGTGCGGTGGAGGCAGCTGCCATTGCAGGCTGGGCTTTGCACCCTGAGCCCTGCTGCAGCCCACCTGGAGAGTGGCCTGATACCACGTGTCCAGCTGCTGGGCGGGCAGAGGACAAGGCTCAGGGATTCACATGGCATTGAGCCATTCCAAGGCCAGGTAGAGGGGTCAGGGTGCAAAACTTACAACAGCAGCCACCTCCACCCCGCACAGATAGGGCACGTGTCGCCCCCTTCCCCCCTCAAATGCTGGTCAGCATAGGCAGCTGCAGCAGCTGTCAGGGAGGGAGTGGAGCTGGAGCAGGGGCAGGCCCTGCAAAGCCAGGGCATGGGACGGAGCTGTGAGTGACTTGTCTGGAGGGGCCTGGGGGGCATGCACCCCGGGAAAGCACGGGGGGGGGTATGGATCTGCATGCCAGCCGGGCCAGCTGCCACTGTGGGCTGGGGCTGGGGCTGTACTCGGGCTGGGTGGCAGTAGCACTGGGAGCGGGACTACAGGGCAACTTCGGGCACCTGAAAATAGATCCCAGGGGGCGGGGGGGCAAGGGGTAGGTGTTGGTGCCACATTGTGCTTGGCCCCACTCCCCTGCCTGCTCCAGTGCTGCTCTCTCCTTCACCACCACTGGGCGGGGGGCAGGTGGAGGCCTCAGCGGTGAGGGAGGAAGTGGGGTTAGGGCTGGGGCCTTGATCTCCTCCACCCTGCCCTGCCCTGCCCTGCAGGGGGGGGCAAAGGG
>NW_017728914.1:4651921-4660397 GCF_001723895.1 Crocodylus porosus
CAATCCCCTTCCCCTCACCCCTTCTCCCACAGACTTACCTGCTAGAGGGGGGGCACATCCCCAAATATTTTTTTTCTCCCTCTGCCTCTATCTGCCACCCCACCCTTCCCTCCCCACAGACTTACCTGCTGCGGGACGGGGGGATGGCATACGGTATATCTTGGGTTGCTTTTAAATGCTAAAGGTGATCAAAGGTTGGAGACTACTGTTCTAGAGGCTCTGAGCTGGTTACTGTTCCATGTAGGAGCTGCGTTTCTCACCAAGGCAAACCTTTTCCTGGAGCAGTGTTTCATCAATGGAGGCTGAAACTTACCATCTGGACCTTAGTAGCATTAGTAATAAACCCAGAACCGGGCACCTACAACCACGTTCAGATTTGATGTGCAGACTCTTACTATTAAGAAAGAAACCAAAGCCTGAGCCAAGCTGAACACCATGAATAACTGACACATGGGGCTACTTGAAACTCTGCCACGGTCACCGTTCCCTGTGGGGCTCTGCATCACATGCATCTGAAGCTGTTCGGCTCGCTCCAATCCAGGCAGTGCCATTTGCTTGTGTGCAGGGTTGAGATATCAGAGGGTGAGCTTGGGAGGAGGTCAGTGAAGAGGAAGAACTTGACCCTGTAGAAACAAAACATTTATGGCAGTGCACCCAGCAGGCAGATCACTAGACTGATCCTTTTGGACATGGCTTCTGTTCCCAGCTTGGCCACACAGCTAAGAGATGACTTTGGGCAGGTCCTCTCCCTCCCTGTCTCAGCTTCCCCATCTGGAGAGTGGGGATGATGATAGATAGCAGCCCCATCTGTAAAACAGTCTGAGAACTAAGCTGAAAAGCACAGCTATTATTAATTGGTTAGCAAGTTAGAGAACAGAGCTCCAGGGGCACAATGCACATCCATCCCAAGAAGTGCATGTGTTGCAGCAAGCTGGTTACTGCCTGTCTCATTCCCAGTTACTAACAGCACACCCAGCACATTCTCAGCAGGACTTTTCCATGGTCAGGGCACAGCTGCCATGACTGTGGGACAGGTCTTTGAGAACCCCAGAGGCAGCACTATCTTGCCTGTCGTGACTCAATAAAGACCTGGCATTTGGAGCCAGGTCCCTGTTGCCCAGTGGGTCAGCAGGAGCAGGGAGACCATAAGGTTCACTTTACAGAGTTCCCTGTATTTGAAGGGAAACCTGGTGGGGCCTACTAAAACTGCAGCTCCTAAAGAGCCTTCAGCTGATGGCTTTGGTCCCCTCCCAACAGCACAGTACTTTGGAAATCAGGCTGGTAGTTGCCATAGCTGCCAAGTAATGACAGAAGAGACCCCAGAGTCACTACTGTGCCCTCTGGTATCCCCGCTTAAACACCATGGGCTGCTCTGCAAGGGGCTAGCACTGCAGTCCAGAGCCAAGCCCCTCTCCCTCAGGCTCTGCCACAAGGAACGGAGCCTGTTCCATGGAAGTGGCACAGACTCCTTCTGCGACTGCCTATGGCAAATCTGGTTGGTGGAGTATGAAGGGCTAATCCATGCCATACATGTGAGAGACTTAAATAGGGTTTAGCCTCCAACATGCTGCCCCAAACTTGTAGGACAGTTGGGGCAAAGCCTTTGCAGTGGGAACTGGTGAGGCACCAGCACTATGCATTCACATACCAGACGAAACCCTGAAGTGAACAGTAGTGCCATCATCTACTACACCTGCCTCCTGACAAATGCAGTGACCCCCCCAAAGGGGCTGCTGGCATCATGTGCAGCAAGCACAGAGGAAGCCAGCCCCAAGGATTTAGTGGGTTTCCTCCTTCCCATTCCTCAGAATTACGCAGCTGCGCAAACAGCTACAAAGCAGGCACCTCTTCCTTAGAAGCAATGGTGATTAAGCTAATAATGTCCCACAAACCTGCTCCCTTTTGAGCAATCTTCTGCTGGGGCCAGGGCATAGATTTCTTTGGCTCTGCTCCTGTTTTCATCTGTTACTTACAGCTCAGCTTTATAAGCTGTTAAATGTCTTTGAGTTGCTGCCTTTGTATAGTGCAACGATGCCTGGGCTGAAAATACAGGGAAAAAATAGAATGAGAATTGGCTGATGCCAATGGGAAACCCTCAAGCCCCACAAGCTGGGCCTCCCCTGCCCCCTCCAAAGCCATAAATAATTTAAAGAGCAAACGCTTTTTAAAAGATAATAAATCTTAAGATCTTTTTAAAGCTCTTATTTGTCTCTTGAGTTCTCAGCTTTCCGAGTTCTCCTTTTCAAGCTTTCTTCAGCATCCAAGAGAGCAGGAAACAGGCATTTTTACAAGGAAGCTGAGTCTCACATGTTTACATAACTTCAGCAGCTGGGCACTCAATGGCTGTAAGACTTGGTCATGAGGGTTTTAACGCTAAAAGCCGACCTGGAGCTGGGAGCCAAGCTTTGCTGTTTTGTGCTTTTTAGAAGGTGAACAAAGGAATCCTGATAGGTTTACACCAAAGCTGCCTATGGATTTAAATATCTGAAGCAGGAGCATAGCTGTGAGTGGGCATGAGCCCCGAGTGCCAACTTGAGGTGCAAAAATGGAAGCCCTGCCACTGCTGGCCCAGCCATTGCAGCCATCACTCCTGCCCAGGCCCCTGCTATTCTTGTTATGCACCTTCTGATCTGAAAGACTAAACAACCAGCATGGGGAGGTGGAAATAAAGCAAAGGAAAATGGATGTAGATCAGGGGAACATCCTGACAATGATGTCTTGGGCTTCTGGGCCAATGCCTGAGATGCGGACACCCAGCTCTGTGAATGGGACATTTAAAACAGCATGAGACTGAGCTCAGGACTAGTGCCACAAGGCAAGGACTGCCCATCTGTTAGGTATCCTCCCTCCTGTGCCAGGTGCTGTTGCTCCCATTGCAAGTCCCAGGAAAGGCATAGCACTGTCCCAGATACCAGGCTGGTGTGTCTCACCAAGCATTTGCAGTTCAGAAAGTTGTGCCCAGGAGCATTTGGAACAAAGCAGTGCAGTGCCACTATGGGACTGGGCCTGTGCATTTCTGCTGGCCACAAAGCCTGGCTGGGCCTCTGAGAAGCTCTGTGTGTGGAAGCAGAGCAACAGTAGAGTCTAGGGCAGAAAAACCTCTGTTCACAAACAGGACAGGAACAAGTGTGAGGGGAAAGTGTCCTGGGAGGGGCTGGCCAGCTCCCTGACCACTCACACCCTTGGGCATCAGCTGAATGGAGCAGCCAAGTCCGGCTTTAAAAGGACACTCCCAAAGCCACCAGTCAAACACCCTTCTTGGGAGCTGGCTGCAGCACTGAGGCAGCCGCAGGCAAAGCTAAACATGATTAATAGGCACTGAACTGGGGCATGCTCTGCCCCTCGGCTCCTGCCAGACAGCCCCCATGCAGAGCACTCAGGCTTTCTGAGCACAGATTAACTCTTTGGGAACTTAGGATGTGTGGATGGATATGCACAGGCACCAGCATAAAGTCCTCCTCATGCTGGCAAAGGCCTGGGGGGAAGCGTGGAGCAAAACAAAGACCTTCTTCTCTTTTTGTACAACGTCAGGGACTGTGAGGTTGCAGGCTGCTTGCAGCTGTTGGACCTCAACTCACCTACTGGTCCCTGATGCTCTGCCAGCCTTTCTAGAGCAGTGGCCCATAGCCACCAAAGTGGGGGTCTCACACCTTGCTGTGCTGCAGAGCAGGGCTGCCGGGAATTTCACAGAGATGGCTGCGAGAGCACCCTGACCCCTGGCTCCCACAGCACAGGGGAAAGGCCACCCTGAATGCACAGGTACTGTCACTTGTGCAGAAACAGAGGCTTTGGTATGCGCTGCCACACTCTTCAGTTGCATTCGGATCAGATTTCTCTTGCACATTGAGCCTGAGTCTCTTCCCACTTGCGCTGGTGCAGAGGAGGAGCATTTTCATCAGAAGAGTACTGGGTACAGCGAGGCATCCATTGCATGCCACCTGCTCAGTCTTGCTCACACCTTGGGATGGCAGAGTTGCCTGGAAATCAGCAGTGGCAGTTTGCTGAGCACCACAGCTACACCCCCCTCCCTCCTTGTGCTGTCTCCTTTATTGGCTCATGAGCAGGCGTTACCTCCAGAACATGCCAAAGCACAAGCAGAACTGTGGAAATGCAGAGGGGCGTTGAAAACCAAGCCCACTCTCCTTACCCCAGGGGAAGGTTTGTGCTCAGCACAGGACAGGTTGAAGCTTTCAGTTTGGGTCCCCTCTCCATAATCCATGCCAGTGCCTCATGAGTCATGGTGTTCTCTAAAGAGCATCCACTGCACAGCTGGGCATCCCCTCAGTGCTTGCCAGAGCTACAAAGTGACAGCACAGAGATATAAGGATTACAGTGCAGGGCCAGAAGCCAAAACTCCCTAAATCCTAATCCTTTCTCTGTGATCAAATTATTGAGGGGCCTGGGGCAAAACACCAAGGTTGAAGTCTCCAGAGGGAGTTACTTATTTCATAGGATCACCTTGTGAGCCCTCAATATTCAAACTTGCTGAGGACTCGCATCTCCTGCAGACATCAGCTGAATTTGCAAGTGTTCAGTGTCTCTAAGAAGCAGGCTTTAAGTTGGGTGCCCAAGAAGGGAGGCACCCAGAATCCAGGTCTTCTGGGTAAATCAGCCTTACTCTCCTGGTGTCTGTTTGCCTAGCAGTAATGCTGTCTTAATCCCTTGCTCACAAGGTTGCTGGTAAGGTTGGGCCCTTTCCTGTGACATTTTGGGAGAGCAGAAGGCTGTGCATGGGTGACTGTGATATGACAGGAGGTGAAGGTCACAACAGCAGAGCAAGGAGAGGAGGAGACCCTTTCATCAAAAGCTCCCTCCCATCAGGCAGTGGGAGTCGGGGCTAGGAGCAGGGAGTGGGGTGGGCAGTAATCAGGTCAGCCAGAGGGAAGGTACTGACGGTTCTGAAAGCAAGCACCAAAGTTGGTAGTCCCCATCTCTTGACTTGCTGCCTTGCCACTCCTGCTTGTAGCCACCAGAAATTAAACCAGGGAAAGGAGAATAGGAGAACAAAGGCTGCTGTTGCCTACAGCATCTGAAAAGCTCAGTGTTGCTACCAGCAAGGTCTGGGGATGACTAGCCCAGCCTGTGCCCAACAGCTAGGCCATGGACCAAAAATAGTTGCTATCACAGCTGCACACCTGCCTCCAGTAGGGGTGGTGGGATCAACGCTGCCCTGGGAAGACCTCTGTTGGCAGAGACTGCTTTGAACGAGTCTCTGTCTGGTAGCCCTGCCCCTGATCCTTCCCCTAGCACACTGGGCAATCTCCTGGTGAGGTCTCCTGTTGGTACAGACACAGGGGTTGGGATTTCAGATGAAGGACCATTCTCTAATTGCAGCTGGACGTGAATGTTTGAGGCCACAGCAACACATGGACTCACCTGCTCCCTGCTTGTTGCAAGAGCACAGTGCTGGAAAGAACCTGTTGGGTCACTGAATTCAGGTCTCTGGGATATCAGACAACCATGCAATAAACATCTGGCCGAAAGGGCCCACGAGAACATCCCCTCCAGCCCTTCTCACACCCACCAGCACAAAGGACCCCATAACATCCTGTATCCAACATGGCTTTTATGTACAAAAATCCCTATAGTGCATCACAGAAGAGGCAAGGGTGCCACCAATGCCCTGAGCCCTTGCAGTGGCAGGGAATTTGTTATGTGATATGGAGCCCCACTGAGAGGGGCATGCTCCACTCTACAGGCAGAGGCAAAAACTGAACAGTCCTTGCAAATCTGATCTGGGAGGAAAAATCCCTCCTGACCCCCAACCTGGTAACATGAGCAAGATCCTCCAGTCAAGCACCAGAGAGGCTTCCCAGTACCGTTAGGAGAACAAGTGAATCCCCAGCCAGCTACTGCCTCTGGATATGGCTGAAGTTCAGTGCTTCAAGGGAAGATGGAAAAAAACCCAGAAGCCAAATGATGCATTCCAGAATAAAAGGGATTTCTTCCTACAGATGGCCAGTGGGAGCCCATGGCTCCTTGGTGACTAAAGGAATGCACATACCTCTAAAGGACCATGTACTGCTTCCCCAAGATCTGTCATTAGCAGATGCGATTATGTTATTAGCAAGGTGGCCTTGTCTGGCAGTTCAGTCACATTAGAAACATGGCACCTCTGGTCAATGGGGAGGCTAACAGCTGAATTCCTACCTTAGGTCTGCATGGCAAGATCATGACTTGGTTATTCAATACCTTCAATTTCCACTTGCACAGGGGGAGCAAAGTATCAAAGGCAAGAGCCAGTCTGTGGCTCTGAGAGGAGAATTTCCTCTGGAATTGCTTCTTCCATCTGTCTGCTTCTTGCATGTGTGTAGAGCTGGGGCAAATGCTTTAAAATGATTCGTTCCCATTGTGACTGTCAATCCATAGGACCCCAGCTGCACACACAGTACAAATGCAAATAAGTCCTGGAATGGTTATTTGCAGTGCAACAGAAAATCACTATACAAAACCAGCAGGAAACCACAGACAGAACATCTCATGAATAATTACACCCACAGGCATTTTCCCTCAAACTGTCAGAGGAGCGCACTGTACAATCTTGAAAAGATACAAGAAAAAAATCCTGGAATTTCTTATCAAAGAAACACTTAGGAACCCTAATGAAGATCCACCCAGATGTAAGTGTCCCTAAAATACTGGTGAAGGGCTAATGGCTCATAGACTATGTATTTCTGTTTTAAATTCCTGTGTGTCCAAATCAATTGGTGCATTTTTACCATTTGCCTTTAAAAAGTCATGCTCCCTACCTGTCTTGACTTTCCAGAGCTCGATGAGATGTGACAGCAATGAACGGGTTACTTGCAGGAGCTGCCCCTTGGACTGCCCTGCCATCACTCTGGTGCCAGCCAGTGAAGCGTTAGCTGGTGAGGGAACATGTGAAATGTGTGCATTGATCAGGTCAGTTTCCATGGGGAGAACTGGCATCTTCTGGTGCTGCTCATGCCATTAGTATTGAGCTTGGTTGACTAATGACCGACTTTCTGCAAACACTTTCTGACACACTTTTAGCTCTTTATTACCTCAGATGCCACATGTCAGAATTGCAGTTCTTAATTAGAACCATGAAATCATAGAAAATGAGTATTGGAAGGGCCTACAGGAGGTCATCTAATCCAACCCCGTGCTCAAAGCAGGACCGTCCTCTACTGTATCATCCAGCCGGGGCTTTGTCTAGCCTGGTCTTAAAAACCTCCAAGGATGGAGATTCCACAGCCTCTCTGGGTAACCTTTTCCAGTGCTTTATTACCCTCCTAATGTGAAAGTTTTTCCTAATATCTAACCTAAAGGTCCCTTGCTGCAATTTGACACCTTTGCTTCTTGTTTTGTCATCTGCCACCACTGAGAACAGTCTAGTGCCACCCTCTTTGGAACCACCCTTCACGTAGTTGAAGGCTCCTATTGAAGGCTGCTATTCTCCAGACTCAGTAAGCCCAGTTCCCTCAGCCTCTCCTCATAAGTCATGTGCCCCATTTTCATTGCCTCCCACTGGATTTTCTCCAATATGTCCACATCATGTCTGTAGTGGGGAGCCCAAAACTTGACATAGTGCTCCAGATGTGGCCCCATCAGTGCCAAATAGAGGGGAAGAATCACTTCTCTCAATCTGCTGGCAATGCTCTTAGGTGCCGTTAGTCTTCATGGCAACAAGGGCAAACTGTTAGCTCATATTCAGCTTATTTTCCACTGTAACCCTGAGGTCATTTTCTGCAGAGCTGTTTCTTAGCCAGGCGATCCCCAGGCTGTACTGGTGCATAGGATTGTTTTGTCCTAAGTGAAGGACTTTGCACTTGTCCTTATTGAACCTCATGAGATTTCTTTTAGTCCAATCCTCCAATTTGTCTAAGTCTCTCTGAATCTTAGCCCTACCCTGCAGTATATCCACTACTCCCCCCAGCTTGGTGTCATCTGCAAACTTGCTGAGGGTGCACTCTGTGCCATCTTCCAGATCGCTGATGAAGACACTGAACAAAACCAGTCTGTGGACCAACTCCTGGGGCACTCCACTTCATACCAGGTGCCAACTAGATATCAAGCCATTGATTTCTACCCTTTGAGCCCAGAGATCCAGCCAGTTACCTATCCACCTTACAGTCTATTCATCCAACCCATACTTCCTTAGATTGCTTGCAAGAATGTTGTGGGAGACCATATCAAAAGTCCCGCTAAAGTCAAGGTATATTACATGCACTGTTCTGCCCACATCCATAGACTCAGTCATCATATCAACATAGAAGGCGATCAGGTTGATCTGGCATGACCTGCTCTTGATGAATCCATGTTGACTGTTCTGAATCACCTTCTTCTCCAAGTGCTTAAAAACGGATGCCTTGAGGACCTGCTCCATGATTTTTCCAGGAACTGTGGTGAGGCTGACTGGTCTGTAATTCCCTAGACCCTCCTTCTTCCCTTTCTTAAAAATGGGCAGTATGGGCATTTTTACAAATGCTCCAGCAGCAAGGGGGTAGGGTTGGGG
>NW_017728914.1:4660497-4682744 GCF_001723895.1 Crocodylus porosus
AGCCGCATTAATTAAAAGCGCCTGAGTGTCATGTTTATCAGCATTCCTGTGCTGAAAAATTGTGGCAGGGGACTCTGAACTAAAGCTCCTCATTGAACAAGCTTTAGTTCAAAGCACCCCCCCCCCATTTTTCAGTGCAGGGATGCTGATACACGTGATGCTAGAGTTTGCAGGAGCACAGTAATTTCTGTGATTAATCAAGTCTGCTCTGGCATGCTGGATTTCCGGTGCACCAGAGCAGGCTCCCTGCACATGTATAGGAGTCCTATATTTGCCCTTTTCCAATAGTCTTGGACCTCTCCCAATTGCCATGAGCTTTAAAGAAAATGGCCAGTGGCTCTGCAAACATATCAGCCAACTCCCTCAGCACCCTTTGGTGCACCACATCTAGTTCCATGGACTTGTTCATCTCCAGCTTTTATAAATAGTCCCTAACCTGGTCTTTTACCACAGTTGGCTGCTCACCTCTTCCTTAAACTGTGCTTCCAGGTGCAGTAGTCTGGGAGATAACCTTGCCTGTTTAAGACAGAGGTAAAAAAAGGCGTTGAGTACGTTGGCCTTTTCTGCATCATCTGTCACTAGGTTGCCTCCCCACTTTGGTAAGGGACCCACACTTTCCCTGATCTTCCTCATGTTGCTGACATACTTGTAGAAACATTCTTGTTACCCTTCACATCCCTTGTTGGATGCAACTGTAATTGCACTTTGGTCTTCCTGATTTCATCCCTGCATGCCCAAACAATACTCTTATAATCCTCCGTAGTTTTTTGTTCAAGCTTCTACTTCTTGTAAGCTTCCTTTCTGTGTTTTAGCTCACTGAAGAGTTCCCTGCTAAGCCAAGTAGGTTGTCTGCCATACATGCTGGTCTTCCTGTGCATTGGGATGGTTTGTTTCTGTGCCCTCAGTAAGATTTCTAATTGAGTCTTTTCTGTGTTGCTGCAGGCAATGCAGGTGCTGGGATGGGATGGTAGCTGTGGAGACTGAGGTTCTCTTCTTTCCGCTAGAAAAAGAATACAGCCAGGCACAGGGCTTTCCTGCCTTCCAGCAAGGGTCTCCGTACTGCTATTATGGCACCTCTGGAGTTTGGTCTCTTGGCCCAATCAGGCCTTTGCCACCAAGAAAGTTGGAGCTGAGTGTAATGCTGGCTGACTGGAGCAGGGTTCAAACTGGGTGTCTCAGTTGCACTTGGAAGTTAGAGCCTTGAGAGGAACACTGAAGGGGCACTTGGAACTGGAGAGCTGCTGTGTGGGTTGTTTCATTCAGTTCCCCATCTCCCCAAAGGCTATCTTTCCAGGCCTGAAGGGCTGGATTGAACTCCAGGATGGATTTAAAAGACTCCCAGCCAGGAAAGACTGCCACACAAGGAGTCAAGGTGCTGCATCTTCAGTGTCTCCATCCTTTGCTAGCTCTGGAGACTCCAGGGAGCTCATTCTTTGTAACCGCACTTGGCCACTGTCGATCTAACTCTGTAAACATGAAAGCAGACAGGCCTTTATCGTGTATAAAACAGAAGAAAGGCCAATGGGAGAGCCCTTTACCCCAGAACTATTTACATAGCTTCATCAAGGATAAATCTCCCTAGATTTTTAGACAGATTGATATTTACAGTCAATACAAGGGTTATTTTTAAATCCCAGTGATGGAATCGTGAGTAACATTTGAATGTATCGGGGAAGAAGGGGCTTATTGATTATGCAAGCAGTACGTGAGCAGAGAAGGTTGTGTTTATAACATCCTTGTTCCAGCTAATGTTTCCTGTTTGACAATCCTTGGCAGCTCACGGGAGAAGTGTTCTGATGAAAACTGGGTCACTACAGTCATTTAGGGCAAGCATTGAGCAGACAGACCTTGATTTTCACTTTGTCTTTCCCTTTTGTGTCATGCTCACAAGCTCACGTTTTTCAGCTCCCTTTTTTGCTTGAAGATAATATTTTATTATTAAATACTCAGGACTTGTCAAATCTGGGTTTACATCTCGGTCAGATTCTACAAGCCCTCAGAGAAGTCCAGGCACTGCAAAGCTGTTGGCAAGTCCTTTTTGAGACTGCCAGTACATGCATACCAGATGGGGTCCCCTGTCACCAGATGGGGTCTTCCTGTAGGCACAGAGGAGCCTCTGTGCAGGGGTTTTCTTTTAAAAAATGATTGAACCATTATAAAGTAGGCAGGGTTTAGGCATGGTGAGATGAAGGTGGGTTCCTCGAAGGTATCTGCCCTGCAGGGTCCCCATCAATGCCTGCCCTCAGGCCTGTTTGTGAGTTACAGCCTGTCTTTCTTTCCTGGATGCATGATGCCCTGTAAGTGAACTGAGATCTGGTATCTGTGCAGATTCACTTAGTTCTTCCAGCAGAAAAGTCAGCCTTCCTCTGTCATCAGGCTTGGTGAGGGGAGAAGTTGTTCTTTAGTAGCTCAATTCTTTCCTTCCCAAAAGATCCCTTCGGCAGGGCTGCCTCTCCTATTTACATGCAATTGGAGGAGCCATGAAGGAAGGGTGGAGGCAGTGGGCTACATAGCTGACATCCAGTTCCAAGCCTCCCTTGTAGTCCCACGTTGGGGTACAAAGATAGCTCTTGTAGTGCAGAAGGTATCTGGTAATCCCATAACTCAGGGCTTTTGCTGATTATCAGTTAGAAACAGTAAAGAATTGTTTTTCCCTTTGTGAATTGCTATGGGCTTCGGGGGGGGGGGGGTCACCTTCCCCTGAAGCACTGGGATATTTGTTACAAGCTGCTGCTGCGTTTGCCAGGCCTTATAAGACCCAGAAGTTCCCAGCCAGGGGGTCTTGCTCTTCCACTCACGGCCTTAGCTACATGTGGGGTCAGGAAGGAATTTTTTCCTTAGGGTAGACTGGCATGAATGCTAGGAACGTAGCCTTCCTGTGGCACAGGGGGCACAGGGCATAAATCTTTTCCTAGGGTCTTCTGAGCATACATAAGCTAACTACTTCCCTGTCTGTCATTGCAGTGGCAGGAGATTGGTAGTGCCTTCGTCTCTGGCTTTTACCTATGGCACATTTTCATTGGTATTTGGGGTATTGTGGCTTGCAGTGGCTTGTGAGAGTTTAGAATGGCAGTTCTGGGGATTCCTTGGGCTAACGACTGCCTGTGAATACAGGGGACTAGTCTTGGCAGGGTGAGAATGGGCTTGAGGTCACTTCCATGCACAGGAAAGGGATGGGGAAGCTGTTGCCACCGCTCCTGTGTTTACTACGACAGTTGTGGAAGGTTTTGGCCACCTCTGCTTTTGCTTTGGAAATGTGATCATGTTTTCAGTGCCATGTGACTCCCCCTCCAACGTCAGGACCCACTGCCCTACTGGAGTTGAAAGGATTGGCAATAACTCCCCCGCTGGAGGGGTGCTTGCCAAAGTGGGCCCAGCCCCTGAGTAGACCTGGAGCCCCTTCTGGTCTTGTTCCCATGTAAGAGCCACCCCTCTAGGAGCCTGTTACACAGAGCTCTCCCACAGGCCACACTGGAGCCTCAGCATCTACAGCCTGGCTGCTTTGGGCAGGGGCACTTGAGCTCTGTGAGCTGTACCAGCTTTTCCTCTGGGCTTCCTCCATCAAGCTCCTTGTAGCTAGGACCCTTGCATGAGAGCCAAGCAGATTTAAGGCACTTTGGTCAACAGTTCCCAGGACTTCATGTCCCCAACACCTCCACAGACCTGGGGCTGGCTGGCTGTGGAGTGCAGTTCCTCCTCTGCCACACTTCTTTTGCTCATCTGATTCTCACTTGCCTGTTTTATAAATGGCTGTTTGTTTTTGTGCATGGAGAGACAGATGCTGATGCATCACAAACACGATCAATTATTTAAACGCCTCACATCCCTTCCATTACCAGGTTGTTTTGCATCACTACACATGAGGAGATCTCACTGCCATACTTCAAGGTGCCACCTTGCTGCTGCCCCCAGTGTCTGTACTAGAGACAGTGCTTCAGGCTCATTCCTTCCGTGCAGGTGGGAAGGGACCATTCACAACAGAACTGTATCCTGTAGCTCAGAAAGGCTTGGACCAGGACAGTCCTGCCTGGGCACCCCCTGCCAGAGCGGCTCCATCTTGTCACATGGAGACACGTCACAGTTGCCTGCAGGCACTAGAAGGGACATTTTGGAACTCATGATTGTAGCTGCAGGGCCCAACCTATTGCTGGCTGTGCCCAGGCTCACCACAGCCAAGCAGCACCGATCCTAAGTGCCCTTGGTCTGCTCCTGGCTGCCAGCACAGCACACATGGGGGTTCCCTTTGTGCCCCTTGCCCTGTGGTCTAGTTTGCATCTCAGTGGAAGGATGTCGGGGGCCTGCTGAAGCAGAGACCCTCCCCTTGCCCCGAACAAGTCCCTTCCCTGGGAGAGTGAAGGACAGTGTCTGGAGCATTCCAGATGTGCTCAAAGCACTTTGCACACAGCAGTCCCTCCCCACCCGGAGAAAGCCACCTGGACAGTGCAGAAATCTCAGTGAGTTTCACTGGTGGAGTCACTCCAGGGCAAAGACAGGCTTCCCCTTTCCCCGTCCCTACCAAGGAATGGGAGGAGGGATCAGGCCACTAAACTCATGAATGATTCCCAGCCACGTAGTGCTCAGGGTACTTGACAGAAGCCTTTTCCTCTGCCTCTGCCCTGCTTCCCTTCCTTATGGCCTTAGCCACGCACATAGCAGGTGGATGCCCTGGCTCTGGCAGTGCTGGCTGCCGCTGTTTCACTCTGAGATGCCCCAACCACTCCCAGTGTGGAGGCTTGACCTTCAGTGCTCCCATGCCACATGACTCCTGGGGGCCCCAGGCCCTCCAGACTTCTACGGCTGGGGCTTTCCTCCAGTCCACAAGCCAGCTTCTCTGCAGTCAACCCTCCCCCATGGGGCTTACTGGTCTGTGCATGACCCCAGTGCCCACAGATGCATCTGGCCATTATTGCAGCAGTTAGTGAACCGCACTGGCCCTGCTGTGTTTGGTGGCTAACAGTACAGCCTGGCTCATCACCCTTGGTGCTTGCTGGCTGCTCCTGCAGTGCCTTCTCCACAGCAACCCACCCTCAGATGTACTGATACATTTCGAGCTTGCACAAGGGCTTAGGGGCCTGCCTAGACCCCCTTCTGCTGCTAGCACTGCTTCCCAACTTCCAGTCAGTGTCACTCTGGGCAGTTAGCGAGGGCAGCATCTCCAATGCCATCAGGCACCTACCAAGTGCAGCAGATGGCTCCTAACAACGATGCCTTTAATGGGTAATTGCAAGCGCCTTTCAGGGCAGCTGGCCACACTGCAGCCTAACAGGGAAAGTGATATTCAATTATCAGTTCATTTCCGATTAATAAAGAAAAGGAGGAGGATAGGGATGGGCCAATTACCACAGCCCTTCTGGATCTGTGTATAGCAAGGGTCATAACTCAGCTCATAAATGTCTGTAGTACAGATGGGATTTTAACCCCTAGATGTGTCAGGGCAGAGTGGAGAGATGAGTCTGACATCTAAGCTGCAGCTGGCCCATGTGCAATGCCCACTGTATTTGATTTCATCCCCTGTCCCTCTACCCAGACAGACTGGAAGTATTTGCTGCTGCAGCAGTCATTGGGAGGTAGGGAAAGGTGTGGGCAGAGCTCACTCCTCCAAGCCTGCCCTGACAGCGCTCTCGCTACCTCAGCCAGTAGCTCTGCCTGCTCCAGTAACCAGTGCCAATAGCACAAGGGGTGGATGAGAGGAGAAGGCAGCTGTGCCTCACACCATGACCCATTTTCAGGGAATCAGCAGAATGCCCTTGGAGGCAGAAAGGGGAGTTGTTCGGGGAGGAGGAGGAGGGTGCCTTAACCCTTTGTGTGACAGTGACTTCCCAGCCTGCTGGCTAAGTGAGACTTGTGTGTCTAGATTAGTGGCTCTCAGCCTTCTTAGACTCAAGCCCCACCTTGGAAAATGCCACTTCTGAGCTGTCTCTTGTTTCTTGGCTACAGAAAAATAATCGAGCAATTCTTCTGTTGCAAAGCATTCAGAAAGACCAGAACATATCAGAATGATTTTGACTAGATTCCTGGGTGAAATCGTGTGTAGGTGTTTGTACTCCTCATGGTGCTAATACGGCATGGCATCCAGCAGGACCCTTCAAAGGTCTCATGGCTCCCCAGGGTGCCATAGCACCCCATTGAGAATTACTGGTCTAACGCATGCAGTTAATATGGTGTGAAAATATCACCCTAAGATATCCCCACATCTCACTGAGCCCCTCTTGCGAGGAAGGGAGAGTCTGAGGTGTAAGTTTCTAGTTGGAGACCTGAATGGTCTCTGAGGTGCACGCCTGTTGCTGGACCACCTGTATTGCTGGGGTGACTCCAGGGAGAGGGTGATACTGGTCAGGTGGGCAGTCATCACATAGCAGTTGTTTTATATCCTGTAAGCGGGGGCATTGGGGGTGGGGCTAGCAGTTTCCACAGGGAAATCCTGATTTATCTGTGGTTTTAAAATATAGGAAACAAGCTCTGCCCACTCTTCCCGGGGGCATTTAAGAGTGGCCTTGTAATATATCAGAAGCAATAGCTCCTCAACAGTATTTGCATCCTGCTTCTGTACCAAGCCACGCCGCCCACAACACTCCATCTGTCAGCTGGGCCTGAGCCAGGACCTCCAGTCTGAAAGCACCAAGCCGAACCCTTGGGTGGCCCTGAGCTGAAGGAGTAATTCCACTGACTACTGCTAAGACTGAGATCATCCCAGGAACAAGTCCTTAGTCCGAGATCAACTCACATATGCGTAGTCCAAGGTTGTGGAGCCCATCACCCAACTCAAGAGTTAAAGCCCTTTGAGCCATTTCTCTCAATCCTGAGGATAAAGGCACACATTTCACCTACAGGGTGGGACTCTCCCATCAAACCAGGGTCACTGGAGTCCCTGTGGTCAGTGGAGGTAGACAGGTATAAGTGAGAGAAGAATGAGACCCAGCTCTGTCAGCCAGTGCTGACCTGACCCGAGTGACGTAGAGGGTCTGCTCGTTGCCCCGAGGCGCACGCTGGTGCAGACAGACGTTCTGTTTGGGGAACCAGGGGGAAATAGGTCACTGTTCCTGTTGCCCAGGTACTGCAGAGCTCATGAGGCCACCACAAACTCCTTTTCTGGGGGTGTCTGTGGCACCACGGCAGGAGATGGGAGGGAAGAAGCAGAGGGCCTGCGCTAGGATGGGCCAGTACCTCCATGCCTTCTGGGTAACTTTGAGTTTGATTCAAGGATACCAAGGTCTGGAGTTTGCACACTGGCTTTATGTCTCTGCCCTGCCTTGAACAATGAACACAGAGGTGTAACAGCCTGGAGCTGTGCCCTGGGTAGTAGCAGTGGTAGGGGCCATTCATGTGCCCCCTCTATAGCAGGCGCTCGCTCCTTCAGTAGCTTGTTAGACTACTAAATATGCAAGTCAGTTGGCCATCACCAGCTACAGAAGTGGTCTTTGATATGACTGAACAGGACCTCCCCTGGCTCTTAAGACAATGACTCCCAGCAGTGCCTGCCTATGAGTTGCTACCCAAGCCTTTCATAGCAATTTACACTGTTGCTGGCTGGAGCATCCTGTCTGGTGATTTGTGAGGTAGTAAAAGTCACAGAAAAGTCTTCACTTAACAGATGGAGAAACTCAGGCACTGAAGGATTTGTTGTACTCAGTGTCCACGCAGAGCTGGGTGTGAACCCAACCCTGCTGCTGGCAGCTGCACAACTCTAATCGCGATCGCGTGGCAACTGGAAGTTGTTGCTACCCCTGTGCCCTGGGCACCTGGCCACATCCTTGTGCTTCTGGGAAAAACCAGGAAAACTAAATAAAAATTAAAACATTTTATGTTTGTTTGTGGATGGCAGCATTTCCATTTTTCTTTCCAAACTGGAATTTCAAGACCAAATGAGTCTTCTTCGTGCATGTTTTTTAAAGTTAACATGTATTCAAAACCTGCAACTATTTTTTTCCAGCTCAGGCATCAAACCTAAAACAGAATTATTTGGAAAGCTTTGCTGGAGACAACTGATATGACAGGTTTGTCAACATTGCTTCTGCCACAAGTCCAAGGGCAGATAAAGAAAAATAACGTGAGCGCTGTAGAGAACAGTGACTCAAAGATGCCAGATCCCTGGAATTTTTGCTAACATCCCAGGGCAGGGCTTCTGCTTTTAAAGCATTCAGCTTTTAACTCAAGAGGTTCCCTTTACTGAGGCAATTCTTTAATAGATGGAGAAATCCATCCAAATCAAACATGATTTTAGAGTTACATGGCCCTTTACATGTTCAAAGTGCTTTACAAACACTGGTTGATTAAACTAGTAAAATCCTATCATCTCATTTAACCAGTGAATTCCAATCAGATAAAGGGTTTGGGGTGAAATTTCAAACATGTTTATTGAGGCACAGTGCTTAGCACAGGGAAGTCAATGGGCTGAACTCAGGCAAACCTTTATGGCAAGGGGTATTAACTCCAACAGCTTCCACAAGCCCCCCTGGCTCCTGTGGGTGGTTTAGCCCAGCTGGCTTTTGATAATCATCCTAGATATATAAGCAGCACTCCCAAACAGACAGCTTTTTCATATGTCCACAATTATTTACCTTTTGATTTAACCAGTACACCAACCATAAAACTAGAGATCTAGCAACAATCAATACCAAGCATGCAGCACAGAATAAATTTGAGCAGACATAATGTCAACAAGAACACCATCGTACTCCCCCAGCCACCTACACCAAGGTCAAAGCCACCATTGACTCCACTAGGAACAAGATCCAGTCCTCAGCACTCAGCTCAGCCTCTCAAGATAGTTTAGAGAAGAGGTGGAAGTTGCAATGTCCTGAAAATCAATGGATGTGGGGAGGTGTGGCCCTGCTTCAGCACCCCCTGTTCTGGGACATGCCCTATCAGCAACCACCAGATATATACATCTAGGGCCAGGTTTTCATGAAGCAAAATCCCATTTTGGCATTTAACATAGCAGTCAGGTTTCTGGGAATGCCAAGACTACACAGGCCCTAGTGAGAACAATGGAGAGTCTCCACCTCTTTGAGCCATAATGGCTCTGAGCTGTTTGGACAGTCAGGCTGTGAGGTGGAGCAGTCCAGGACACAGTAAATCTAAGATACACTGTCAAATGCCATAAGGAGCTTTGTAGGTTGTAGGCAAGAGTGTAGGAGACAATTTCCTGGTGTAAGTACTGGAGAGGCCAACAAGGGGCCATGCTCTCCTTGGCCTGCTGCTCACAAACAGGGAAGAATTGGAAGGGAACGTAACAATGAATGGCAGCTAAGGATGTAAATATCATTTTAAAATGTATTCACTCAACCTCCTCTAATTATATTGGTTAACCAGTTAACTGAGGTGATAGCACATACCCAGTCCTGGCAAGGGATGCAAACCCCTGGACCAGCACCTGCTCCACCTCGCCCTGCTGCAGGGGAGAGGGCTGCAGCTGCCTGCCCAGAGCAGCACGGGGAGCCAGGGGCCACACACAGACTCTCTTGGATACAGCTTCTACTGGGAGCTGCTCCCTGCGGCCTTTGACGGGGGGAAGGAGGCAGCACAAAGCTGCACTAGACAGCATGGCCCACCTGTAGCTGCAGGCAGCAGCAGTGAGTGAGGGGCTTTCCCAGCCTGCTGCAGCCACCGGCATGGGGGGCAGACTAGCTATGGGTAGCTTGTCTCTCCTTGCCCCTCCCTCCCCACCTCTTTGATCCTCCCACCCTCCCTCCCTGCTGCCTCCCACCTTCCTTTTCTTGAGGCACCATGCTGCGTCCCTTCTCTACTGGACTGCATGCTGCGCTAAATGCTAACTGCTGATGCATTACTGGTATAAATATACTTCTTGTTTAAAAGTTTAACCTTCCACGTCCCTAATGGCAACTTGGGCAGCAGCCATGAGATGACTGAGTTCATGATCCTGAGGAAAGGAAGGAAGGAGAGCAACAGAGTAAGGACCCTGGACTTCAGAAGAGCAGACTTTGACTCACTCAAGACAGGATCTCCTGAGAGGTCAGTCTGAAGGCGAAAGGAGTCCAGGAGAGCTGGCTGTATTTTAAAGAAACCTTACTGAGGGCACAGAAATGACTATCAAGTATGGTAGAAGACCAGCTTGGCTTAGCAGGGAACTCTTCAGTGAGCTAAAACACAAAAAGAAAGCTTAAAAGAACTGGAAACTTGGACAAACAGCTAGGGAGGAGTATAAGAGTATTGCTTGGAAATGCAGGGAAGAAACCAGGAAGGCCAAAGCACAGCTTGAGTTGCATCTAGTAAGGGACATGAAGGGTAACAAGAAGGGTTTCTACAAATATGTCAGCAAGAAGACAATGATCAGGGAAAGCGTGGGTCCCTTTCTAAAGGAGGGAGGCAAACTAGTGACAGATGATACAGAAAAGGCTGAAATACTCAATGCTTTTTTTACCACCGTCTTCAGGCAAGGACAGCTCCAAGTCTACTACTGCACCTGAGAGAACAGTTTGGGGAGAAAGTGAGTAGCCCACAATAGCAAAAGAACAGGTTAGGGGTTGATTATTTAGGAAAGCTGGATGTGTGCAAATCCATTGGGCTGGACCTGATGTCCCTGAGGGTGCTAAGGTAGTAGGTTGATATGATTGCAGAGCCACTGGCCATTATCTTTGAACACTCATGATGATTTGGAGAGATCCCAGAAAGTTGGAAAAGGGCAAATATAGTGCCCATCTTTCAGAAAGAGAAGGAGGAGGATCCAAGGAACTACAGACTGGTCAGCATCACCTCAGTCCCTGGAAAAATCATAGAGTCAGGTCCTCAAGGGATCTATTTCTAGGCACTTGGAGAAGAAGGTGATTAGGACAAGTCAGCATGGATTCACCAAGGGCAAGTCATCCCTGACCAACCTGATTACCTTGTATGATGAAATGACTGGCTCTGTGGAAATAGGGAGAGCAGTGGACACGATCTACCTTGACTTTAACAAGGCTTTTGATATAGTTTCTGACAGCCTTCTTGCAAGCAATCTAAGGAAGTATGGATTGGATGAATAGACTGTAAGGTGGATAAAAAATGGCTGGATCATGGGCTCAAAGGGTAGTAATCAATGGCTTGATGTCTAGCTGGCAGCCAGGATCAAATGTAGTGCCCCAGGGCTCAGTTCTGGGGCTGGTTTTGTTCAATGTCTTCATCAGCAATCTGGAAGATGGCACAGAGTGCACCCTCAGCAAGTTTGCAGATGACACCAAGCTGAGGGAGTAGTGGATACACTGGAGGGTAGGGCTAAGATTCAGAGTGACCTAGACAAATTGCAGGATTGGACTAAAAGAAATCTCATGAGGTTCAGTAAGGACAAGTGCAAAGTCCTGCACTTAGGATGGAACAATCCTACCGTTGCACCGGTGCGACAATCCCATGGCTGGCTAAGCAGCAGCTCAGCAGAAAAGGACCTGGGGGTAACAGTGGACAATAAACTGAATATGAGCCAACAGTGTGCCCTTGTTGCCAAGAAGGCTAATGGCATACTGGGCAGCATTAGTAAGAGCATTGCCAGCAGACTGAGGAAAGTGATTCTTCCCCTCTATTTGGCACTGATGAGACCACATCTGGAGCACTGTGTCCAGTTTTGGGCTCCCCACTACAGACAGGATGTAGTCATATTGGAGAGAGTCCAGTGGAGGGCAACAAAAATGGTAAAGGGGCTGGAGGACATGACTTATGAGGAGAGACTGGGGAAACTGGGCTTACTGAGTCTGGAGAAGAGAAAACTGAGGGGAGATTTAATAGCAGTCTTCAACTACCTGTGTTCAACTACTAGCCTTTCAACCAGTGCTCCAAAGAGGATGGAGCTAAACTGTTCTCAGGGGTAACAGATGACAAAACAAGGAGCAATGGTCTCAAATTGCAACAAGGGACCTTTAGGTTAGATATTAGGGAAAACTTTCTCAGTAGGAAGGTAGTAAAGCACTGTCTTGAGAAACAAACCTGATGGTCATGGCTTTGTACCAGCAGGTCACAATCTAACCTCATAAGATACAGTCACCTGCACCAAGCCACCCTCCACACACCCACCTCCTCCCTGCCATATATAAGCACACTCCACACTTCTACTGTCCCCTGCCTTTGACTAAAATGCAGCAAGACCAGCACGCCTCATTTGCACTGACCTGATAGGGATTTCAGCACTTCCTGCTTGTAGTCCAAGACCAAGGTACCATCTCTTGATCTTTTTGCCCTCAGACAAAACCAGAAGTAGAGAGGTGAGGGTGAGCATTTATATAAGTTATAAGGATAGTGCCTACATGTATTTCTGAAGGATATTCTGTGCTTTGCGAGTGAAGGAGTAGAAGGGATGAAGTTTGTAATTCCGTCTTATGGGTTTGCTCTCAGCAATTGGCCTGTCTCCAGTGTTTCCCTGTAGGACATCCAATAGCCCTGCAGTAAATGGTCGGTGAGATTGGCCATGGGGAGACACACCCCCCCGGTCATTGACTGGTCGCTGGGGGGGGCACCAGTCACCCATGCTCAGAGCTGTTCTGCAACTGTGCAATAATCTCTGCTGAGAACTGAGGACCATCACAAATCTCACCTTGCAAATCCAGTGCACTGCACATTTCTATGACTTGGCCTTTCTAACACAGACATACAGCAGTATGTCTGTGTGGGTGCTTGCATACACATGCACATGTATGTGCGAGACAAAAATATTCCTAAAAGAGACACACCAGTACACATACTTCTCCCCCTGGGGAGACACTGAGGGAACAAACTCATGGCAGCTGTTAGTCATGCTTCTTAATGCATGACTGGAAGGTGCAGAGAGTGACTGAGGAGAGAAGTGTAGGCACTGATAGAGAGTACAATAGAGCCCTCGAGTTGTGGTGCTGTTATCTGAGAAGCTCCAGGGGCCCGAGATGCAGCCTTTTGACCCCTTCCTTCCCTGTCTCTGGGACATGCACTGGTTCTTCTGGGCGCCTGCTAATGTTCCAGAATGAAACCTCACAAACTTGGCATGTTTCTCTGAGTGAAGGCAAAAAACAGCCTGTGGTCTCAGGCCTGTGCTTGAGTACTACCAGTGAGGGAGCTGGGAAGGGGACCGGATTACAGAGGAGCTTAATACTGTTCCCACTTTGTTTTGCAGTTCAGCATTGCCATTTGTCTTGTGAACAGCCAGCAGGCTGCCACGTCACTTGGCACCATTGCACTCCTGCAGCCTCCAGCAGCTATCCCTTATCTCTCCCTGCCTTCTATGCTGCTGCTGTCATTCACCCGGTGCTCACTATGTCTGGAAGGTCCCTTCCCCCAGCAGCAGACAGAGCTCTTCTCTTGACTCATCACAGGCTCACAACAATGTGCCATGGTCTAGTAATTTAAGTCCTGCACTCATGTCTAGTCTGCTCCAGCACCATTGGATTCCTCATTGATAAGTATTGTGCAGAACGTGCTAGACAGTATAATAGTTCATAGTGCAAATTAAACAAGAACACAGCAAGGAGGCATATTTTAAAGTGATCCATCTGGGTGCTTATGTAATGCCACTAAGGTAAACAGGAACCTGCTGCTGCATGTCGGCTGATTGTGGTAACCAAAATACTCTGCCTAGCACCTCAAGTTGGAGGACTCACAGGCATCTTACAGCTTCATCTAGGCCATCTTCCCTCATGTTCCACCCAGAGAGCAATGGTGTTCAGATTGTGGCCTATGGGCCAGATCCAACCTGTGCAGCCATATCATCTGTCATCACAGGTCAGATTACATGGCCCCATGTGCCAGATTGGGTCATGCCATGGGATTGGTCCACAGTTAGATGAGTTGTGTGGGGCTAGTCCACAGTCAGATCCAGCATACCAGTCCAGGCCATGGGGACAGACCAAGCCCGCAAGCCAAATCTAGCCCATGGACTGGTCCTGCGCCACTTGTAAGGCCTGTGGGGTTGGATGGGTTGCACACCAGTAATTCAGAGCATTCTTTTGTGCCCTGCTCAGTCCAGTCATACATGTCCCAAGCAGAGGAGCTTCTGCTAGGGACCTATTTCACTGCCTAGGAGAGCACATAGATGCCTTGGGGGGTGGATTTTCTCACTAGGTCCTGATCCAAAGGCCGCTGAGATAAACAAAAAGATTCCCACTGGCTGGTACGAGCTCCATTCTTCCTTCTTCAGTGTCATCCTCAGCTGGGTTCCCTTGCTGGGCCCTAAAAAGTCTCCTTCCCTTTTAGCATTTCCATCCTACATATACCCATGGCCTGTGATTTTCTGTCCCATCACTAGCCTCACTTAGCCACACAACTCCAGTAGAGGCACCCCCATTCTCACCCCTTTTCAGATGCCTGCTCATTTGTAAGACTCCTCATTGACTTTGCCCCACTGTGTCAGTGGCTTCCTGGCAGCAAGGTACCTGGAAAGCAAAGCTCACTGACCTACAAATCTGTGACATACCTAAACAAAGAAAGTACAGCTTGGAGGATTTCCACACACAGAGGAAGAGCACCTGGTAGCTCCTGACTGTGGTGAAGCAAGACTACTCCCGTATCAGGAGCTGCTGTCTTCCATTTCTCCTTGCTAGTGCTACAGCCAGAGCTAATGTTAGACTCCTAGGGAGCCCCTGTCTCCCACGTATATGCTAGAGAACTTCTGTTAACTGGGCCTAATAGGCCCTTTCCTTTTCCCCATGATCTCAGGTCCAAGACATTTAGTCTGGTTGCTTGCCCCTAGCTGTATTCATCCACTGTCTCCTTTGAGCCCAAGCCTATGTGGAGCACAGGAACAAAGCATGGCCTGCAGAACAAAGGGAGTCCATGGAGTGGTGACGTGGGGTGCAGTCACACTTTGCCCTTAATTACCAGGTACAGCCCATAGATACCTCATGAGCAGGGATCCTGGTTTTCTCTGATAAAAAATCACAAATGTTTTGACAAAACCCCCCAAATCTGTTATTAAAATTAAAAGCCCCCTGCAGCCCCCGCAACCCTGCTGGTGCCCCTCACTCTGCCCCCAATGCTTCCCCCAGCCCTGCTGGTGCCTCTCACTGCCACCTAAAGCCCCCTAGTCCTGCAGGTGCCCCTCATTCATCAAAGCCTCCCCATATCTGCTGCTGCTCCTCACTCACTCCCAATGCTTCCCCCAGCCCTGCTGATGCCCCTCACTGCCCCCACAACAGACCCCCACCTTACTCATGCCTCTTGCCCCCACCCCCATCCCCTGCCTCTAGCCCTGCTGAAGGGGGCCCCCGGCTGCTAGGGCTATGGGACCAGGGACCCAAGTCTGCAACTCCCTGCCCCAAACTGCAGGCAGCTGCAGCAGAAGCAGCATGGAGCCGGCTCACCCACTGCTCTGCCTGCTCAGGCGGTGCCGGGGCCAGGCCCTGGCACCCTCCAGCCCTGCCAGTGCCCTCAGCCATGACCTGCGCCCCTCCAGCCCTGCCAGAGGGGCCCGCGGCCCCCTGCACACCTCGCTTACCTCAGGCTCCAGGAGGAGAGTGAGGCTGAGCTGAGACTAGTGGAGTGGTGGCTGACTGAGAGTCTCAGGCCCCGCCCTTCCCTCTTTCCCCCTCCCCCTCCAGGAAGGGCTAGGGGTTTCTCACCCTGTTTGCAAATAGCTCTTGTAGGCTGGAGCTCAACCAGCCTGCAGAGGTCTTTGCAGAAGCAGGGAATCCACAGGTTTCTCTGCTAAAAGGAGAAATCTGTGTTTTCTCTGATAAAAAAAGGGGAAACCCATGGTTTTCTCTGTTTTTCCATGGGTAATGGAAAACCTGGATCCCTGCTCATGAGGGACCTCATGAGGTAATCTAGTCCAGCCCCTTGCTCAGAGCAGGTCATACCGGATTAAACCACTTCAGCCAAGTGTCTGTCTAACCTGCATTTGAACATTTCCAGGGATGGAGAGCCCACAGATTCTCTAGAGGTAGCCTGTTGTAATGCTTAACTACCCACAGAGTCAGAAAATTTCTCTTAATCCCCACCCTAAACTTCCTCTGCTGCAGTTTGAGGCCCTTACTCCTAGCCCTACCCCTTATAACCACAGAGAAAAGTCTATCTCCATCCTCTTCGTAATTGCCCTTCGGATGTTTGAAGACTGTTGTTAAATCCTCCCTCAGTCTTCTCTTTTTCAGACTAAAGAGTCTGAGTTCTTTCAGACTTTCAGCATGCAACACTACAACAGAGTGGGTGGACCAATGGACTCTGGGACTTGTTGTCTCAGTGAACCCTATCTCCTTGTTAGAAAGAGAAGCATTTGCTGTGTTCTCCATTTCACATCAATGCCATACACGGCTCAGGTTGCTAGTGATTGTCAGAACCTCTCAATGTCTGGATGCCTCTGGCATAAGGAGAAGCATAATCTGGTCCTCTGGATTCTGGTCCCACCAACCCATCAAGCAGGTGCTGACTCAGTTTGCATTACTGACTCGCATATTGCAAAGGAAAGTGTTGGAGGGAGAGGCCTGATTTCCCAAGGAATGCAGTGTTATAAAAAGTGATTGTAAATTATGCATGAGGCTGTTCTGCAAAAGGTCTATTGGAAGTTCTGTTTTCATCTTTCCCAAGGGAAGAGAAAAGGATGAATAGGCACATGTACAAATGAGAGACAGAGTGCGGGTGGGTGTCGTGGACAGGAAGGAAAGTAAAAGGGAAATGAATGGTACATGGAAACACACTTAGCCAAAAAGAGCTAGGGCTGGGGAATCTGGCAAGAGCTAGGCCACATTACAAAGGCCAAAAAGGGCTTTGGATTGGATTTCTGGCTCCTTTGAACTTCCCCACAAGAAGCTAGCTAGATGTCACCAGATGACGCTTACCCTGGCAGAGGGAGTCCAGGCGCTGCGTAGCATCAGCAGAACTCCGGCAATTCCCCATCCCAGGCACAGAGCACTGCTGAGCTCTGGCTGCCCTCAGAGGGCACTTTGGGCACTGTTAATATCCTAGATGGGAGCATTATCTAAGATCCTCAGAGCCAGAGTGGAACCAGATGGCACTGGCTCAAGGACCAGGGTCACTCCCTTCCAGGTAACTCCCTTGTAGCTTCTCCTGTTCTGCTCTCAGTGAGGGTTGGATCTCTGGGTTTGTTTTGTCACTTTGGGTCTCCCATATATTACATATTATAGCAGATGTGTGTAGTTACCCAGCCCTCGGGTTTAATGCTGTTTACAAATAGGAAATATAAGCAGAAGCCAGGCTCCCCACCCAGATTTTCAGCCTGGAGGGGATTAATAAGTACCAGACCCATTCTTCTCATTGGAGATAAGAAAGACCACTGAAATCCTATTAAGCTAGAGTCTCTGACAGCCCTAGATAAAAGAACTGGAATTGCTTCTCTATCACACAGCAGAAATGTGCCCTTTGGGTGGCCTGAGCATTGGAGGGGGACTGCCATCCTAAGGGGCAGATGAACAAATGTTCAAGAGCTATTCAGCTTGTGGGAAAGCTCATGCTATAGTGCAAAGCCCTGGGACACACATGCCAGCCCCTCGAACATAATGCACTGCTGTTCAGGGTGAGGGGGAGGTTTTCACTGGACAGAATGAGACTTGTCCCAAGATTTCTGTGTCCCTTTGCAGTGGATGGCCTGTCCAAGTTTGGTGCTTTCTTTTGTGCTCCCAGGCCAATAGGAAAGTGATGCTGTGGGTTACAACAGTGGACAAGGATGCAGAAATTCTGGTTCTGCCTTTGCCTCTGCCGCAGGCCTTGGGGGAGTCGCATCCTTCTGTTCTGAGCTGCTACTTGATGGGTGTCATGTGCTCAGGGAGTGTCTGGAGCGACTCCCATGCTAGTTCCCTGGATCCCAGACTTGGAAATGGATGCACATGATTTGGCTGGGATCTGCCACATGAAAAAGCAGCATTACTGTCAATACTGCTTGAATGCTGAACCTGCCAGGCACAATCTGTCTCTGCTCCATGCACCCCCCAGGCCATACATGCAACAAGGCTTGTGCAGCAGTTCTGGCACATACAACACTGGTGGGAGGCTGTAACTCAGTGAGGATGGATCAGGGGAGAGGCAGGTATGGAGGCACTGCTTTGACTCCTTGCAGGAAGCAGCCCTTTAGAGCAGGAGCCTAGTGCTCAGCGTGCTGCAGTTGGGACACATGGAAAACATTTCCACAGCATCTGTTTTAATGTGAGCGATTAATTTGGCAGAGTTACAGGTGAGGAGAAGCAGGTAATTTACTGGCCCATTTCCTTGTGTGTGGCTGGTGAATTAGGTTCCAGCCTATGAGTGGGCACAGCTCTGAACTTCTCTGCCTGCCTGTAATGTGGAGTCCCTTTAAGATCACCATAAAACTGTCACCTAAGAGCACTGGCAATGCTGGGGGAAGAAGCCGGCAGAGTACAAGCTGTTCCAGTGTAGGAAGCAGCAGCTGGATCCTTGCCAAATGCGATGGGGCTGTCCCCATTCATGGCTGTGTGTCTGGATTTACTGCCCACAAAACAGAACAGAGCTCTCACCTCTTGCAATGGCACAAAGTGTGCGCCTCAATCTCAGGGAGTCCTGCTCTTCTCAGCCACCAAAGCAATCTCTGCCTGTCCTGTGGTACAACATGAGGCAGCTCCCCCTGCTCGAGATGCCAAGGCAACAGCTTCCTCACAGCCTGCCTGGGACCCAGTGCCATAGCAAGGGGGGGAGGAGAGGGGAGAGGCGAGTAGGGCGACTGCCCTGGGTGCCAAAGTGAAGGGATGCTAATAGGTGCTGCCCAGCCAGGGAGGGCATGGGACAGAGCCGCTAGTGGTTTATTGGGGGGGGCATGGGGATAGGGGAATGGTGGCTCCCACCACTGCCTACACTCCCAGGGAAGCATGGGTGGGGGGTACCCCCTGGATCTGTAGGTGGGGCGAGGGCAGGCAGCTGTTGCGGGATTTGCCCCAGCTGCCAAACTTCCTTGCCACGGCACTGCTGGGACTTGTAAGCAGTTCACGCCACATAGGTACAAGGGAAGAAGGGCAAACCAACTTGTGTGCCCACAACAGCATGGTCCTATAGAAAGGCCATCAGGTCTGTTACTCAGGACACCTGGATCTATGCTCTGACCTCCTGTGTGACCTTAGGCAGATCACTCTGGCTGTCAGATTCCCCTGCCACTGCTGACGGTTATCCCTGTAGCCTGTCACCCCTTCAAACTGGGACTGCCTTTTACTGTGCATCTGTATGATGTCCAGCACAGTGAGGCCCTAATCCCAGTTGCTTTGGCTATCTGCTACTGTAATAAGTGATAAACTAGACAAGGCAAAGCACATCAACAACGTGCTGCACAGTAACCATGCCATCTGACACCATTTAAGGGGCACTGCACTCTCCTACCTAGGGTCTGAACCTACGTGACGTTCTGGCATCAAGAGTGGTGAGTGCTCAGCCCTGAAGAGCGGTCTGATGCAGGCTGTTATGGACAGTTTTCTTAGTGCAGCTTTTAATTAGATGCCATGCATGTGGACAGTTTTTCTTTAAACCAGCAACAGCACAGAGTGATACCAAGAAGTAATAAACAGTGACTGCCTAATACTAGTGATTATCACCATATGCTGTCAATTGAGCAGCAAGCACTAATGATCATTACATTGTTTTTTGTATAATGATCCCGGCCATTACTATCAGCATGTGGAACCCATGCAGCCAGGGGAGAGCACGCTGGAGGCTGTTCTGGCTCATGGGTCAGCAAGACAGTCGCTCTCTATGCCTGCTGTATAGAACTGGGTCCCCAGCTGAGAAGAGGGCATGGCTGTGCTTTGTGTTGCACAGACCTATGGGGAGGAACAGCCCTTGCCCCACAGGGCTTACAGGTGCAGGGAAGGGCATAAAGACACAGAAAGGTGGAAGGACTTGCCCCAGAATAAATGTGAGCTCTGCCATAAAGTTTCCTGTGAGATCTTATTGGCCAAGGGCTGCAGCACAGAGACAGCTGCAGGTTCCTTGGTGGCTGTCGATGCACCCAGTCAGTGAAAATAGCATCTCTCACACTATCCTGCTGACAGCCCTGATTGCTGACCTAGGCAGTATCATCCCCAGAGCCCATCCAAGC
Organism: Crocodylus porosus; assembly: GCF_001723895.1. NCBI lineage: Eukaryota > Metazoa > Chordata > Crocodylia > Crocodylidae > Crocodylus > Crocodylus porosus. Next base: position 4,680,434 of record NW_017728914.1, read on the forward strand.
CAGGGTGACCCATTAGCACATGCAGGGAGCTGGCTTGCTGCAGTGAGGCCATAGCAGCTCATGCTTCCTGTGCCTGCTGCAGAATTCATTTACAACTGAATATGGCAGCAGATGCTGAACTCTCAGGCAGAGACTAGTCCTGAGAAGACTTGCATTACAAGCACTGGCTCCAGTGCCCACATCCCCTCTGCTCCTTCCGCCAGCTGCTGTTACAGTGCTAGGAACACAGGGCAGTGATGGGTGAGAGAGGGTGCACAGAGAAATAGCTGAGCTGGGAGACTACCACATGCAGGAGGCCTGTGCTATTCCCTGGCAGTGTCACCAAGCCCTGGTAAGTAAGAAGCACATAGCCTGTCCAAGCCCCTCTGCAGACACTCTGAGGGTGAATGGGAGGCTGCGAACTTGGTGGCACAATCTGTTTTGTTGCTGCTGTGAGACAAAGTGTATGATGATACTGCAAATGACCTACCTCAAGAACCAGTTGCATGATCCACATGTCCAAGGCAATGTTTCTACAGCTAGGACGCAGGTCAGGCAGCCACGGTGGGGAGAGCACTTCCTTGAGCTAAAGGGTCTTTGTACTGTTAAGGGCCAGAGTCGAAGTCAATGGACAGAGGCACCTACTGACTTCAGAAGCTTGGGAACAAATCTACCAAAGAAAGGTTTGCTTCCACGCTGCTTAACAGTGCTTAGTGTTGAAAAGCTGATATGTCCTAGACAACTATTTTGAATGTACCTGACTCTATAGCATGAAGGCAGCACACATATAACCCTGAGGACATTGCATAATTTTTGTCGGCTAAAGAACACACTCTTCTCCCCTCTCTCATTCAAACCTTCTTTCTGGTGAAAATGGCTTCTGCTGGTCATAGACATTAAATATCATTGTACTGGAACTTATTATGAATACCCTGGCACAGATACTGTGCTCGGAACTCACTACACTTAGCATTGCTGCTTTTAATAAGTTTCCTGGTAGGGCAAAAATTTCTAGGTAAGCAGCAAAGGAAAATTTATTGTTGCCCTTTCATGCTCCTTTGCAAAGGTAGAGATTGCTGCTTGACATTATTTTCTGCTTTTTAACCTTAGAAATATTAGATTTTGACTTTCCTGCCTTTGCTAGAGGACTGGAGTGGGATAATAACATCATAATAAAAAGTGCCCTGCATAACTGCTCTCAGCTGTTAGTGAGCAAGGGAGGGGCAAATGAAACAAGTTTTACATTTCACCTACCAGAGGAAGTCTCCAGATTACTTTTAACTAGCAAAGGCTCTGTGTGGATGCTCTCATTTAAGGGCAGCTTATTGAAATTGAACCTGATTCCTAGTGAAATTAAGTTAAATCTAAATAAGTTTACTTTAAATTGAAATAAGGGTTATCATGTGGCCAGTCACACTAGTTTGAAACCAAACTGTTATTAAACCCATGGAACTGCAGGCAAACAACTCTAAGCAGAAAGCTACACCAGTTTAGCTATTGGGGGGGATCAAAAAGTAAGAACCCCCCCACTTAGTGTGGACCACTACACTAGCACACTCCTGTGTAGAATAAAGCACCTTGATACCATAATATTTGTGCCAATACAATTATATTGCTAACAAAATTAACTCCCTTAACTGACACAGTTACCCTGGGTGCATCTACACAAGATGCTTTACTGCGCAGAAGAGCAAATTACTGTGCAGTAGGGGTGTGCAAAGTAGGACCTATTCGATTCGGATTTGGCCCGAATCGGGACAGTGATTCAATTTGTTGATTCGGATCACTGTCCCCGAATTGATTCAGCTGAATCCGAATCTGAAGAGTTGATGCTGATTTGGAGAATTGTTTTTTGTTTGTTTGTTTGTTTTTTAAGGGCTGGAAGGGACCTTGGAAGATCATTGAGTCCAGCCCCCTGCCCCAGGGGCAGGAAGTCAGTGGGGGTCATAGGATCCCAGCAAGATAAACATCTAAATGGCTCTTGAAGATGTTCAAAGTAGGTGCTTGAACCACCTCTGGCAGCAGTCTATTCCAAACTTGGGGGGCTCGGACAGTCAAGAAGTTCTTCCTTATGTCCAGCCTGAAACAGTCTTGCAGGAGTTTGTGACCATTCAGCCTTGTCATCCCTTGGGGCGCTCTGGTGAACGGATCCTGGTGAGCACCCCAGATAAATTTATAGGTGGCCATCAGATCACCCCTGAGCCTGTGCTTTTGCATGCTGAAGAGTCCCATAGCTCTCAGCCTCTCATCATAAGGTCTGTTTTCCTGACCTCTGATCATGCGTGTGGCTCTTCTCTGGACTCTCTCAAGCTTCTCCACATCCTTTTTGAAT
>NW_017728914.1:4683015-4707012 GCF_001723895.1 Crocodylus porosus
AGATGGAGCATCCCACAGGAGCACGCCCCCCCTCCCCTCCATGTGCTCAGCTCTGAACCTGGAAATAGACCAGAAGTACTTCTGGGTCCGGGCTCCATGGGGAACGCTGCATGTGCAGCCTGGAGCTGGCCAGGAACTGTCCCATTCTGGGGCAGGTCCCAGATCTGCAGCTCTTTCCCAGGCCTATGCCCTGATCATCTGATTGAGGCACTGGGCTTGGAAAGCTGCAGGTGAGGGGCAGGTTCCAGCCCCTGCCCCAATCTGCCAGTGGGGCAGCTAACAGCCAGCCCCGAGCTGGGCAGGTAATTCCCACCCAGCTGGGAGCTCACTGCTAGCTGCCCCACCGGTGGATTGGGAAAGCGGGGCTGGGACCTGCTACTCCCCCACAACTCTTTCTAAGCCCCTTGCTCCTGACAGGGGAGTCAGGGCCAGGAGCTCCCTGCCACTGAGGCAAGCTCCAGTGGTGGAGCCCAGACTGGGACAGTGTGCCCCTGCTGCCGGGGCCTGGGCTCTGCCACTGGAGCTTGCCCCAACAGCGGGCAGCTCCCAGGGGCAAGGAGCAATCTCCCAGTCATTGCCAGGAAAAAGGTGTCTCCTGGTCCCGTGCTCCCTGCCAGCCCCTGGGTTAGCATCCAAGGGGAGCAGAACAGGGTGAGAACAGCCCTCTCTGGGCCGCTCCCCTTGGAGTCAAATCTGCTCCCAAATGCCTGCTTGTGCAGACGCTTGCCCAGGGTGGGTTTACCCCTCAGTAAGTTACTATAGATTAAACCCATCCAGCAGCATTTGCACATGTAGATGTACCCAATGAGACCAAAGTTTTCATGCACAAGGCTTGGATGCTGGTTCTATCTGTTAATTTTTGGTAATAATAATTCACTTTTAAACAATAGAAAAAATACTTGGAAATTATACCATTTTTATACATCAACATTTCTGTAAAGCCCCTGGCGTTGTTTCAAGCCTGGGTATAATCCAGTCAGAAGTTAATCTATAATAAGCATCAATCAGCCTGCAGAAGGAAGTGTGGTGATCCAGCCTAACAGGAGATGGCCAGGAGAAAAGGAAGATCGGACTCTGTCTTTTTCTGCAATCTCTTCCATTTCCCCCCTTGGCAATGCAAGAAGCTGTAAAGGCAGAGGGATTGGTTTCATTAACCACCGATAGGGCTTGCCCATCCTGCACTTGAAACATCAGAATGAGCCCTGGGCAGAGACAAGATTGGATTTTTGTCACTGGAAACAGCCTCCCCTATCATGCTAGCAAAATGCTAACAAGACTTTGGCAGAAACCAGTGCTCTTCTGCCTAGATGTGAGGGTGCTGCACTCTTTAGACACGGCCAAGGTTTTTTTTCAAACTGACTTCCATACAAAACACAAGTTAAATATAAAAAAATTAGTAAACTGTGGAGTGTGGCAGAAGCCAAGTCACAAGTGTTAGTTTGATTCTGTCTGCAGAATGGATGAGATAGAGCTGAAAACCAAACCTCAGTTCAATAGGCTATATGAAGGTAAAGCAAACTCTATTACTATTCTTATTAAAAAAATCATAGGCTCAAGTCTACGCCTTTCTACCAAGGGAAAACTCCCACTGAAGTCAGAGGGAGAAAGGGTCTCAGAAGCAGGCTGCATGTTTATATATATGCAAATTAGGGGCCACCCATTACCTCATGGCAGGGACCCATCATAAGTGATGGTGAATCAGACTTTGGGCACAACTCCCAGTGCACAGCACATTTTGGTGCACTAAGAGACCTACAGTATCATATCAGACAAAGGAGACAAGCTGCACTGGGTAAGTCTGGACAGAATCTGCCTTCAAAGATTTTTGAAGATTTTTGGAATTTTTGGAATTTTGGAATATCAATGATAATATTCAGTTAATGGGGTTAAGAAAAATACTTAGTCTATGCTTGAGCAAGTAACTCAGCTCCGAGATGGGCAATGCTAGAGCAGCACTAAGATGGAGCAGGACATGTTTTATTGGCCATTAATACATGTTATGGATGCACTGGGGGCAAAGGGTTACTGGAATTTAGGATGGCCATCCAGTATTTTGCTTTGGAGATGGGCTATGTAATGGGAACGAAGTGAAAATGTGAGACACAAAGGTTTAATTTAGATGCGACTGTGAGGTAATTCAGCTAATTTATGTTATTTTCAAAGCATCCTGGTTCAAGTTGCTACTTTGAAAGAAAAAACAACTCTGTATACTTATTAGGTTATTTTAAGAGTTAATAAAATTAAAATCCAACAAAAAAACCCTAGAGCCACCTGCTACACCCTTTTTCTAAACTAAGAACGCAACAGTATGATTACTGGATCAAGGTCACAACAGGAAGTAAGTCAATATATTAAAGGATTACCAAGGATATTGTATTAATTCATCCATTAGTTAGACCATCAAAATAATACAGCAGATAGTCAATTCTCAGAGATCCTAACCCTGAAACATAAGAAGCTGGCTGTCTGTTTAGCTCAAACCCCGAACTGCAGCACCTTGCCCACGGCAAGGAAATCAGCTGAACTGAGTGAAGCTTTAGAATCAAAACCAAACTAGTTGAGCTCTCAGCCCTTGAAGTCTCTTTGGAGTTCCAGCATGTTTAATGGCTATCCTGTTTGCCCTCCACCCCCGTGTTTGAAAACATGAAAACATGACTTTTAATGCAAGAGCCATCAGCAGCTCCTCCCTTCCTCTCACAGGGCGCATCTACATGAGACACTTTACTACAAAGTAGCATAGCTTACTGTGCAGTAAGCATGTGTGTGCCTAGACATGCACTTGCTTACTGGGTACATGTACACAAGATGCTTACTGCACAGTAGCTTAATAACACTGTGCAGTAGTGTGCTGGTCAAAAACCATGCTAATACACTACTGCATGGTGTTATTAGGCTACTGTGCAGCAAGCATCACAAAAAACCATGTGCCAGCGCTACTGCGCAGTAACTGTAGTTACCGTGCATTTAGTTAGTACTTCATTAAGGAAATACTAAACTAAATGTGCAGTAACTACTGCACATTAATGAATGTGTAGATGCGCCCACAGTGCAGTCAACCTCGCTAATCATGAGTAAATTTGCTACCTGTGGGAGGAAGCAGGAGTAATTTGCTGCTGTTAACAGGAAATATGCTCTCATGTTCCTGCATGTGTAGATGTCTGCCCAGAAGCATTTACTCACTAGTAGTTTACTCTCAAGAAAACTGATCCCAGATCAAATGCATGTGTAGACATGCTCAGCGAGTACCAACTTGGTATTACTGACACCTTAGATTGAATGAGTGAAACACTAATGTGATTTTAAAAGCAAGCCTGGACTGGGGTTTGAGCTTAGAGAATTATTGGTGCCTTCTCCAATAGGAACTTCTACTGATAATTATACACATCTGTTAAGTGTCACATACACATTCACCTTCAAAACAAGGTAATGGTGGGGGTATCTCTCCCTTTCAAAATGAGAGATAAAAGGGTGCATCTAAATGTGTTATTATGGTGACATTGTTACTGCACCTTTTGGAAGTAATAAATCACGGCACCTTAACACCTTGTAGTGCACTGTACAGGTGGAACAGTTATTTTTAGTGACTACTTCACCCTAGCAGCATGCTATATTGCGGGAGTGCATTGTTATGGTTGAAGTAGCTGCTGGCCAAGTGTAGACCCCTGTGGACACTATGTTGCTGTAGTGCATTGCTACGGCGATGTAGTGTCACATGTAGACGTGCCCACAGATACTTGAGGTAAAAGAGGAAAGAGTGGGGACTCTTCAAAATCAGGACTGCAACTGAGGTGATGAGGTGATAGTATTGCTGGTTGGCATCTGTGGCTGACACATAAGCTGATGTGGTTTGCATTGTCCCTGTTTCTCTTTCCATAGAACCTCTGGAAATCAAGTCTATTGGCCTTCCTTGATGTTGTGATGGTTTGAGGAGAGTGCACTGTTCATTTTTATCTTCAAGGCTGTTGTTCTAGCTTGCTTTACAGTGGGGCCTTCTCCATGAGTTGTCAGAGCAAATCTGGGCCATCATGTGTCCACAGGCTCAATCCTGGTGGAGAGGAAACAAACGTGACACATGATCATTCTGAACACCTTCTGCCATGAATGGCGCATGCCCCCGGCAGCTGAGGGGGCATGGCTGCATTGGCAGTGGTGGGACCACAGCGGCAGTGAGTGAGGAGCTCCTGCAGACACTGCCAATGGCAGGAGTGGGGGAGGGTGGCATGTGCCGACCAGGGGTCGGCGACCACCGGCAGGCTGCAGGCAGCGGCCAGGGGCCATCAGGGACCACTTGCAGATGCTGCTGGGGTGGCAAGCAGCAACCGTGTCAGTGGCGCCTTTTTGCAGGGGGTGCACGTACACCTGCATGCACCCCCAACACGTTGCCCCTGCCTTCTGCCCCCTCACATGGGCAGATATATTACAATGTCTGTCATCAGTACAACCAGTCACGTAACTGCCAAAGACTTAGATAAGCAAGACAAAGAGAAGGAAATTTTGAAGAAGCTGCTCCCAACTCCCTTTCTGGATAATGGAAGGAAAGCCCCAGATATCACCAGGCACCCAGCAAAAGGCCCGGAGCTTGGTGCAGTGAATGCCGCAGTGCCTTTCAGTTACGTGCTTGTGTCCTTATAAACTCTCACTGCGTTCTTTAAATGTAAATGCCTCATGGCAACTGTCCTGCTCCTCTTCTCACCAGACAAGAGACCAGGAGTGAGGACTCTGGCTTAGCTACACAAACACTTGTGGCACATTCTTTGACTTTGCACCTGGAAACAGCCACTGCTTCCCCTTGTCATTGTGCCTTGTGGTAATGGTGCAGAAGATGAAGTTTATATCCAGCCTAAGATGTCCCTTGGGCTATTTCTCTTCTGAAGGAGAAGTGAAGAGCTGGGTGGTTGTGACAGCAGACCTGATGGTCCTGGAAACAGGTGTGCAGGGCTCTTATGCCAGATATGCCAGCACTTGCCAGTGGGTCAGCCCCATTGAGACTGGGGCCAGCGACAGCCCAAAGCCTGCTCCTTGAAAGACAGTTCCCTGCTTGAAGGGGAGACACAAGCAGCTCCACTTCCCAGTAGGCACTGCCAGAGACTGTGGCCTTAAAGGACACTCAGTTGCACTGGCCTGATATCTTTCCCCTCCTCCTCCCTGCCTCTGGCAGGTGCCAACACCGCAGCTCTGCCTTGCTGGTGCTGGGCTCCTGCAGCAGACCTCTGCTCCTGGACAGCATGACTGGTGGTGCTTCCAGCCAGTTACAGAGGAGGGAGGAGCATCCTGAGAGAACACAGGGTGGATGAGGTGTAGATCGTCTCTGAGTGGCAAGTCTCCTGTCCAATCAGAATCCCCCAAAAGTCTGCATTTTAAAAGGCCACTTGACCAGTGCTGCCCTGCCCTTATGATGTAATCAGTTCATGGTGCTGCCAATCTTCACCGAATGCGGGTGTGCAGGCTCCCCCTGCAGGGCAGGCGTTCTGGCTGGAGCAGAGCTGGAAGGGGCCACGGGCTGCCGGGGGGCTGCCTGGGTAAGTGACTGGGGGGCAGGGGACAGGGGGTGTTTCTTTCCTTGATGCTACTTCCAGCAGTGGGTGTTACAGCTCGTCAGCAGTTCTAGTTTCTGTTCCTGGAAGGCTAAATAGTTTCTTAATGTAGTCCAGGATTAGCTCATGGGGCTGGGGACAGAGATGATCTCCTTGCTCACTTACGCATCTTTGCTGCATTTTCCTTAATTGCTTCTCTCTCCCCATTGCATCACATTTAGGGGGAGGGTAGCTGTAAGGTGCTCCCAGTCTACCAGACCCAACACCTCCTTGGCAGAAATTGCACTCTCAGGCTGAGCTGCTAAATGCACTCTGAAGCTGCATCTCTGCTGCAGAGATAGTGAGGAGGATTTGCACCCAGGCTGCTGCAGACCCCATGGGCACTGACAGAGGTGCTGCTCCCCAGTCTAACTAATGGCACGTCACAGACGTCCCATGAGTTAGACCAACCCTCCTGACCCAGCAGACGTTCACTGTTGGATCAGGAGGGTGAAGGATCAAGCTCCACTTTGGAGCTGATCCTGTGAGAGAGGCTGCATGCCTCTTCCCCTAGCCTCCCTTCCTCACCCCCAGGTCCAGTGCTGTCTCAGGACAGAAGGGGGAGAAGGTAAGGGAGGGAGGTGTATTCTTGGGTTTGCCCACCCTGCGCTGGAGTGTGTGGAGGGGTGGATTCAAACTCACGCCCCACACCTTGGGGGGCTCCAGTCCACCCATCCCACCCTCCAGTGCAGGCTGGACAAACCCCAGACAGAAGTCCCTCCTCTCCGTTCTGAAGTCAGCATTGCAGACAGGCGCGCCTGCTCTCAGTGCACACTACCAGCGCACACTGCGGAGCGCCCTCATCTGAACCCTCTTCATTCTTCTGTCAGTGCACAGCCATAGAGCGTTTTCAGTGACTGGTCGTGCAACAAAATGTCACTTCTGTCAGCACCCCATGTCACCAGCTTTGTCGTTGGTGCTGAGGGACTCACCTACGCACATTGCTAGGCTGTCTGGAGGCACATCTCATGCTTGGTGTGCTGTACAAGGCTGTGTTGGTGTCATTCTTCCCAGGAGTTGTGAGAAGATCTGTCTGCCTTTCTGGGCATGCCTGGGAAAACATGGAAAAACACCAGAGGACTATTGGCATGTAAGGGATTTAGTCTGTGTCCATGCTGCAGAGTTGATGGGTGAGCAGCTTGAGGGAAAGTTGCTGTCAGGCTCTGGCCCTGAGGCTGGGTTGGAAGCAACATCGAACTTGCATCTTGTCTACATTATGAAGTTCTGCCAGCTGGTGAAGTGATATTGCCCTGTAGCTGACCTAGGCTGTCAGCCAGATCCCGGATGTGGTTGTGGCACTGGCACAAGCAGAAGATGGCTTCTGCCATCACTGTGTGCTGGGTAGTTCTGGCCTAAATGCCAGTCTTACCGGGATCTACACTTGAAGCCCAGCTGTGGGAATGTTGCTGCCCTTAGTAATGCAACAGCAGTCTGCTAGTGTGAGAGAGACTGTAGGTGAAAAAGCTGTGTGAGATGGGGGTTGGAGCAAGTGCTGAGTAGGAGCCTAGGCTGAAGACACCCTTCAAAAAAGGCTTCAGAGGAAGTCCCATAGGCAGCTGTGGGCTGGTATGGCCCAATAGCCAATGATCAGGCCAGTGATTTTTAGCCAGGGTGCACCCTCAGGCACCTTGAGATCCTTTCAGTGGTGTTGTGGGCTGTCTTACAGTGTTAGCACTATTAGATGTGCAAACATGATTCCCAAGGTAAACCCAGAGATTTCAAAGAGGAACCCATAGTGTCAAAAACAGTCTGATGCGGTTGGTCTGAGCTCTCTGCCATGGAAGAATTGCTCTATTATTTTTCTGTAGTCCAAACCAAGTGAAAACTAAGACCTGGTCATTTCTGATGGATGTCTTGAGTCTAATGAGGCTAGAACTACTAGATTAGGTTCAGGTCAGAACCATGAGGTTTTATCTCCCTTCCACTAGCCTGTAACCAGCACGACACGGTATAGCCACGGGCAGTCCTATTAACCATAGAAATGTCTAGTCTCTCCTTTGAATCTTGCTAAAGTCCAGGCCTCTGTGGTGCTGACGTTCAGCCCCACATCTCCCGTCTATTCACCATGGTCCACCAGCGCTGTTCAAATAGTGAGTTTTCTTTGGCTTGGGGCCTAACTAGAAAGCTCTTAGTTTGTGTTGAACTGAACAAAACATGTTGGTTTGGGGATATTTAAACCTTTTTTTTACTTATTTTTGAATTGGGTCAAATTCTAAGGGAAACACTCCATAATTTAAAGTGAAGGGAAAGACTAACTTTGCATTTTTCTTAATGAAATATTGGAACATTTTGACTTTACAAAAGTTGTTTCCCATTTTTTGCCCCAAATTATTTGCAAGACATAAACTAAAATCTTGGATTTTTTTTCTCTGAGTGGATTTTTTTTTAAATACTACTGGGTTTTTGGTTTGATTTTTTCATTGTTGAATTGAATTCCCCTCCACCTCCTCCCAGCTAGTGTGTGACAGGCTCAACATTTCCAGCACTTCCAAATTAGAATAAGTTGACTGTGACCCCATCTGAAGAAGGTCACTCTTGCCTGATGGTGTGGTGCCCCCAGCCTCTCCTGCAAACTCTGTTAGTCTGATCTGGACCTTTTCCCTAAAGTCACATCAACTCTTTCTGCTAAGCTAGTAAAGGAGTATTTAGCCTTAGCAACATTTGCTTTGCAAGTGTGTAAATGGCAGTAAAAGGATGAAATCTAGCCTGGATGAGATCACTTGGATTAAAACAGCTGTGAAGACAAGACTACTTGGGCTGTTGCTGAGGCTAGCAATTTGAGTTCAACCCTTGGCTTTCACTTGATCTGCTCACCCAACTTGTCTTTCCTTGACAACAACTTTAACATGAGGTAGCTACCTGGGGTTAGCCTGTCATTATTAAGAACACAGCTTTTTTCAGTGAAGACACCTCGTTTTTCAGTATTTTCTGTTTCAGTGCAGTGCACGGTAGACCATGGCAGGTCCCACTTTGCCATTGATGGGGACTATCTGCAGGAGACGGTAGCTCTCTGTGCATCTGTTATATTTCGGGGGGACTTCCTTTGTGACCATCTGGCCTGGAGATTCATGTGTTTCCTTAATTAAGTGGAGATTCTGGAGCATGTTTATGCTGCCAGTCCCATTTAATGGGGAAATTACATAGCTATTTACACAGCTGCACTGTGCTGAGGACCTGAGCTGGGAACATGCTTTGCTTGCATACACCTCTCAGTGCTCACAAGCCTGGGTAATTTTGGATGGTCTGAAAGGCTAAGAGAACAACTTGCAATATGCTTTGTTGAGATTTTTGCCACCTCATTGGTTCTGAAAAAAGCAGCCCCCAAGGCAGCCTCTTCAGGAAGTGCCTCTGCCTTTCTCTGCTGCAGAGTGCTTCCATGCAGGCACCAGATGGACAGGCAGTCTTGCACCGGATGGACAGGCAGCAGTGATGGACAGGAATCTCAGGCTGGGGTGGGGGACAAGTGCTATCTTTCCTGTGTAGGCTGGGAGCAAGGGACAGGAGAGTTAAAGACAGAACTAATCACCAGGATAAAAGTCCAAACCCACTTTAGGTGCTCTGGTACAAAGTGATGCAGGTTGGGGACAAATTCAAATTTCACTTAGGTATGTTTGAACTTATATGGGAGGTGAGCTGGCAGCACGTGTAGACATATCTGAGCTAAAAGTTTAAAGTGCACTGTTCTGCAATCCAGTTGCAGCATAGATACCTCTTAAATTGGTGGAGTGGCTGTAATTCAAACTAGTAACAGCAGAATCTAGCCCCCCCCCCGGGTATGTACATCCCAGTGTGCTTTTTTTCTTCTGCAGAAGTCATGTCATACCAGGGCAGGAACTACAGCCTATTCCTCAATGCCTGTTGAGGAGGGGAGAGGCAGACACCTTCACTCAGCCTTTACTACTCCTGTGTGGGATTGAGTCCCTGGTGGCACTAAACTGATCACCTTACAAGCTGCGTGTGTGCTCTCAGTCCTTGTACCACAGCAGGCAGGTATGCTATTCCACTCTCATCTTAGGTCGCCCTCAAACCAACATAATTTCTCAATAAAACTCGCAGTGGCAAACATGAATCTGATGTAACAAATTACGTGGAAATATTGAACAGTAAAGCACATTAAATAAAATATGGACAATTACCCAGGCAGATTAGCTACAGCCAAGGCCATTAACAAGCACAGATGAGAGCGCGAGCAGGGTCCTGGCTGAGTTCACCCAGGTGCTGTGCGCAGCCTCTGCTGCACATGCTGAATGCCCTCGCTAAGTGGGTGAGGGTTCATGATAGTCAGATTTGTGTTGTGTAAAATGGCTCCAAGGTCTGCTCAGCTTGCATCTGCTTAGATAACTACCCAGGGCTTCTACCCAATTGTGAGCCTATTGTTGGAGAGTATCCTGAATCTCTTCTGGCTGAAGCCTGGAGAGGCTAGAAGTGCATCTACACTGTAAATTCTCCATGTGTTTGGGGATGTGTATGTGCCCTGGCCCACATACATAGCACTTATTTGTTCATAGGACAAGGCCAGCTGGGGGTGTATGTTCCAGATCAAGGTGTGACCTGTCCCTCTACCACCTGCTTTGTGTGATGTAAAGTAACCTTGAATGACAGCGCTGCAGCACAGTCCTCAACTGGCATTTTATTGTCCCTTGTGTGCATCTCCTTTGGCTCTCCTATGTGCTGACGACTTATTCCCTCCTTGCCCCGTCTTCCCCACAAGGTGCGTGACTTTCTGTCACCTGCTTGGTGCTCCTCCCTCCAGCCCCTGCACGGACTGATCCAGCCTCTCGCCATGTGGAGAACCTCTGCCCTGCCAAGCTGAGGATGACTCTGCAGCTTGCAGACCAGAGGAAGGTTCTCAGGACCATGCTGTTAATTGGATTTGGGAACCTACACCATCACATAGCCGTCGCAGAGTGGCTGACACCATAGTACAGCCCACTGGCTTGTTTGCAGTGCTACATGTAACCAAGCACCTTCAAAGATGGCTGCCAAGTTTGGCAAACAATGTAAACATATAAGCACTGAGTTTTTCATAGTACTAGCCTTGCAATTTTTAAGCCTAATTCAATAATTCTCAGCCAGAGACCCTTTTAAGAATACTGCACAATGTTTGCACATGTAGTAGTGCTAATTAGGGCTGTGCAAAGCTTTGGGTGGTGATTCGATTTGGAGGAGATTCGGCCTGATTTGGTGGCCGAATCTCTGAATCCAAACTGAATCAAATCAGGGGACCAATTTAAAGGACTGAATTGATCCAAAGGTCTCTGAACCTTTGGAAAAGATTTGGCGAGCTTTGATGATTCGGGCAGTCCCCGGTGGCTGAAGCAGGGGGCTGCACGCAGACTTTGAGCTGGTAAGTACTAGGGGCTGGAGGAGGGGGGAAAGGACCATGGGGGGACCCCTGCCAGCCCCACCCCCCCTTCCCCCCAGCTCGGTACTTTAAAGAAAAGCTGCGGTGCTCACCAGGTGCTGCCAGGCGGGGGGTGGGGAGCGATCCCTTCTGCCCCCCACTGCTCCACGCAGCATGGGGGGCTCTGCCATGAGCCCACCCACTTTCCCAACCCCTCCATGGGTGCCCCACCCAGGCCAGCTCTGGTCGTTTAAGGAAAAAAAAGTAAGCAAAGCCCTATGACTTACCACTCCTGGTGCAGCCTCAGGGCTTTGGGGCTTGTGCAGAGCCCCCCACGTGGCATGGGGCAGTGGGGGCAGTGGGGATTGCCCCCGTCAGCAGGAGTAGTGAGTTTGGGGGTGTTTTGCAGTTTTTTTTTCCCTTAAAGGGCTGGAGCTGGCCTGTGTGCGGCGCTTATACGGGAGCTGGGAGCTGGGGGAGCAAGGGGGGAGGATCGGGGGGCTTTCGCCAAGTCCCCCACACAGCACGGGGCAGTGGGGGGCAGCAGGGATCGCCCCCTGCCTGGCAGCACCTGGTCAGCCAGGGCTTTTTTTTTTTTACAGTGCCAGGAGCTGGGGCAGCCATTGCCGGGCTGGGAGAGGGGTGAGGGATGGGCCTGGCCTGGCTGATTTGGAGATTCGATCTCTGCTGAATCTCTGAATTAGATTCAGCTGAAATGAATCGGGACAGTGATATGAATTACTGAATTGAATCACTGTCCCCTGAATCGGCCGAATCCGAATCCAAATCCAAAGCAAATACTAGCCACTTTGCACAAGCCTAGTGCTAATCCCTTCACAAGATACCTGGAGAGATTTCAAATAGGAATCCATAGTCGGAAATATTCTGATCTGCTTGGGGCTTTCTGGGTTCTTTGCAATGGAAATTGCTCTATTTTCTCTAGTCAAGACATGAGTGGAAGTTGTAAGCTGGGGTTTTCTGAGGTATGCCTTGAGTCTACTAAGGCTGTTGGTTGTAACTGTGTTGGTTGAAGGACACAGGCAGACAAGGTTCTTTGGGTAAATGTGATATCTTGTATTAGACCAATTAAAAAATTGGAAAAAATTGCCCTTTGCAAGCTTTCAGGTACAAATACCCTTCTTCAGGCTGAGGAGGAGCCTACGGTTGTATTGTGCTCTCCTGGAAGGGACAGAAGCCAGTTTGCAGGAATGCAGTGAGGGTCAGTGAAAATGCAAATGCATGGCAGTGAGGGTCAGAGGGGGTGAGAGACAATGGATGAGAGACAGGTTGTGGGGGGAAAGGGAGAATTGTGACCTGGTGATGGATGTAGCTGGTATATTGTAAAGAGGTTACCTAGGGTTTGCAGGTGGTGTGCAGATTCTAATGTGCCATAAATTCAATGTCTATGTTTAGTCTGTGATTTTTTGTATCCAGTAGATTTATGAAGTGAAGTTTGTAGGCTCGTCTACAGAAGGTGTTTTGTAAATTCCCTTTGAGGATTAGAACTGAGAGAGACCCCACAGCCTACCTAAGCACCACTCTGATCCCCTTCCTCTGCCCAGGCTTCTCCTCTGCTTCCTGCCCTGTGTCCCCTGCCTGATCTCATGATCCGCTTCCTACTCCCTGCCTGATCTGCTGCGTGCTGCTCATAGCAGCTGCTCCTGGCACTTGTGTTGCAGGGTGGCCGGTCCTGGTCCAGGCCTACCTGTGAATTTGATTTCTTGGTTATTGTGAAAGGGTGTCCTTCAGGATCTGGGGGAATGCCTGTTCACCAGAGCGCCCCAAGAGATAACAAGGTCAAACAGTCACAAACTTCTCCAAGACCATTTCAGGCCGGACATAAGGAAAAACTTCCTCACTGTCCAAGCCCCCAAGGTCTGGAACAGACTGCCCCCAGAGGTGGTGCAAGCACCTACTCTGGACTCCTTTAAGAGACATTTGGACATTTATCTTGCTGGGATCCTTTGACCCCAGCTGATTTCCTGCCTCTGGGGCGGGGGGCTGGACTCAATGATCTTCCGAGGTCCCTTCCAGCCCTAATGTCTATGAAATCTATGAAAGTGTGCACCCACGGGTAACTGGGTGTTTTTGTCTTTGATAGATTTTCAGTGTGTGTTCATTCTGGTGCGCAGCTGTTGTTTGGTTTCTCCAGTGTATTTTCCATCAAGGCATTTAGTGCACTGGATGAGAGTCTAACAAGGAATTCTTTAAATCTAACAAGGTTGAGAACCCCTGGCTTAATTTACTAACACATTTTGCAAGCAACTTCCCAGAACCCCACTTCATCAACCTCCTGGATACTAAAAATCATGGACTAAATATAGACATTGGATTTATGACACATTATAACCTGTCTGACATCTGACCTCTCCACTATTCATCCCCCTTCTCTTCCCCACCCAGCCTGTCTCTCACCCATTGACTCCTCACTCTACATCTTCACTGACTGCCTGTCTTGCATGCAGACAGCCCAGCCTCTGGCTTCTTTGCTATTCATTCCATCCAGAGCGCACACCAACTGCTGAAACTTCCTTAGCCTGACGAAGGGTTTTTGAACCCAAAAGCTTGCTTAAAAATTGTTTTCCAACTATTTAAGTTGGTCTGATAAAAGATATCAGATTCACCCAAAGAACCTTGTCTTTCACAAGCAAGTCATTTAAAAAATGCTGCTTTTATTGAATGAGCTACGCTGAGATAAAATTGTTCATTTGTCCTTTTTGCTGCAAATGATTGATTCTGGATTGTAGCTGTAGTGGCCATTTTAATGCAACACAGCTCTTCCTACAATAGCTTTAAGTCCTTTTGTATAACAATAGGCCTCTTCAAGGGAAGATGTCTGGGGAAGGGAGGGAGGAGGTTGCTCTCAATGCCCTGTATTCTAGTTATGCATCGATTAAAAGTCCTTTGGAACAGAACTTGGCAGTGAAGCTCTCAGAATTTGGTTTCTGTTCTCCTCACTAACTCTCCAGGTTTAGTTCTGCTTTTTATCCGTGTCCCTTCTGACCCTTTCACCCTGGAAGGCAATATTTGTAAAGCCTCCTCCTGCCTCCCAGAGCATCTAGAATTCTGGCTGATCAATCAAGTTACAGGGCGAATATAGGCCACTCAGTTATGTGCCATAGAGGCAAATGATCCAGACAAAAGGATAGTTTTTCATGGAATTTACTGAGGGAAGACAACTATTCGTCAGCTCCTGGTGAGGGAAAACTGGGGAATGACAGCAAAAAAAGATCATTAATCCTTAAAAAGATCCTCAAATGTTCCCTGTGCAGAAGATTTCAGTGACTTAGTTGTGTGGGGGGTTGGAAGAGCATGGTTTTCCATTATTAATGCCATTGGAGATAAAAAAAAGAATGTCTGACTGTAAATTAATTTAAATTCCAGGAGGTTTACTTGTGAATCCTCAGAAAACTGAATGCTATTAATCTGGAGTAGATATGCTTCATTTTTCATATAGAGCAGAGGTGTAGCCCCTGCTTTAAGAGTAAAATTCAACCTGAGGTAGAGCCAAAGTTTAGCAATTCTCTGATATATAGGGCTCATTACTACTCACAGAAATGCATCCTTGCAAAGGTCAAGGAAGAATAGTTAGGTACTGAAGGCAACACACCCCACAGTCATTCACTGATACTACCTGCAAGGTTTTTTTGCTCTGTACCTTAGTTCAGGCTGGCTTGTTTGAATTGTGTTACATTTATGCTGTAGCAGACTTTGAAAATGCAAAGAGGCTGCTGGTGCCTGTATTGTTTGGTTCCCTTGGAGACACTGGTTTGTTTAATACACTTCTATTTTTCTGTATACAATTGGTTGTCAAGGCACTTGAAAAGGAAATATTTGTATTTATGCAAAAAACCCAACATTATTAAAGTAGCAGGAAAAAAAACCAAACCTCTTGGAGAGTAAAATTTAATTAAAGCTGATAACAGGAGGTAGGTGGAAATCAAGCTAGAAGCCAGTAGTTTACAAACCAAAAATTCAAGTATTGTGTACTCCTCTAAGTTGTTCCTTGTGGGCTCCTTACTCCGTTTGAAAACTAAGCAAAGTAGATAAAATAATAATAATTCAGCAGGTCTTCTGGGAAGTATGAGCAAGGAAAACAGGACATGCAGTCCCAATGGGCTCCTCAAATGCATCGTGCTGGTAGCCTGTATGTGAGCACACACAGCTCATTCCTTAAAGGAGAGAATTAGTTTTCTGAGGACTTGCAAATAAAATCTTAGAGTTAAAATTAATTTGCAGACAAGTCTTCTATGAAACTCAGATGGGGAGGGGGAGGGGGTTGTCCCTTATGCTTTTAATAATGGAACATCACACTTTACAACTCCCCACACAGCTAACTCACTGAAAATGTATACAGACGCAACATTTGAATAACGTTTTTATGGTCCTTTTCTTGCTGTCATTCTCCATGACAGTTTTCCCCACACCGCTGCCTGAAGAACAAATTTTCTCCATGTAGAATTCTATAAACAGTTGGGCTCTCGTTTCAGTCATGATCACCCCAGTGCTCTCCCAAGGAAAGGTCTGATGAAGACAATGGAGTTAGAGGTTTAACTGGAGAATCTAGTCTGTCTTTGGGTTTTATATTGCTGCCTACTACCTCAAGGTCCTCATCCATGTGGGAACTAATGATGTGGCTTGGAGTAGTTTGGGATAGGTCGTGGCTGACTACATGGCTTTGGGAGACAGACTTAGAGGTTCAGGGGCACAAGTAGTCTTCTCATCGGTCCTCCCGGTCAGCAGTTGTGGTTAGCACCACAGCAACTGCATTGAGGTCAACTCATGGCTTCAGAGTTTGTGCCACCATACAGGGTTCGGCTTTCTAGACCATGATCCATACTTCCAGGACAGGACCTTGCTGGGACATGATGGTCTACATCTCTCTCCCAAAGGTAAGAGTTTGTTCTCTTACAGGTTGGCAGATCTCCTATGTAGAGCTTTAAACTAGTTTTGTTGGAAGACGGGGATGTCAAAATCCAGACGTGACCAGGAAAGATAAGCCACGAACTGCACGCTGGAATTGACCAGGTAAGTACGAAGGGGCCCACTAAGAACCAGGATAGGGGAGTATTAAGGGCTTAGATAGCTCTATACTAATTCTAGAAGTATGGGAAACAAGCAGGAGGAACTTGCACTCCTGCTTGCAGACAAAGATCTTGACCTGGTTGGACTAAAGAAGCCTGGTGGGACCCTTCCCACGACCGGGCAGTGGGTGTTGAGGGCTACAGGCTATACAGGCAGGATAGATTGGGTAAAAGGTGGGGAGGGGCATTGCTCTATATGTCAGGGGACATTATACATCTTCTGTAATAAAGATGGGGACAGAAGAAGGACAGGTCAAAGTCCTATGGGTCAGACTACAAGGGGGTAGGGGTGAAAGGGACTTGGCAGTGGAGGTCTACTACAGACCCCCACACCAGGGGATCGAGTTAGACCCAGAGTTCTTGAAACAGCTCTCAAAAGCAGTACGCTCAAAGGACCTAGTTGTCATGGGTGACCTAAATTACCCAGACATCTGCTGGGAGCAGCAGTTGGCCAGGTCTGCCCATTCACGTAGGTTCCTAACCTGCATACAGGACCTGCACCTAGTATAGGAGGTATGCAGTCCCACTAGGGGAGATGCCTTACTTGACTTGGTGCTGGCTGCAGGGAAGGACTTGGTGGGGGATCTACAGGGACAAGGTCACCTAGGGGATAGTGACCATCAGTTGATAGGATACACGAACCAGCAAAAGGTGGGAAAGACAACTAGTATGGCAGAAGTGCTAGATTGCCAGAAGGCCAACTTCAACAAGCTCAGGAGATTAGTTAGAGTGCGCCTGAGGGGTAATCATGTCTGTGAGTTGGGAGTCCAAGAAGGGTAGGAGTTTCTCAAGGGACGGATCCTGCAGGCAAAGTACACACAAAGGGAGGCAAAACAGCCGAAATACCTTCTTGGCTGAACAGGGAAATCCAGGAGAGCCTTCAGAGGAAAAGAGAGGCTTACAGGCTGTGGAAGCAGGGGGCAGCCACCAAGGAAGAGTTTACCTGCTTGGCTCATGTTTGAAGGGAAGCAGTGAGGAAGGCCAAAGCAAATACAGAATTCAAGTTGGCAACAAAGATCAAAATTAACAAAACGTCCGTCTTTAGGTACATAAGGAGCAAGAAGAAGGCACGGGATGTAACATAGGGCCTCTACAGAATGGACTAGGGCAGCTTGTAACAGACAGGATGGATAAAATGGAGCTTTTAAATGACTTCTTTGCATCTATGTTCCTGGACACAGATACAAACATGCTTCCCAATACGACTTTAGTCTGGCATGAGAGAAATACCAATCCATCTATGGTTAGCGCTGACCTAGTGAAGGGGCATTTGGAGGGGTTGGACACATTTAAGTCGGCAGGCCCTGATGATCTTCACCCAAGGGTACTAAAGGAATTGGCCAGTATCATGGCAAAACCACTGGCACAACTGTTTGAGTGCTCGTGGCGCTCAAGTCAGGTCCCAGAAGACTGGAAAAGGGCCAAAGTGGTCCCTGTTTTCAAGAAGGGGAGGAAGGAGGACCTGGGTAATTATAGGCCAGTTAGCCTCACCCCTATTCTTGGGAAGACCTTAGAAAAAATCATGAAGGATCACATTTGTGGGGGGCCAGTGGGTAATACAATGTTAAGGGGAAACCAGCATGGGTTTATAGCAGGCAGATCCTGCCTGACTAACCTGGTCTCTTTTTATGACCAGGTCACAAAGTGCTTAGATGTAGTGGTGCAGATAGATGTTATCTACTTGGATTTTAAAAAGGCTTTCGACACAGTATTGCACGCAATTGTCACCAGCACACTGTGTAGCTGAGATGTGGATTTTTTTACAGTCAGGTGGATGAAAAACTGGCTTATGGGATGCACCAGAGAGAGAGATGTGGGTAGTGGTGTCCCCCAGGGCTCTGTCCCTGGACTAGTGCAGTTCAATATCTTCATCAGTGATTTGGATGAGGGTGTTGAAAGCACTCTGTACAAATTCACATACGACACCAAACTATGGGGTACAATAAGCACACTGGAGGGAAGGGAGCAAATTCAGGCCAGACCTGACCCTGGGCTCCACGGAGGCAGCAGATACCGGCGATGCTCCCCACTGTGCTGCCCTGACACACACTGTGTTCCTGGCCCTGCTGCCCTCCCCTGAGCCCTCCCGAGTGCAGCATGAGTGACCCAGAGTGGCAGTGCACACAGGGGCCTCAAGCTGCCTGCTGCTGCAAACTCTGCGCTGCCCGGGTCACACTTCTCCTGTGTGCACAGGAGCAGCGTGGGCAGCACGCAAGGTTGTGCCCCTCGCTGCTGTCCCCGCCTGCAGGGTAAATGTGGCCAGGGCAGCGGGGAGCTCGGAGCAGCAGGCAGCTTTCTGCACCCCCTGCTGTGCCCTGCTGGGTTTCACATGCTGCTCTGCAGAAGCGGCGGCAAGGGTAGCCCAGTGGGGAGCATCGCCAGTATCTGCTGCCTCCCCAGAGCTGGATCTGGGGCTGGAAGGCAGCTAGGGCTGGGCCTGTGAGGCAGCAGCTGTTTGCAGCCTCCCAGGTGCAGCTGGCCCAGGCTCTGGGTAGCTGCTGATAGGCTGCTTGCAGCAGGGCTTCCATCCTCCAGCCGGCTGCTGGAAGCAGCCCAGGCTCTGTGGCTATCAGCAGCTACCTCGAACCTGGGCCGGCTGCTGCAGGGAAGCTGCAAACAGCTGCTGTCTCCCCACCCTGGCCCCAGCTCTCTCCTGGCCCCAGGTCTCTAGATGTTATTGTTGTAGGCAACAATATGTTTCAGGTAGAGGTGGTCGACCCATGTCAGAAAAGTCATGTTGCCAATCTGGCAAGCAGTGCGTGTAGCTGCCATATTGGAATCCAAGATAGCTGCCATGAAGTCACGGTTTGCTCAATATTTCAGCCCCCACTAGGTTTAGAAAATTAATTCCAGTGAAGAAACCAACATTGTATGAACCAAGGAGCTCAATCATAACATTTCTGTCATGGTAGCCATATTGGATGCCAAGATGGCTGGCACATTAGCATGTACGTATCACCAAATTGTAATTAAACACCTAGTAAACAATACTATAACACTAAAACCTTACAAATTCTATCACTACAAATTTTATAGCAGGTCTACAGTACTGAAAACATCATAACTCAGGCTAGCTTACCTGTTAGAGTTATATTGACTAAGACAATACAATTTTTTTTACTTCAGAATACAGGTAAGTCATATATTAATAAAACATAACTCAGTGGCAATGACACACACAGACATATGTTCAGCTTGAGGCAATAGGAAAATGTAATAGTCTAAGCCAATGGTAATACAATGGTAATACAACAGTATACATAACATTAACCACCGGGTAATTGCAGTTTTTCAGATCTGTTCGTCACTTGAATCTGCTTCTGAATCCCTGTAATTATGATATGGATTGCAACATGCTGTCTCATAACACTCCCAACCAGGAGTGAATGGTACATTAACTTGCTTGCACAAGCATGCTGGTCCCACCATTCTGTTTTCCACTTGCAACTTGTTATTCAAAGGTTTTTTGCTGGTAATGGTTCAAATGTTGTTATGGTAGGAACAGAATCATCATTTTCAGTTTGCCAACCACACTGGTCAGGTGATGGCAATGGCGCATTAGGTTTGAGTTCCCTTCACCAACTGAGACTTTGATAATTGGCTCTACATACATTTTGCAGAAGGGGTTTATATGTTGCAGAAGTTTATCCAGAGGTTTTCTCTGATGGAGTGTTTTCACCCTAGCATCCAAAAGTGTCGTCAAAGATAGTTTGTTGTGTTGCTTTACAAATCCTTATCAACATTGGGCCTTCTTCCTAGACCTGCCAATAGATGTGGATGTTGAATGAACAGTTTCCAAGCAGTTTTCTTAGCATGACCACTGAACTGGCTGGTGGTGTCACAACAAGTGACACTGTGGAATCCAATTAAAAATGCACAGACCAACTCAGGCAATCCTGACACAATATCATGAACTGGAAGGAACTTGACTGGGTTGCTTCTCTTCATCCAAACCTTAGGTGCAAGATTATGCCATAGAAGCAGGATCAGTGGGCCTGCATCATTGTGGGAGAATGCTAGAGAAGAAAAGGGGAGGGCAATTATTTGGGCCAACAAGCAGCATAGGCAGCTCTAGGGCCACCTGCAATAGCCCAAATCCCATGCACCCTGTGGCTCATCCCTACCACCATCAACAGTGCACAGCCCGAGCCCCAGCCCTGGCCCACCCTGTGCCCACTCTGGATTCACCCTGGCCACAGCGGATCAGCTGGACCCATGAGCCCAGCCCCAACCGTGCCTGTCCACAATAAGCAGCAGCTGGGCAGAATAAAAGCAGCCCCTCTTCTTCACTGCTGCTGGACCTTTCTTGCTGCAGCCAACTGTGACTATGCCCAGGCTGTTTTGCAGCTCCTCTCCACCATCATGACTGCCACTGCCACTGCCACCTCTGGGCTGCTCAGCAAAGGAGCTGCAGGGCAGCCTGGGCATGGGCTCTGGGCAGCTGTAGCAAGAAGGGCCCAGCAGCTGTGAAGGGGAAGGGCTGCTTTTTCCTTATGCCAAGCATGGGCGGGTGGGTCCAGAGCAGGCACGGGGCAGGCCAGGGCTGTTCACATGGGTTCCAGCTGGTCCAGAACGGGTCCGCTCTGCTGGGCCAAGTCTAGAGAAGGCACAGAGCAGGCTGAGGTTGGGGCTGTGCACATGGGTCCCTGCCAGTACCTACTGCCTTCACCTGGGCTGCCTAGAAAGGCAGTCCAGCTGCAGAGATGCATTAGCCCTGCTGCGTGCCCAGGGAGCGATGGGATGTGCCAGAGGCTGGATGGCACCTGGGCCAGGTGGGACCAAGGGACCCGCTGCAGGCCAAACACCCCTCCATTGGCTGGATCTGGTGTGCGAGCTGTATTTTGCCCATCCCTGGCATAGAAGCTCTTGGTAGTGTCACGCTGCTATTGCTGCGCATGAGGACTGGATAAAGCTTCGGGACTTTTAGCGGGCGATGGGGTTGTGCAAGTCCGGCTTACACGTGGTTGTAATTAATGATTAATAAGGAGCAGGTGGGACGATAAGAGAAAATCAGAGAATTTTTTAATTACTTATGGCTGCAGTTGCGGGTGACAGAAGACAGAAGCAAACGAGGTGAATACAACGAGCAGACATGTCCGGGTAAGTATAAACGGTGTCCGGGGCTGCTAGGCGTGGACGGGAGGCGAGAGCTAGATGATCAGTCTAGCGTCCCCTTTTTTACAACTGAGTGAGTAATGACAACCTCGCTCTGGCGCAGCTAGGGGGTCCCTTATATTGCTTTGATGACACCTGTGATGACGAGCTGACGAACGGTAAGCTCGCCCCATCATTGATTTTAAAAAGCGTGTGCTTTTCTTTCCTCTCCCTGCTCCCATGGCACGGGGGGCGGGACTCCTGCCATCTTGTTGCCTCGTGCACACGGTCACATTAGGGAGACATGCCCCCTTGCACGAGGCAGCAAGATGTTCTAAATTATGGTACCGTACTCATCTTCAGGGTACGGCTCTTGTACAGCCGAACTCATAGTTGCTTCGTCACTGGGTGAACGGGTGTATACAAATGCAGATAAATGTACTAATCGCGACTTTAGCCACTGCAATAAAAAACAGAACAAACAACATATTATAATGCCAACAGAACAAATAGTTAAAGCTGTAGCACTTAAAGTGACTGAGTCCGAACACGTCGAGCCAGCTAAACAGCCAGTCAGAGTCAGAGCCAACCTCACGGGCCTGGCGTGTAAGGTTGAGGGCAATGTCAATTCCTTGCAGGACGTTGGTGAGATTGAAGTTAGCAGGGGTGAAACGTAAACAGCATTGTAGTTGACTGTCAACGTCGGATGGAGAAGAGCCGTTGTAGATGTCGTCTAGGGCGGTGCAAAGACCACCTTCTGTGGCTAACAGATAGTCTAACCTGAGGTGGTTCAAGTACATGGCTTGTTGAAGTTCGTTGATCGCTTGTTCCATCTTCTCAAAACCTGTTTTTGTGGAATTGCCAGAGGCCTCAAAGGCTTGGTTAAGATACACAAGTTTAGTTAACACAAGGGGTGTACTGACTGAAGGGAACATAGTGCCTAGCCGCTTGAGGTGGGACATTTGATCTCACGTGCTGTGTTTTGCACGGCCAGACTGTGGGCGTTGGGAAATAGGTGACTCGCGATAAAGTATAAACTGTTTCATGTTGAGGGCGTTGGTAACTAACGTCCACTTATAGTCGGGATCTGGCTGGATGTCTAAAAAGGCACAAGAGGTGTTAAGATTAAGCCATACACATCCGGGTGGTAAGGCATTTTTTGGGGAACGGCTATCACAAGGAGTGGTTGCTGGGAAATTGGAACAATTACGGAGAATTAGTTTTGGAGCGTGCGCACATACTTACCCGAAAGCCGCTGGGCTAAAGTTTGATGGAACGTATGTGACTGCATCGGTACTAGTCGGGTAGTTGCGCTGCGCTGCTGCTGCCTTACAGGCCAAGACTAAGGTTTGAAGGCCTGCTGGGTGGGAAACAACTTTTCCGAAAGAAGGGGTGCTTATAAGTTGGGAAACACATGCGGAGTGGTGGCAATTGTTATTATTAAAGGATGGCCACCACATGAAAATTGCTTGCTGCATGGAGGTGTTACATAACAGTAATCGGTCTAAGGCAGTACCATTCTTTAGCCATACTATGGGGGCTCCTGAGTTTGTTAAATTAATAGGATTTAGGGAAATGCCATCAACCGTGCTGGGACGTCCCGACGGGCAACTAGGAAAATTGGCCCAGGATGTGAATTCAAAGGAATCATTAAAAGTAAATGGGGTAAATGAAAGGCCTAACTGCTGAACACTGGGCACTCGGTCAGTACATGGAACGAAGGTGGCATTTTCTTGCGTATCATTTACACAATTGTGGGACACGATAGCTAATGCCGTCAAAAAGGAATTTTCTCACAAGTCATTGCTCTGAACCTGTAACAAGATAACACATTAATAATCAGTTAACAAGATCTACATAACAAGTTAAGATTTACGGTAATTTTGGGTCACGCCGGCTTAGCCAATTATGGTGCGTTAATATGCGAGTATGAGGACCTTTTTCTTCTTATGGTATGGAACAGTGTCTTCATCAGACACCTCAGAATCACCTCTGGACCTCTTCTGCTTTTTCTTAACATTTTTCTTTTTCTTTGTGGTCTTCTTCTATACTTTAGACTTATTTTGTTCTCTTTGTTCTCTCTGTTTGTCTCCTGAAGAAACCCGCTCTTTAAACTCTGGTTCTTCATAACGTTGGGAACTTTCTTGGTCCACTCGATCATAACTGAAATCTATGACCATGCGGCCCAGCCAAACTAGTGGCGGCTCCCCTGGGTGGCGGGAGGTAGAGGTAATCAGGTCACGTACCTCTATTTGTGATCTTCTCCTCCAGGAGGTGCTCGTCACTGGCTGTCCTGCCGGCCCGATGGTGATCTTTGTTGTGCTGATTGGATAAGCTGTAAGCAGAGCAGGTGTCGCTGGAGGTGTGGACTTTGACTCGTCAGGGAGAGCTGACAGCTTTGGATAGAGGGCGGGTGGAGCTTCCTCTGCTGGCCCGCCTTTCGGGCCGTTGTATGGAGGGGGCGATGCTGTGGGCGGAGCTACAGGCTGCGCGGGCGATGGTGTCTCTGCCGCCTGCTTCATTTCTTCTTGGCTTTCATTGGCTGCACGTTGCACTGTAGCATAGAGCTGAAACACTAAGTTAACATCCGACCGCACCGCGTTAACAAAATGCTGATACACAACACTTAGGCACTTTGCTTTATCCCATGTGGGCCCCGACCACTTATGTGCGGTTTTCCCATGTGTTTCTAAATCACTGACCAAATCTGCGGCCATTTCATGCCCCAGAGAGCCTTCTTTTAATGGCGGGCAGCGATAATTATCCGTGGGCGTATCGACTCCTAGGCTCTTTAAGTGTCGCAGCCCCCGTGCCCAGGTTTGTACCGGGGTGGGATCTCCTATCCCGTACCCCTTAACTTTCTTTAGGGACACCGTTTGCCCCTCGTCTTGCGGATGGAATA
>NW_017728914.1:4707112-4731629 GCF_001723895.1 Crocodylus porosus
CCTCCATGCAGTGTGGGGCAGTGGGGATTGCCCCCCTGCCTGGCAGCACCTGGTGAATGCGGGTTTTTTTAAAGGGCCGGGAGCTGGGGCCAGGCCGGGCAGCTGGGAGAGTGAGCATGGGTCGGGGGGCTGGGGGAGCAGACAGGGGATGTGGCGTGGCAGGAGTCCCCCCATGGTCCCCTGCCCCCTCCTCCAGTCTCCCCTCCTCCATCCCCTACTTAACCAGCTCCAAGTCCGGCTCTAGCTCCCTGCTGCAGCAGACAGGGACTGCCTGGATCATTGAAGCTCTCTGAATCTTTTCTGAATTGATTCGGAGAGCTTCGAATCGATTTGGACCTTTTTATTGGTCCTGAATCTCCTCCAAATCGAATCAGCACCCGAAGTTTCGCACAGCCCTAGTAATGTGCCTCAGCAGCTATTACGTCTTTGACACCAATTTGGCAATGCATGAATTCATTCTTCTCTGTCAGCTTGTGTATTGTATTGGCTTATTCAGACAGCAACACTTGACTCAGTTTCTTCTAATGAGAATGTTTCTGGTAGAATATGCACACCCTCCAGTGAACTGAGGGAGTAGATGATCTGCTTGATGTCCTAGTGTGTTCTTCAGTTGTTGTTGGTAGGGTTTCCCTTTCATTTTTTACTGTGCATGACTTTCATAACAATCTCTCAATGCGTCAAAAGAACTGTAGCAAGAACGGTGTCAGCTGAGACTTTTGGAGCATTGCCACGCAGGATCAACACAACGTGATAGTCTGTCATGAATGTTGCCATAACAAGTTGTCAAAATTCAGCAACTGTCCTACATTGAACGAGTGCCTTGTTTATTTGTGCAATTCCAGCAGGTGTACCTTGGCTAATCATTGACTGTGAACCTACTTTGAGACACACGATGCATCTTGTAGATTCTGAGCCATACCTCCCGCGCCTTGCTGGACTTGGTGATTGTATCGACTCCATCATAACATTTGCTTAAGGCCAATAAAGGCAAGTCCCTTGTTGACAATCTCCATTACAGGTTTTCATGTCAAGGTAATCTGAAACATTTTGCAAACTATCTAATAATGACCAAAACTGTAAATTTGCAGTAGCCATCTTGAAATCCAACATAGCTACCATGATGGAAATGTTCCAGTTGATCTTCGCAGTTCATACAGTGTTGGTTTTGTCATTGGAATTCATTTTCTAACCCTAGTGGATGCTGAGATATTGATCAACATGTGAATTCATTTCTGATACTGGTAGACACCTCTACCTGAAACCCCATTGCTGCTTGTGGCAATGCGTTTCCTACGGGGTGACACATTAAATCTTCTTTTTTACCCTGTGATAAGTAGAACTACTTTTTAAGGAGACTTGAATGTTCTCAGTGGGTGCATCTACATGAGATGCTATGTCACTGTAGCGACAAGCTACGTCGCCATATCTCGTTGCTTTGGTGAACCGTGATGCTGACACTGACGCTACTGCACAGCAGCCTGGGAAAAAACCTGTGTGGCATTGTGACTGCTCAGTAACACCAGTTACTGTACAGTCTAGCACATATGCAGACATGTCCAGTGTGTATGATCGGGGTGTTCTGCATTGATGTATTCTGGGAAGCCAAACACTGCGCCTGGACTGTTTTGTGCCCTGTGGAAATACGGAGTTGTAATATAAAGCATCATTACAGTTCAGATCTCCTGGCAGTGGTTATGCTGTACATAAGGTGATTCTCCGCCACCCAGCACACCAGCATCTAGCATACAGCATTGCCTTGTGGATCAGGAAAAGGGCAAAGTGTGCTAGCTGACTTTGCACCTAGTGGTTAGCCAACAGGAGATGAGATCAGAGCAGCACTGCACAAAACCCTTTTTTTGAGTTTCCTTTCGAAGTCACGTCCTCCCAGGATCTTACGTTCCACGCAGGCTCCCTGGGTCTACAGGCAAAGCTGCAAGTGCATACCTCACTGCCCTACATTGGCTAGGTTTCAGTAAATACTTATACTTGTTAAGCTATAAGAGCTGACAGGCAGTAAATTACGAGGGCATTCATTGTCCAGCCCAGGTGTCCTGCAGGACTCAAGGTGGAAGATGTGTCATAATCCCTCCAGAAATGTACTGCCTGTCATGCTGCGTTGCTGTTATAACTTGGTTTTCTTATATCTAGGAGGATGCTTCTAAAACATACTACATGCTAGAGTTCACGTTGGACAAGCTCCACTGTATATTTACACTAATGGTAAGGAAAACCAGTGCCACTCAGCTTTTTCCCATCAGCTCACACTGCCTTGTTTTTCTCCAGTGCCAGGACATGGTATGTGTTGTGGTGTTCTGTATGGCCTAAGTGCCTGCAGCAGTATAGTCTACAGTGCTGAGCATGTGCCTGGGAGCAAGAAGGTGCCATGTGGTACCCTCTGCTTTGCCACTGGCCTGTTGTGAGGACTTGAGCATGTCATCTAGCTATTAAATGGGGATTATTCACCTCACTGCCTCACAACAGGTTTACTGGGGAGATCAGCTAATCCAGCCTGCCAATGTAGACCCTGCTTAATTTCCAGGGTCTACATCAGTGATTCTCAGCCAAGACGCCCTCAGATCCTTTCAGGAGTGTTGGGCAATATTGGCACTGTTAGGTGTTAGGTGTGCAAATGCCTACACAATTCACAGGAAAAAAACCCAGAGATTTCAAATGGGAATCTCTATTGTCAAAAACTTTCTGACTTGTTGTGGTCTTTCTTTGAGTTCTTTGCCACAAAAGAATGACTCTATTACTTTTCAGTAGTAAAAAATGAGTGAAAATTAAAAGCAAGTTAAATTAAAATGAATAATTAAGAGCTGGTGTGTTCTTCAAGAGGGGTCTTGATTCTAATGAAGGGGATCTTGAATCTAAAAACACTGAGAACTACTGGTTTTGATGCTCTCTGTCTGGGCGAACAAACACCATCAGACCCAGACGTCAGTGGCAGGCAAGTAGCAATGGTTTGTTGCTGTAGCTCTTTGAAGCCTTGCTGTTGTGCCCAGGCTGCTGTATGGTAACTGCCTGGCTGAACTGATGGATCTTTAGTGTTCAGTGATCCCAGGTCCTCCAGGATGAGCGCTGATTCCAGTGGTGCACTGCTCTCCTTGAGTGAGGACACCAGGGGACTGCTGTGGTCACTTTGGCCCTGGAGACTTTGGGCCTGGTTCCTTCTACTTGCCCCAGGATTGCCAGGGTAGCAAATGGCTCTTGGCTCTTGCAGGAGGAAACAGGGCAAGGAGGGAATAGCAGGCCCTGAACTTTACAGTGGCTGTGCCCTGCTGCGGGAGAAGTGGCTGGTGATTGGAGTGAGGAGAAAGGGTGAGAGTGCTGGGAAGGAGGGAGGGACGTTGGTGCTAGATGTCTGAGAACAGGCTCAAAAGAGATGGGAAAGCTCTGGAAGAAGTGGGCGAGGTGGGTTCTGGGTGTGGACCAAGGTGATGACTGGGGGGCCTGGGGGGAGATGGTGGGGTTGTGAGAGGGAGAGGGGGAAGTGGGCCTGGAGTGGTGGAGGGTCCTGGGCAGTGGGAGTGTAGGAGAGCTGGGTCCTGGGCTCCTGTGTGGAGGCAGGGACCAGTCCTGAAGCCTTTCCTGAGTATCAGGGAGTGGGGCAGGCAGTGCTGTAGGCACACAGTACAAGAGTGAGGAAGGGAAGGTCCTGGGTCTGAGCAGGGGAGGGTCGGGTCTGTGAACAGCAGTAACCTGGGAGAGCCTGCAGCAGTCTTGCAGATGCTGTGTGGCTGTCTGGGTTTCGTACTGTGGAGCCGAGGGATTCCTGCTGGGGGCCAAGGCAAGTGGCTGCTCACGGCCAGGCTCCGGGCCACACGTGGCTGCCTGCGCGTGGTACAAGGGTAGCGCTTGTGCGGAGCTGGGGGCTGGCTGGCTACACGTGCAGCGCCAAGCTGGACAGCCCTCATGGCACCAGGAACATCAGTAAGAAAGTTCT
The DNA here is from genome assembly GCF_001723895.1 of Crocodylus porosus. NCBI lineage: Eukaryota > Metazoa > Chordata > Crocodylia > Crocodylidae > Crocodylus > Crocodylus porosus. The sequence continues at coordinate 4,711,056 of NW_017728914.1, forward strand.
TAACTCCTGGTCTCAGAGGCCCGGCCCCACCGGCCACGGCCGGTGACTCTAATCTCCCTCCACTTCCACTTGTGGGCAGGTCGTTACGCACAATGCACCCAGAAGCCACTTGAGGGAAGTATGAGAGCCTGGCTCCTGGCAGCCAGCTAGTCCATCGGGGCAGCTGTTTCCCTGCAGTCAGCAAGAGAACAAGCTGCCACAGGATCTGCCTGCCCGCAGGCTGCGGTGCAGAGCCTGGAATAATGTGTTGTTGTGAGGCAGAGTGCAGTTTTGTGTTACCTAGAGAGATAATTGATAAGGGAGGGAGAAGGAGCAGGTCGGCATTCATTTCAGCTGTCCACACACGTAATAGATGGCACTGGGCTGGGCTGGGCTGCAGCCAGTGTTGTGTTAATTACAGGATTGGTTCAGAAACAACAGGACACCTTCGTTGGTCAGCAATGCATAATAATTATAGAGCAACTCCTCCGGTGCCTGCCAGCCCTACAATTTTTTCATCACTCCTAACTGATCTCAGGTGCTTGCAGGACTCTGACAAACACTTGCCACCTTGTCCAGCTCACTCCCTCTGGCAGCAGCATGAATTATTTGATCCAATCAGACAAGGGGCAGTGGGGCAGGCTCTATGAAGAGAGGCTAAAGGGCCTGAACCTATTCAGCCTCCACGAGAGAAGGCTGAGGGGGGATCTGGTGGCTGTTTACAAACTCACCAGGGGCGACCAGCGGGAACTGGGGGAGGCTCTGTTCCCCAAGCACCACCAGGGACTACTAGGAATGAGCCACAAATTGTTAGAGAGGAGGTTCAGGCTGGACATCAGGAGACGTGACTTTATAGTTAGGGCTGCCAGGCTCTGGAACGGGCTCCCAAGGGAGGTGGTGCGCTCTCCTACCTTGGGGGAGCTTCACGAGGAGGCTGGGGTGATACGACCCCGGCACCCGTTCCTGCCCAGGGCAGGGCGTCAGACCTGATGATCTGTTTAGGTCCGTAAGCACTAGGATACAATGTGCAAGGGACAGCCCTGGTCAGCCAACCACAGGGTCCTGCTCTCCTCCCCACTCAGAGCACTCCCATTTCTCTGAACAGAGGCCCCAGCGGGTCAGGGGACAGGCTAGAGTCCAGGACCTGCAGAGCTGCCGGTGGCATGGCAGGGCAGGTAGTGTGTTCTCTGAGGGCACTTGTACATGTCACGGGGTTTAGTCCTTAGGGTTGCATTCAATGCCCCCAAAATTGAAAATTGGGTTTTTAATTGAAACCCACCATTTCAATTTAGGAATTTTATTTTTCTGTCATTGTTATGGCAAGGGGACCGATGCTTTTTTTTCTTCAGCAGAGCGGCCAGGGGGCAACTTGCCGATGGGCCAAGCAGTCCCTGAACTTGGATGGTTGCTTTCTGCTGCCCTGTAGTCCAGCAGCACTGTGACATGCAGGAGCTGTCCTTGCCTTGCAGGGCTGACGTGCAAGGGAGGGTTCCTATGCACTGTTAACAGCACCTGGCCCAGAGGTGGCTGCATTTCATGGATGGGCTAAGCAAGTCCTGGTTTTTACATATGTAAATAAGTTTGACCATCCTTACACCTTAACCCCCTGTGTCTGCCTGCATTTCCTGGGCCAGCTCTCCCTTGCTCCTGCCCATTCCTGTGCTTTCCTTCACAGCCAGCGTGTGCTCTCTGCACAGCTGTCCTCTTGCCTCTTGCAGTCACTTCCTGCCAAGCCTGGCATGGACCATGAGCAACATTTGCCACTGCCTCAGCCCTGTTCATTCTCCAGCTCTGGATGCTGTTAGGCAGGGAAGCCAAACCATGTGACTCCTCCCTTGGGAGATGGGTCATAGAGCAGAAGCTCCTGACAACCAGGGCCTCCCTCTTCCCACTATCCTTGGCTACTCACATGAACAGGGAGCAAGAAGGGAGCCCCCACAGCTCCTGCACTTTCAGAGGGTGCCTTGCTTTGCCAGGGCCGCCTTTCTTCTCCCTGTGGTCTGCCATGAGACGGCATACTGCTTTGGATGCACAAACATCATGGACTCCTGTGAGACTTACCACAGTCATCCCAACTCTCACCCCTAGCTCATGAAACCTTCCCCATGATGATGATAGCACTGTAGCAGTTTGGTAGGAGACCTCAAGACCTGCAGGGGGGTTGGGAGCTGAGTGTGTGTTTCCTTAGGCAATCATGGCTATGCCATTGCTTACTTTGCCCTGTTCCACCCAGAGCAGGAGCCGGGGTGTTTACAGTTCACTGCATAGCCCCCATGAATACAGCAGGGAGCCCCATGTGCAGGTCTGGAGCCAGGGCTGATTCTTCCAGGTTCTTACAGTGCAGCACACTGAAGATGCTCAGCACACGGGTGCAGACCCACTGCTAGGGGGAAGCCATGAGCTGCCACAGTGCCAGGGAGCCACTCTGTGATCCTGGCTGTACAGCCCTTGGCCTCCTTCCCAGCTCATCAGTCTCAGTTTGTCTCGGGAGACGAGGAGGTTTGTTCTCAGTGTCCTCGGCAGTGCAGTGGTTAGGGATGAACAAGCCAGGCCAGCAGCTCTTGGGGAGCAGCTACTCTCAGCACCTTGGCACTGCAGCAGGTGTCCAGAGAGCAAGGAACATGGACTTGGCAGGAATAGCCTTGTCCAAATAAGTGTGCCATGGCACATACTTGCCTGGGACTGCAGAGGCCAGACCTGACCTCAGAGATTCAGGTCCCATACCTGGGCGCGAACCTTGAGGCAGTCTTCCTTCCCAGCCTTGCTACCTCAGTGTGAAGCCTCTAGGTAAGCAGGGACCGTTAGAGCTGGGGCGGTTAGAGCTGCCCAAGCAGTTGTTGCTCCTGCAGCCATGCTGGACTGAAGACACCTGCCTCATCTTATCTGATCCGGGAAGTTAAGCAGTCCTGGGCCCCGATACAGTGTAGAAGGGAGATCCAGGTGGGACCCTAGGTGCCACGGACACGAGTTCAGGAGTCACAGCCAAACGCTTGGCAAACACGAGACCGTTGGATTCCAGTGAGCGGCCTGATGGGGTTTGCCCCATTGTCAGCAGGCACCTTGCATCCTTCAAGTGTGGCAGGCACTCCTGGCCTGGTGCTGGGGATGAGTCTGACCCTCAGAAAATGGAGATTGTTTTGTACCTCCCCGGGAGCACATGCCTGCTGGGCCCCCTCGTCACCACCCCCAGCCAGCTCGGAAAGAGGGCTCGCCATGGACGCAACAGGCAGATCCACAGCACAAAGCTGCCTGGGTCTGATTTGTTTCAAAGGAAGCCTGGTGAGCCACCTGGCCCTACCCAGATGGAGTGGCTGAGCCCTTCTCAGGCAGTGCATGACTGTGTGGAGACAGCCCGAGGAAGCCCCATAGACCTGAGTGCTGCAGGGGGTGACCTTGGGATTTCAGTGTCGCTGCTGGAGGGACCCGGCAGCCCAGTAGATGCTGCCCGTCGCCATGTTCCAGGCTGGGAGGGAGTGTTGCTGGATACTCCCAAATGGCTCTACTGCAGCCAGTCCCTGCTCTCTGTACTTACAGTATTTCTCAATCTCTTCCTTACTGGGATCCTCTTCCCCCCAAGTACTTGCAGAGAGGCAGGGTGGCTGGCTTCTCTGGCTTCTCACCTTCTCATTGCAACTCCTGGTCTGAAGGAGAATGAGTTGGGGAAGAGAAGTTAACCCAGGTATCTGGGCCAAACTCCAATGCGGGTCACATTGTGCCTCCCTAGAGAAGCATGGGGGAAGAGGGCATGTGGTAGTTTGCTGCATTGCAATGAGCATTTGCTGTGCTCCACCTAAGAAGTAGTTGCATTTCAAGGGATTCCTGTACACGACTTGTAAGGTACCTTTTGGGCTAAGCAGGAGCAAAGCCGGTTCCCCCTGCTAGCTGGGGAGCACCGAGAAGGCTGAGCTGCTTTGGAGTTGGAAAATACCAGCTATTTTTGTAAATTTCCCAAAACCACCAAACTTCCTTTGGGCAAGAATCCCTGGGCCACTGGGAATACTGCTAGAGCTGGGGCTTCAGCCAGGCAGCATTTACAGAGTGGGCTGCCAGGGCAGCAGCTGCCACAGAAACTGTTGTAGATACCTCAAGTTACACCATTTGAAAGACAGTCAGGAGAGGGGTGTGGGCCTGCTGCTGGGGTCTCTGCTCATCCTTGCTGGGGCAGAAGCAGAATAACCCCAGCTCTGACCAGTGATGCCCTACTACAGTGTTTGGCCCAGTGGGTGAACAAGGAAAGCAACCTGCAGCTAGGTTGTAACGCAACCTGTGACCTGTTGAGGGGATGCCTAGCAGCAAGCACTCTCCCTGCAAGAGCCCTGCTGAAGTCTTGGCTTCCAGGCTTGCTGAGTGGCCCACAGCCTGAGCAGGGAGGTCACTGCACAGCAAGTGCCTAACAAGGTCCTAGCCCACCACCTCAGCTGCACGAGCTTCCTGTGTGTGTCTAGGATACAGTGTCAGCCAGGGGCTTGGAGCTAGTTCATAGATTTCATAGACACTAAGGCTGGAAGGGACCTCGGAAGATCATTGAGTCCAGCCCCCTGCCCCAGGGGCAGGAAGTCAGCAGGGGTCATAGGATCCCAGCAAGATAAGCATTCAAATTTCTCTTGAAGGCGTTCAATGTAGGTGCTTGAACCACCTCCGATGGCAGGCTATTCCTGACCTTGGGGGCTCAGACAGTAAAGAAATTCTTCCTTAAGTCCAGCCTGAAACTGTCTTGCAGGAGTTTATAACCATTCGACCTTGTCGGGGCTGGAACAGATCAAGCAGACCCAATCCACCTGGCACTGCTATGGATCTTCTCCTTACTGAAGCAGCTCTGGGGTTGCAGGTAATTCCCACGTCACGCGAGGCAGCCGGCAGTCCAGACTGAAGTGAGCTCTCCAATCTAGGCACGAGCCCCTCTGCAATGCCATCACATCCAGATCAAGGCACCTGGTGCTTTGCATGCCAACCGCCTGCTGGGCACAGGGTCCTGGGAACTCAGCCAAGGCAGGAATGAGATAAGAGGTTCAACAGAAAAATGAATTCAGGGAAATTTCTCATTTTTTTGCAACTAGTAACAGCTTAGTCTAGAAAAGACACATTGGTTGGGCCTTAGCAAATGCAGGGCTTCAGTTAATTTGTTGGAGAATATGTGTGATAATTAAATGTGGTTGATTTGTGTGTTAGGAACATGGGAGCATTTCCTTCAAGGCACAGAATATGACCTATCAGGCAGGGAAGGGTGGCACCTTATAGAGTAATTCAGAGAGGAATATACTTCGGTAAGCAACAACTCACTTCAACAGATACTATGTTGCTTACCAACGCTTATGCCTGTGAATGAGTCTGTAAGGTGCCAGTCTGTCCTGACTACAACAACACGACTAACTAGAAAGCTGGTAGCCTAAGTCCTGCCCAAGCAGCTCTCCAGGGCAAAGGGTGAGCTTGACTGAATAGAGTGCTCGCTGCCAGGAACATAAAACAACATGCTGGGGAAATGGAGCACAGGGAAGACATTGTACCAGCCACGAGGAATGTTACTTGCAACCAGTCATTAAAAGAGACAGAGCAGGCATCCAGGATGCCAGCCTTGCCATGTTTAAATTAATTTTGCTTTTATCTACATAGGGACACCCAAGAAAGTTAATCTAAATTAACCAGTGTGAATTCAGAGTGGTTCAACCAACCAGTGTGGAAAGTCAATTTCAGAATTAAAGTGGCTTTCATTCAATTTAGCTTGTTTCCAAAGTACATTGCTTCTTTTAATTCTGACTGTGTGTGTTCACACTGGAATTTAACAGAGCAGTTACTAAATCTGCTTGAAGAATTCATTCTGGTTCGCTCTCTTGAGTGACCTTGAAGAGGCAAACCTTTTTTCTCCTAAGCCCCAACTACTTAAAAAGGGAGATCAGAGTCATGACTGATATCGTGGGGACAACCAGAGTCCCTGGGCTGGGGTTGCGAGTCACTGATCTCTCTGTCTTGTGGTTCTATGGTGGGTCTCCTAGAGACCTGCATTGCTACAGGATCTCGGCTTTTATTTGCAGAAAAACACAGAGGTCATATATAGTGGTGTAGAGGCTGGAGAACATGATTCTTCCACGAGCTTAAAAGACTAGAAAAGAATCCAACACTTTTTTGCTCAGATCTCAGGATTTCTGACTGCTTAGGGTAGGTAACACTGAGTCCTCCAAGTGACCAAAGGCTGCGGAGATGCCCCCTCGCAGCTGTAGGATGGATGTGCAGCATGTTCAGCATTTCCAGCTGCCTCGAGTGGTGGTGATGTTACTGCATCTTGCCCGGCTGCACCAGCAGATTCCACTCTCACAGCTCCCAGTGCGGCCAGGCTGCAGGCTTTGCAGTTGGTGAGGCTGTTGCATTATAAAAGCTCTGAGCTCTGGCTCCTCCTCCAGTCATGTTTCTCTCCTAGGAGCCTTATAACTCTTTGGCATCTAGAATGCTATCCTTGCCAGCGTTTTGGGATCTTTCCCAAAGCTGATGTTGGTGCAACAACAGGAGCCAAGGGGCTGCCCCCCAACTCCTGAATCGTGGAGCCCTAAGGGCAGCAGTTTGGGTCATGCTGGGCAGGTCTGTCACTTTTCTATTGCCAGAGACTTGCATTTAGAGGATTTGTTTGGTTTTGTTGTGACCTTGTTGGAGGTTGCCATTGCACAGCAATAACCACAGGACTTCTTAGCATGCTTAGCAGCAGCAGCAGGACTGAAGCCCCTCAGAGTTTACTTTTTGGGAAGGTCATGCTTTACCTGTGCTCGGCCCCTGTGGTTAGGAACTGCAGTGCTGAATGCATAGAGCAGGGGTCAGCAACCCCTGGCATGCATGCCGAGGAGCGTGGTACGCAGGGCCATTTTGCTCAGCACACCACCGTCAGCCCGGGCTCTAAGCAGCTGCTGCCAGCCACGGAGCCCAGGCGGCTCCCAAGCAGGCAACTGGGAGGCTGCAAGCCGTGCTGCAAGCAGGCTGGGCTCCGTGGGCCGGCTACAGCCAGGAGGCTGCAAACAGCTGCTCCAGGCTCCGACATGTCGGCGCTCCGGCACCTTGCAAGGTAGACGTGGCTTTTTCGGCACTCCGGCCAAAAAACATTGCCTACCCCTGGCATAGAGTGTGACCTGGAAGAGGTACTGGACCAGCATGTCGGTGTGGGCAAAGCATCGAGTTCAGGGGACTGACCCTCATGTGCCTGTGCGCATGCGGGAGCAATCCTTTGCCCGGTGTAGAAGCATGCGGTCAGAACAAGGCCAGACAAAACCCTTCCTGTTTGGCAAACATCTTGTTGCATTTTAATGCTGCATGCAGAAGGCTGTTAAGGCATGTGCAGTTTTGCAGGCTGGGTCACACTTCCCAAAACAGTTTAAACCAAGGCGGGTTGTTTTCCAAACAGAGATGTGTTCGTTTGCTTTGGCAGAGCTGTTTGGAGCTAGCTGCTAACTAGCTGCCAATGACATATGCTAATGAGCAGGGAAGGGCATAAAGGGGCAAAGCTGAAATCTAGTTTTTACAAAAAGACGCTGCTGTGGGTTCCCCACCACCCCCGGCAGTTTATACTCTTCCCAATGGCTCCTTTCCCCAGTGGCCCCACACAGCCAACTCTGCCTGAGAACCAAAGGAGACAGATAAGGTGATTTCTCTAACCTTTTAGTTAGTTATTTTAAATGCTATCTGGAACAAGGTAACAAGAGTCAGGTCAGCACAACTTTTAAGTTTATAATAAATCCCTGTACCTGGCAGTCTCTAACCACTGTAGAAAGCCAGTGGCAGGGCTGTACCCGTGCACAGGCAGCATAGCTCAAAGGCAAAGGCAAAGATTTTTTTAAAAGTAGCTACCAATTTTGGGGGGAGGAGGAGCACATACTGAAGCCCAGACTTCCAAAACTGTTGAGCACCCACTGCACCTCTAACTTTCTGGGCCTAAACTGTGTCCTATATACCTGAGCCACCAAATAAAGGGTCAGTTTTGAAAATTTGAGCTTACAGGGGGTGGCTCAAAGTACCAGGGGAGAGAGAGCTCACATAGGATTTATGGCTGATTTGCAGGCTTGGGTTCTGCTTACTAGGCTTCCCTGAAAGCTTGTATCTGTGTATCAATAGGTTTCCTCACATTAAAATACATTGTGATGTAGGGACAAGCCAGTTTGCAGTAGTGATTCCAGAAGCAAAGGCTCAAACACTGTGCAGCTGGTGTCCAGCTTGTTGGGGAGCAACTGGCACTGGAAGAAAACATGCTGGCTTGCAGTCAGGTTAGGACAGGGGTGTCAAACATACTGCCCACGGGCCAAGTCCAGCTTGCAGAGCCAAGTCTTCTGTTCCAGAGACTTTTGCCCCAATCCTGATCAGCATTTTTCATGCTATGGTAGCAAAAGCACTGCAGCTTGTTCCTGCAACAGCAGCCAAGCACCCAGGTGTAAGCTGTGGTGCTGAAGCCCCAACAGCACTATGGGAAGAAGTCCAGCACCACAGCTTGTTCCTGGTGGCGGTCAGGCACCTGGGATGCTGGGTCTCTTCCCACTGGGTCCTGGACTGGTTGGAGTGGGTGCCACCTGCACTGGATCCAGCATGTGGAAGGAGGGGAAGGTTTGTGGGTCTGTTCTGGCTTGTGGGGCTGGCCCCATGCCATTTGCCAGGCTTGTGGACCAGTCCTGCACCACTTATCCAGCCCATGGGGCAAACAAGTTTGACACCCCTGGGTGAGAACAAAAAGGGAACAGAAGGACAAGATGATTTGAGCCTTTATCAGAACCTCTATCACCGTGAGGCCAGCACCACTTCAGTTCAGAAGAAATATGCTATCTCCTGGTAGGTTGTCAGGATTCAAGCCCATACATTTAACACAGTAGTAGAGCTATAACTTTATTAGAGAGCCAATTGAAAAGAATTACAGTAATTACTGCTTGATGTAATTAAGTGTCAGAGGAGGATTTGTGCAGTTTTGTCTAATCCACTACTGCTCCATGTGAGGAATATTCCCCTAATGAGATAAATGAATGAGCAGAACCAATTCATGCTAAAAAAAGTCTGAGTCTGGGGCTTCCAAACTTCTTACCATATGGTGTAGAGTGAAACAGAGTACCCCCCATTGTGATACAATTGTTTTAGGCTCTCTGGAATAGCTCTATCTTCACATCACCAGTTTGAGATAAATTTGCTTCATAGAAAAAATTCACACTGCTTTAGGATTTGAGAGACACAAGAAACAGATGAAACAGTGACAATGAAGGAAGGAATCAGCCTCTCTCTGATGCATATAGTGAGGAGTGTAGGGCTTTGCTGTGCACCTTTAAGAGTGATAGACCTCTCAGGGATGTGTGTGGCTTTTAGCATAGCAGCCATGACAGCTATTGTACTTGTGCAAGATCTTCGCTATCAGTCACTGCAGGTGCATGGCTCTCTGCCTCTAACCAAGTCCCAACACTGGATTTGCTGTAGGGAACTGGCCCATTTGGGCATGCTTCCACCTACTCCAGGGACATTGCTCTGTGGCTCATTCAACAAGCTACTGCTGCAGAATTACTGAGTCTGACTGCGACAATCTGCACGCAAGGTGGAGGGAGGAGCAAGGGTCACGGAAGGGAGAGAAAGGAGTAGGCACATGGCTAGGAGTGCCGAGCTGTGGCTGGGCCAGCTCAGTAACTAAAGGTTGCTGTAGTAAGGTAAAGTGTGGTTTGATCAGAATGCATTCCCTGGGTCATTGCTCAGCAGGAGAATTCACTCTGCATTCAGCCATCATGAGACTTTCAAAAATTAGGTTAATGTTTTCATTTAATTGTATAGGGGCTTTCCTATGGTGGTCTTAAGTTCAACATCAGTGCTTCCTTCCATGAAGCCTGTAGCTGCCAACCACTTGTAGGTAACCCTTAACTTGACCCTTGGCACAGTCTAACCAAGCCCTGTGAGTTGTGCTGAACCATCCAGTCTGCTCCTTTCTGTCAGCACACCTCTCCCTGCAGTAAAGTACACCTGGAAGTAAATTGCTGGCCACTCACCAGGACACAGAGGCCCCTTGAAGAGGAAGTTTGCTAGCTACAGTTCCACAGTTCCTTGGTCCTGATTCCCAGCCCTTCTTGACTGCATTTTTTGCCTCTAGTGAGAGGCAAAAAACAGACCTCAGTTAAGTGGGTCTGTCCACAGATCTGCACCAGGTTAAGCGTGTTTACAAGTGGCCATTATATGAGCTTAACTAATTCACCTGAAACTTAATTCAGTTTAAGCCAATTTACATGCAACCACACAGATGGAGGTTTGCACTGGTTGAAAACAGATCTTTAAGGTAGCAGATTTGTGATTTGACAAGGATTATTAAGGGAACAGTGTCTGGAGAAGAGCATGGGATTCATAACAGAAATGTTTTGCTAATATCTACAAGGGATAAAAACTGAAAAATCAGACTTAGTATATTATGAAATCAAATTCTCTCTCTAGCTAAACAAGGTTGGTTTTCTGCTCTGCAAGCTGAAGAGGACACTTTACTAAACAGGTCAATTAAATAAGTTATGTCTATTAAATATTTATCTGTATGTACGTTTTGTCCATAAATCTCAAAGCAATTTTCAGAGAGGAACCATCATTATCCTGGCTGTCAGTGAGGAGCGTGGGTTTGATAAACCCCAGGAGAGTTGATTGAAACGGGACTATTGAGAGCTGCAATTACCCGCAATGGCATTTGCTGGGTTCCTACTCCCAATTCAATTAGATGCATCACCAAATTTCCACACTTCTCTGTCCTGTTACTCACACACCAAGGGCCAGATCCATTACAGGAACTGGATACCAAGTCTTGAATCCAGAACCCCATGTCTCTTCAAAAAAGGGAAGAGGGAGGACCCAGGTAATATAGGCCAATCAGCCTAGCTTCTATCCCAGGGAAGATCCTAGAAAAATGTATCAAGGAGTACGTGCGCGACGGGCTTGCAGAAGGTAGGATTCTGAACAACCAGCATGGCTTCGGCATGGGTAGGTCTCCGCTTACCAACCTCATCTCCTTTTATGATCAGGTAACTCGCCACCTGGATAAGGGAGAGGAGGTTTACATTGTGTACCTAGACTTCCGAAAGGCCTTTGATCTGGTATCCCATGATATTCTTGTGAGAAGACTGGAAGACTGTGGACTCAACAGTGAGACAGTTAGGTGGGTAGGGAGCTGGTTGCGGGGTAGGACCCAGAGAGGTCTCATGTGTCATCCTGACGAGAAGTGGACAGTGGTGTCCCTTGGGGGGCAGTGCTTGGTCCAGTGCTTTTCAACATCTTTATCAATGATTTGGATGCTGGGGGTGAAGAGCTCACTGGCCAAGTTTGTGGATGACACCAAGTTATGGGGAAGCATGGTCGTGCTTGAAGATAGGATGCAGATACAGGCAGATCTAGACAGGCTAGCAAGTTGGGCAGATCAGAATCAAATGAAGTTCAACGTTGAGAAATGTAAAGTGCTCCATCGGGACAGAAACCTCCCTACAGGCTTGGTAACACCAAACTGACCAGCACTACAAATGAAAGGGACCTGGGAGTAGTAATAGACCACAGTATGAATATGAGCCTGCAGTGCGACGCTATAGCTAACAGGGCAAATAATACCCTGGCATGCTCCAATCAATGCATTTCCAGCGAAACTAGAGAAGTGATTCTTCCGCTCTGCTCAGCATTGGTGAGACAGCAGCTTCAGTACTGCATCCAGTTCTGTGTGCCACTTTAACAAGGATGTGGTAAACCTTGTGAGTCCAGAGAAGGGCCACACCTATGACCAGAGACTTGCACAGCAAGCCATATGAGGGAAAGCTGAGGGACCTGGGACTCTTCAGCCTGAAAAAGAGAACACTGAAAGGGGACTTGATAGCAGCTTACTGTTACATCAGCGGCATACATCAAGGATGTAGGTGAACAACTGTCCACCAGGGCACCCTTGGGGGTAACCAGGAGTAATGGCCGTAAACTCCTGGAAACACCTTTAGGCTCAAAATTAGGGAAAAACTTCTCCACAGCCACTGTGTCCAGACTGTGGAACAGGCTCCCTCCAGAGGTGGTGCAATCGCTTACCCTAGAAATCTTTAAGAGGAGACTGGACGGTCACCTTGCTGGGGTCACTTGACCCGAGTTGTCTTTCTTGCCTGGTGCAGGGGGCTGGACCCGATGATCTTCTGAGGTCCCTTCCAGCCTTGCAATCTGTGAATTAAGCCCCCTATGAAGTGGGGGCACCTTATACAGGATATTAGGAAAGTTAGGCACCTTTGAATGGGATCCAAAACAGGAAGCAAGCTGAGCAAGGTGTGCTCCAGCTCAGCCTAGGAAACAGTGCCCAGTCAGTGGGAAATGATCAGGACAGTCCCACCCTGTGAGCACCTCATGTAGGACTGCAGGCAGGTGCCAACATCCCCTCAGGACCCACAGCTTTGCACCCGCTCCTGAAGGTAGGTGTCTACACATCCTGTCTTTTAAAAGCAGAGCAGGGCTCACATTTAAAACAGTGTAGCTAAAGAGGAAGGGGTGGTGATGGCGTGCCTCAAGAACTGCATGATTGGAGAATGAAGCAAGCTCAACTCTTTTTCAGCCTCAGAAGATTCAAATCCAGCCCTTGCCCCACATGACTGCTCCAACCACCAGGCCACTCTTGTAGCTGGGCACCTTCCCCCAAGGGAAGCTGTGCAAGCAACATGAGTCGCTAGGGCACAGCAAGCACAAGAGGACTCTGCATGGCAGGGAGGTGAATCCTGGGCTCCAGTCCTTCCTCCCATGCAGTAATTTAAATGAGACAGGCCTGAACTGTGCAGCCGTGTTTGGACTGGGACGGTTCCACACATGTAGAAAATTCAAAGCACTGAGCTTTTCAGTGCTGATCAGTAAGATGCCTGTGGAGGTTCAGTGCCTCTAGAGTGAAGTAGCAGCCAAGTGGGGCTTTTCTGGATTGCAGTCTTGGGGTTCAGCACAGAAGCCCTGCCCAAGCCCTTTAATGAATCTGTCCCTTGTTCTTCTTTTCAAGTTATCTACCTCTTCCCTGCGAGGGGGAGTCTTTGCCCTCAAAGCATTTCTTGAATCCACACTAGGCCTTTCTGTACGATGGACTAAAATCACAACAGCATCCTAAATTGGCTTTGTGGTATCTGATTTGGGGTTTTCAAATTATACTTTAATCAGCTAGTGCTATTTTAATGTCTGCTGTCTGAATACCTTATATATTCTGTGCACAATATACAATAGCCAGTCAGCTTTTAGAGACTCTTACTTTATCATCGTGTCTCTAAGGTATAGCTTGTGTAACTAAACTTTTCTTTTTTTTTTTTGGCTTAGGGCAGAAAACCTTTAAACCAAGGGCTGGCAAAATATGGCCTGCCAACTGACTGGATCCAGCCTGCGGCTGCCCCCATGGCATTTCTGCATGGGGCCAAGTCCTGCCCATGGTAACCCATGTTGTGCTCCTGCCTGTACCTGCTGACAGCCCCAGACCAGGCCAGCGTGCACAACTTCCTAAGCAAGGCTGCAGCCACCCAGGTACTGCTCGGCTCCCCCCTGCCTCCAGCCACTGCTCCTTCTCTTGTCCTCGCTGTGCTGCTGCAGGAGGGGCAAAGGAAGGTGGGGAGACATGGAGCAGCAGCCAGGCAACTCGAGCCCCAGCATGTGGTGCAGTGAAGCAGGGGCAGCATGAGGAACAGCCACTGGAGGCAGCGAGAGTCGAGCAGTACCTGGGCAGCAGCAAGAGCAGCCCTGCTAGGAGGGGGCTGGGGCAGTGGCAACAGGCACAGGCTTCTCTGGACGGGAGTGGGCAGGGCTTGGCCCCATGTGGAGCGCTGCAGGGGCAACCACAGGCTGGACTGGGGATTGAGGGGAGGGGAGTGGACTACATTTGCAGTGCACCATCCCAGTGAGCTCTGCTGCATGTGTCCCCCAGCCAGCTCCTGGGACCTAGCACGCAAGCAGCTCCTCACACATGTGCACTCCCCACTCAATATACAAGAGTTAGACCTCATTTTGAGCTATTATGCAAATTGCCCCTATATACACTACTCAAAAAACCATAAAAATCAGGACATTTTTTAAAATAAAATTGTTACAGTAGATTTTTTTTTTAGTATACGATTTGTTTTTTAATCTATGATTTGTTAAACTGATACCTTCTGAATGTTTTTATATGTGCAGTGCTCAACAGCTCACCAAAACCTGTGAAGTGGCCCTCCAGCTGAAATAATTGCCCACCACTGCTTTAAACCCTGCCTGCTTTTTTTTTTAAACATGTGCAGCAAATCTACTTCAATAAACCTTTAAAGCGAATGCCTCTAGCGTGCCGAGTCATCTTCTAAGTCAGTGATTCTCAACCAGGGTGCCACCAGAGCCTTTGAAGAGTTTGGAGATGTGAGGAGATAAGTATAAGCGCAGGTTCCAAATTGGCCTTGCCTGGGCCCGCTGCAAGGAGGCAAGCACTATAATATAGAAATTAGTTTTTGAAATTGGGTGCTACTCAATTCACAAAAGTTATAGAGGGGTTCCTTGAGTCCAAAAAAGTCAAAAAAAAATCACTGTTCTAAACAAATCTGTTTTACTTGTAGTATATCTATACACACAGTACATTGCATAGAATGGCACAGAAGTTTTTATATGTAATACAGATTAGAGTATATGACTTATATTCAAAAGTCCAGGATGCTGGAAAACAGGTAATAAATTCACCAAATTATCTTTAGATTGATTTAGATGTTTAATCCTGATCAGCATTTTTCATGCTATGGTAGCAATAATTTTTTAATGTATTTATATAACAAGACTTTTTTAAAAAGGTGTTGTATTTATTACTAAGCTGGTGAAGGTAAAATCAAGCTCAGCTTTAATACAGTGGAGATTGGCTCTAAAATTAAGCAACTGTTAAAAAATGTTTAAATATAGAACGTGTCATTCTGTTTCTAAACTGTACTTTATAAAACAGCCAACAGAACCTTGATCTATACCATCGGAGGGTTTGGGGTTTTTTTAAATCCCAGGCTTTATTTGTAAGTGTAAAAAAAACCTTCTGAAATTCATAAAATTTAAGAAAGACAGCAAAATTATACCTTGTAGCCAAGGTTATCACAAATAATGTAAAATCTAAATTGTAGCATGAATAAACACTATTTTCTGGGTTTCTTTGCAAGCCCAAGGCAGGATGCACAGCAATTATTAGAAATGAGTACAATGATGAATTTGCATTTGAATGCTGGGAGGAAAAATAAAAACGCTACATTTACAGCACGACAACACACCGGCTGGTAAAAGCAACTTTATTAGTGTCCTACGGCAAAGTACATTAGTAATTTGTAACCAAGCATTAAAATTCTTGTCTTGTCTCATGAAAAAAGTAATCAGTTTTCTTTAAGATGCCTTATATTTTACTGGTTTTCTGATGGGTTGTCCTCCTGCAGAGACATACATGAAAATCTTCATGAAAGGCCTATTGCTAAATAACTGTAAAATCCTCTACACACAAAATTTGTGTGGGTCTAACTCATCACTTTCTGTGATGAGCTCAACTACCCACAGCTAAAGTAGTGTCTCAGAAAATAGCAATCCATAACAAATGCATTGAGCAGCTCTACTCCAAGTACAAGAAAAAGAAAACAAAAACTAACTCAGCCAAGTAAGGAAAGTGCGCTGCAACTTTTCCAGATGTCTTTCTATACTCTCCAAGCAGCACAGCTAGCACCTACTCCCCTCAATCACTAACATACGAAACTTAACTTCTACCCAGCCCAAGAATGACTGTAGTGTAATACATAGAACTGTAATTTATTTCATTCTTTTTCTGAGTGATGCAGTTTATTTTTCCTCTTGTTCACAAGGCAAAACTCATCATTGTAAAATGTAACATGATCCAAATAATAAAACTACTGATTAGTGTTACTGTAAGATTCTCTTTGGTTATAGAACATTTTATTTAAGTAGGGCCATACAAAATAATGGTCAGCTAGAAAGATGCCCCTGAAATCTAAAAGCAACCTAAAATTAACACAACTGCAGGGTGAAGTAATAGTGATAGCATTTATAAATTTGACTAATTTCCCCTTGTAATCTAAACAGTTATCAAAATTATATTAAGTCAATACATTTTAATGAATAGTAAACTTTTGAAATCCTTAGAATATTAAAAGTAAAGTTCTGGAATAGCAGTAGTGGAACAAAAGGAAAAGCCTCCTCTTTAAATACTCTCCATAGCTTTGAATTCACTGAGAGCCTGCACTGGATTCACATGCTTCTTCTGAGATGCTCTTTTGATTTTGGTTTGAGTTTCATCCTGTTTCTCTCTCTTAACCAGAGGTTTCTTCTCTGGAGCCTTCATTTTCCAAGAGACTGCAGGCAGATTCAGAGAAGCCATTCCTTGGGACTTCTGGTATTTAGTGGATGCCACGTAGGAAGCCTTCACAGTTTGCACCACAGCATTCATCAGGTTCTTGGCTGCTTGGATCAAAGACATAGCGCTGTCCACCTGTAACAAACAACATCCAGCATGGGTGTGCTGTGCACCATAAAAACTGAACACGGACGAGAGGTTTCAAGAGGCTTTGTGGCTCCGAATATGTCCTTTAATAAAGGGCAATGTAAACATTTATCTTTTTGCAACACTAACTGACATTACCAGGGCACAAAATGTGATGCTGTATTTTCTGACACTTGGTGAGAAAGTGATTCATGCCACTAGAACAATGAGCAGCATGTGTATACACCAAGTGGTCTCTGCCATAATTACGGCAATGTAAAAGATCTGTATTAAATTGTTTCCTCCTACAGCTGTTGTAACTACCCAATGATAGAAGCTTCCATTTTAATTAAAATTATCAAAGCTATGGTAATATCTTAATCACTGATAAGTAAATACTGTAACCCCACTAGTCTAGTAAATTGCATTGAAGACAGATACCATTAAATAGCTTCAGCCAATACTGAAATCCTTTCTGAGGTTATCCTCTGAATGCAAGCAAGATTAAAGCAAAAAAGCTATGTTAGAGGAAACATCCATCTCAAAACAAGGACCATACCATACTTGGCAATCTGAACTTGCCTCTAAGGGTGCAGCTCCCCACACAGGTTACTTGGCAGGAGTCAGAAGGCCACACCCAATTTGCATAAAATGGAGCATATTGTCATCTGTCCTCTCAGAGAGGTGTGATATGCAGAGCCCAGAGCCCAGCATGCAGCACTCCTGACCGCACAGGCATGGACTGAAGGAGCTCCAGCCCATGAATTCTGTTGGATAGTTGCCCCCACACTGGCAAGCATTCATAGGCTGCACTTGGTCACCCTCCATCTGTAGCTTACCTCTGGCAAAGGTTTTAAAAAGAAAAGCTCAGGAAAGGAAAGCAGCTCAGCTTCTCCGTTGCTCATGAAAAACTGGGCAAAAATTCGCCAGTCGTGTGCATCAATGCACACCAAGAACACAGAATCTTGTTTAAATATTGACTTAATCCTCCTTGGTTTCCATATACAAGTGGGAGTCTCCCTTGCACCAAACACTGTGGGTTGCGCTTCTGTGCTATTACAGCTTCAACTTATGTTTTAAAACAAAACACTTTTAGGTCTAATTTAGTGTTCTGAGTGTTTGCATAGTATGACAAGAACAACTGCTATATTCTATCAAGAGTTCACATGCATGAAGCCACAGGCAAACTAACAGTCTGATTGATGGGGAGACTTAGAACAGGCTGCACACCACTTAATCCCAATGTCTAGGACCCTATTAAATCAAGGACTGCTAAAGACCTTATAACATTTCTGTTCTAAGTAGAAGCCTGTGTAGCACATTGCTTCTTGGTAGCCCGCTGCACTGATAAACTGTATGCTAGGGCTGTGCAAAGCTTTGGTAGTCGATTTGATTTGGAGGAGATTCTGCCCAATTCGGGGACTGAAACTCTGAATCTGAATCAAATTGGGAGACCAGTTGAAAGACTGGAATCGATTTAAAGCCATACACTAAACAGGCAGCTGACACAGCTGCCTCCAGCTGGTAAGCCTGTTGTGGTTGGGGGGTGTGGGATGCAGTCACAGCAGTGCTGGGAGTGGGGGCTATGCCCTGCTGCCACTTGCTCAGCCAAGGCAGGGGGGCAAGGGAGGGGGCGGGCAGCATGTGGGTGGAGTTTGCTCTGGGCAGAAGGCGGCAAGTGGCAGCAGGGCACAGACCTGCTCCCAGCACTGCCGCGTTTGCATCCCATGCCCCTCATGCCAGCTGGGTAAATGCATGCTCCCCAGTGGTCCCAGAAGTGGACTGGAAGTATTTCTAGTCCACTTCTGGGTTCCCCACTGAGTGTGCAGGAGCTCCCCGCCCTGTGCTCCTGTGGGACGCTTCATCTGCCCCAGCATTGCAGCATTCATGAGCTGCGCCTGGTACCTCAAGGTATGTAGAAAAGATATTTAAAGCTGTGTCTATGGCTGAATCGCTCGTTCTCCAAATCGGCATCGAATCTTTAGATTCAGAGTCAGCCAAATCGACTTGGGGGCAGTGATCCGAATCAACCAATCGAATCACCGTCTCCGACTTCAGTCAAATCTGAAACTAATATGGCCCCTTTCACACAGCCCTAATATCCAGCAGGCATCTTCATCAAGTAATCTCATGACAGGGCCCAACAGTGCTGGAAATGTTTAGCCAACTTCTTATCCACATTAGATAGATGACAATAAGGAGTTTGTTTGTACTGAAGATGCTAGTTTACTGATATGAACTAATTTATGGCAGAAGGCTATGTAAATTATAAAGGAATTTTGTAATCACTGTAGAACCTGAGGGCACATTATTGTGTTATGATACATCTTGTAATGTGACAGCACAATGCCTTTAGACTTACAGACAATAGGACACCCAGGCATACAACAGAGACGCACGACACCACATGTTCTGTAGCACCTTATTGCTCAGTTCCTCACTGCTGGCAGTTTGAGTGTGGTCTGCTGCCAAGAGTGGGAAGTGTAGCAGAGAAACCCATCTCTGTCATGAAGATGTTAAGTTTCTTAAAGAAGCATGTTATACCCTAGCTGTGGTCTTATGCAGTGTCATTTTGCTCAGCTCTCTATCATGTAATCCTTAGTCCAATGTTCTATCCAGCAACCACTTGACAAGGCAAAAGACAGCAAAGTGAAAAACTGCACAGTACAGGGAACAACTCAGAAAGAAGATCAGAACTACGAGTTACTAATCCCTACATTAACTTGCCCTCCACTTTGCATCATAGCAGGAGTCGAATGAAGGCACAAATGACCTATTAGAATATACCTGGCTATAGTAAATACATGCTTGGGAAAAGAAAATCAGGAAGTTTGCTTCATTTCCCTCCCACATAATCTGCATCATGAAGATTCCTCTCAGCCAGAAGAATTCTGTGAAGTACCGGGAACACAGGAGCATGCTTTCTGAACTGATAGCTAGGCTAACGAATGAGGCTGGCCCTAGGCAACTTTCAGCTGTCACAAAGTAACAGAGCAACTAAAATAAAACCTTGGAACTCTTCAGGGCATGGTTATTTTGAAATATTGACATCCCCGGAGAATTACAGACCAACTGGCCAAAATGTACAGTCTGTATAAAGACAAGAGGTAGGTTAAGAACTTCACATAATATTATGTTGATTAAAACAATTTAGTCCCATTAAGGTTAAAACAAAATACCCCATGAAAAACAGAACACTATAAAAAGGTCGTGTTACTTTTTGTTAAGCGTTATTGTTTAGTAAAGTAGTGCAAAAAAACCTAAACAACCCCCCCCCGCAAATCCTGAAGATTTTTATTTCAACAGAGTTCCTTTTAGAAAAACAGTGTTAAGACACCAATTCTGCCTTCAAGTGCTATAAAATCTGCCAGCATTACAGGTTTGGACACAGGTCCACAAGCTTTTTTTCCCCCTGTACATAAAAGTCTACAAGTTTTAATACAACAAATCTAAACAGAGAAAATTGTTCAAGTTGCAAAGAACAAACATGAAATGGGAAAGACAGCTGACTTACGTACCCCAGAGACAACCAGTTCTCCTCCGAGATTTTGAACTTCTGCCTTAACTTTGCTGCAGATATTCAGCTGATGGCAGTATAATGCAATTCGCTGTAGGTAGGCTAGAAGATCCTGTTTGCAAGCAGAATCTGGGCACTGACAATAGAAAAAAAATTACTTCAGAATGCTGAAAAAAATCAGAATAGCAGTCATTAAAGATCAACTGTTGGGATATTATGAAATTCAAAGAAAGCTTAAATTGTTCAGCTATGGTCCATCATAAAGAATATATATTTGCTTGTACGGACAAGTAATGAAAACAACACAGGATGGTGCAGTGATGAATGGCCATTACCCATCTGGATTACTTCTAAATGACAGTTCTCAAAAACGGCATGCATTTGAGTTCAAGCCCCATATTTAAATCCTGTAAACAAGGAACAAAGCTTGTACTAATAACCTGTGAAGCCTAGCATCTGTAAAATGCTGAGGCTGTAGAATAAGATGCAGAGAAGTGCACACAGTGGTCAGTACGTTGTGCCATTCAAGGGGTAGCAGCAGAAGATGCTTTTGGGTTTCCATCTGCTGTGCAATTCTAGGGAAGTTCTCACCTGTGTATCAGTTTTGCTAATTATAACAGGTACCTTTGCATATCATGCAGGACACTGAAACTTT
>NW_017728914.1:4731790-4759830 GCF_001723895.1 Crocodylus porosus
CCTCTTAAAGGAGCCAGCACCACTTCTCTTGGAAGTTGGTTCCAGATCCTAGCCGCCCTGACCGTGAAGCAGCACCTCCTGATGTCTAATCTGAATTTACCCTCTGCCAGCTTGTGACCGTTACTCCTGGTCACTCCTGGTAGTGCTCGGTGGAACAGGGACTTCCCCAATGCCTGCTGGTCCCTTCTGACTAGTTTGTAATTTTCACGAATGTACCTTGCATTAACGAATAGTGATAAACTAATTCTATAACTCTTCTTGAATACTATTTCAAACTGGCCCGAGATTGTGGCTCATGCCTTACGTCAGTGTGGCAGCAAGGTGAAGTGCTGGTGCGTCCGGGAACACCCAGATCTGATAGATTTAAAGAAGTTAGCTGTAAAATGGATACTTTGTAGTTACTGGAGACTGTTGGGCTCAGATATGGTGGAGGCAGGAAATAAAAAGAAAACCCTACCCTGTCCAAACAACTTCTAAACAGGATTAACCTTGAACTGTTAGTGTAATGTGGAAAGCACTGGCAGAGCCAACTTGCGTGGCAATCAGTCAAAATTCAAAATGAGCTTTGTGAACACAAGCCGAAAAGGTTGCATGTGATTTCTTGCTAAAAATCATCTGATTGATACCATGGCTAAGCAGCCCAAACTTTGGTTTGCTATGACAGAACTCCAAGGAATAAGTTAGGATAGAGAACTCAAATTCATTGTCTCTTCCTTCCCAGGCTAGGACATCTTTCCTCAGGCCAGACTGTGTCTTATCTGGAGATCCTACTCTGTGAGCAGACTGCTTAAGTGAGAGCCTATGAGCAACACTCACAACTGTAATGACAAAAGTAAGGATTTCTGGCATGCTACCAAAAAGACACAGTCATATGAGAGAGAGGCATTTGACAGATTTAGCCAAACCTGAAGGGATGTCTGAGGCCATCCTCCTCTAACCCCAGAAGGTGGTCACACATTTTTAAATGAAAGGAAAGCATAGGGGTGCTGCTACCTTGCTGTTCACATCTTGTGGGGAACAAGGTTTGTGGTCACTTAGTACTTAAGCTAAAAGACTAGAGAGCAGTGTAAAAAATTCACAGAATGGCTGGAAAGTTGGCTGAAAAGTTGATGAAGAGCTGAAATAATCATTTTTTTGAATGTCTGCCAAAATGTCTTCCATCTTCCAAACAGCTCAGTTGACAAGGACAAGTGAATGAACTGCACAACAGCAGATTTATTTCAGTGTTGACAAATGCAAAATATTGCACATTGGAAGGAATAATATGAACTGCTCTGACACTTTACTTGATTGTACATGCACTGAAACCACTCAGAAAATAGACATTGGCCTCTCTGTGGACAACTCAATGAATGAGGGCTGCTACATATTCAGCAGCAGTCAAGACAACAAATGCCAAGATGAGTAAGGAATAGGACTGATTGGTTGATTCCACCACATATCAATAGAACATCAGTGGCAAAACCATGTTGCATTTTAGTAACACAGTTACTCAACGAGAAATGGGAAGCTTAGATCAGTGACTTTGAGGAAAAGACAACGTACCAGATAAGGAATGTCAGTGAGTAGATGCTCTGGGTAATTCTGTTGAATCTTCACTATGGTATTAAGTAGGCCTGTGTGAATAGGGAAGTATTTGATTCAATTAGGCTTAATCGGCTTCAAAAGATTTGGAGCTGATTTGGAGAGATTTGGTGATTCGGCCATAGGCTATAATGGGGAATCACTGAAATACCTATAACTGTCATTTTTTGGCAGATTTGGATGAAAACAGCAGGGATGGTAGCCCCTTCTGAGGGTGTGAAGTCTACCACGTTTCAAGGATATAGGTGCAGGGGTTTCTGGGAAACTGCACCTCAAACTGCCAAAAGCAAAACTCATGTCACTTGTGTATGTTAAGGCAGATTTGGATGAAAACAGCAGTGACCTTCCTGGTGCTGGTTAGATCTCTGCCCGCCCACCTGCTTCTGGGCCAGCCACCTGCCCTTCTTTTGCTCAGGCAGAAACAGCTCACAAACAGGGAAAGAAAGGCAGCAGACAGAGGCTTAATATGTTGTTTCTACGTCCCACCCCCAGAGCACTGGAAGGGGACTCGGGGAAAGATCACAGTCACTGGCCAGCTACACATGTCAGTCTTTCCTCCCCTGCTCCCCCTCCTTCTTAGTTTGTTCCCCTGAAAGCCTGCCTTCCGAATCTCCACATCTCCAAATCATTTCCCGAATTAATTTGGAGACTCTGAATCAATTCATAGGGTTTTTTCGGTCTTCCCATTTGATTCACAGATTTGGCCTCTGAATTGGGCTGAATCTTCTCTGAGTCCAATCGGTGAGCGAAGCTTTGCACACCCTTAGTATCAACTACTGTCCTGTACACAGTCTCTGGTTAGCTGGCACACTTATTTACTTTAGCATAGTTCCAATCAAGGAGGTTCCCATCACCAAATTGATCAAGTATGATCATGTCACTCGTACTTATCAGTTAGTTCCTAATAGTTCATAACTGGAAAACTTGCTGTGGCACTGAGAAAAGCTCAACCAAACTGGCTGTTAAAATTCAGGATAACTCATCATTCAGACTGACAACTGGAGAAAATACACATGCAGAGAGAAAAAGAGGAGCCATCCTTTTTCTTTAATGAAAAGAAAAAACAACACCAAGTGAATGCTCCAAATGGAATTTGCTTATTAACAGAACAAAATCAATAGCCTCAAGCTGGCAGGAAAAGGAACTTACTTTTTTAGAATAATACCCCCAACTGAGACTCTAAATATTATTGTAATTAGTTTGTAGGTTAAACCATAATGCTGTGCCAGTGACCCAGAGACAAAGTCACTGCATGAAGAGCAGCTGGCTTTTTCACTCTATTTATGGAACCTGTAAAGAACATTTAGTAGGAGGCATTTATTGCTGCAGGATAACAATATGGTCCTGGACAGCACCTGTCAAATGAGAAAGTGGTAAACCTATATTACAGTATATTTTCCCCTAAGTAGCCTGTATATTGTCTGAGCATTAGGAAGGGTCACTGTGGATGCTAGAAGTTACTGCAGCATTTTATTGGAAAACTGGAGCAATGCATAAACTTCTCAACCAGTTCATTTGGATTTCACATACAACCTTTTAAGAGCTGCAATTGATGTACAACTTACAACTATCAAAGAGAGGAAGCGAAGGAAATACTGTCAGTGCCTTTTAAGTGTTTCAGCATAGACAGAGGAACAAATTTTATTGAGAGTCCCCGTCTTGCTGCAATCACTTCTAGTTTTGTGGTATTCATATCTTCCTAACAATTCCCCCCATTTAAAAAAGCAGCCTGCTATTGTAAGTGAAAGATGGAATACCTTTGGGAAAATTTGAAAGCTGATGGCTAGACACTTTTCAACCTACTTGAAATATCTCAGATAATAGCTTTTATGGCTTCAAAGGAAATGTGTTATAAAACTACCTGACAGAAGGAGTTAGGATTTCCTGACACACTTACATGAGGGGTCACAATTCACCTGGTGTCATGTGGTTAACAGAACATGGGAATGCTTCCTTTTGTTCAGTTGGTGCATCTGGTAAAGGAAGGTATTAATACCCCCTTCCAGGTCTTCTGTAACTTAAATAATTCTACACTGAACAGGCTACTTCATGTTTCTAGGAGGACATAAGCATGCCCAATGAAATATAAAGCTGAAAGCTTTGGAAGAAGAATGCAGGATTTAGAAAAAAATATATATTGCCAAAATGATGAAGTGGCTCATCTCCCTAACCTCTGTGGCTATTCTCTTGAAGAAAAGCAGCAACCAAGGATTTTTCCTCTAATAAAAGTAACCCAATATATATCTGAAGTTTTGTGGTATATGCTTTTGTGTGAACAGAGATGAAATTCCATTACACTCAGGACCTGTATCTAGGATGCAGTTGTCAGACTACGTAGTAATACAGGACTTGAGCCAGGCCTCACAACACATCTCAGAGCAAACTGTTTCTGGAATACTGCCTTACTTTCCTGAAGAGACAGCATCTCCTGATGCTTCAAAGACTCGTTTGATGTCATAATTCCACCCACTGCTGATAGAAACTGGAATAAGAAATACTCACAGGAAACAACCTCTCTACCATCACACCCCTGAGTTGTTTAATAAATTAAGTTTAGCACAGCTGTCCCTGGAAACCAGATGAAACATTAAGGAACTCTTCATTTATTTTAAATCTTAATGAAATATGCCTGCTTTTCAACCTCCTGCTATGTATTCATGTTCAGAAGACCACTGAAAAAAAATTAGTCAGAGCTGTACAAATTCACATTTGCTAATGGTAAACCTCAAACCTGACCTTCCTGTATCTTGGGACCCCTTCTGAGCAGTGACTGTTATGACCATCTGTGGAAGTTTCTCTAGTGCTGGGATGTCTAACAGATGGCCTGTGAGGGGTTAATTAGTGGCCCCAAACTCCCCCTCAGCCACTACTGCCTATCACTCCAATTGCAGCAGCAGCAGGGTCTCCAGTCTCTCCCTGCCACCTCTAGCTTCTGAATCCTGGCCTCCATTCCAGGGTGTAGGGTGGGATGGCACAGCCTACAGTGCACCAGGGCACTGGGAGGGAAGGGGTGATCAGGGGGCTGCCTGTGTCTGCACAGCACGTGGCCCCTGGGCCACTTAGAAATTCAACAGTCCTGCTCTAGGTATCACTTTGGGTGTGAACTTGTACTTGAGATAAGTTTGTGTTGAGCAAAAGTGTTTTAAAACCAGAGCTGAATAGGATAGGCAGATATATCAGACAGTCAGCCCTGAGAGGTCTTTGTGATTCTTTGATAAGAACCTTAAAGGCTTAAAACATTTTTATTATGTTCGTTATTGTGATGTGGGTGCCTTAAATGGAGATGGCACAAATAGTACATTGTTCCTTAAGCAACTTAATCAGGCTACAGCCCGATAACCCATTGTCACATACTATGCTGACACAGCAGGAGTGAGGGGTATTTCCCTTTGGATAACATGAAAACTAGTTCTATCCAGACATGCAGAAGAGATGTTGGAGATCTCATGATACAATTCCAAGTGGTAACTTCACCCTCAAACGCTGCCCCACCAAAAAAAAAAAAATTAAAATCAAGAACATGTCTGATCTATTACTGGGAGCATAATGACTGTGTTGCCTACACAGTCCCATCACTGCTTTAGCAAGGCACTCAGGGATATCCTGAGTATGACAAAAGCTATATAAAAACCAGATTCTATTCTATTCTGCTTATTTAAGGAAACTGACCTAGATACTGCATAACATGAAGCAAAGCAAGTGTGTAGCTACTGTGCAAGTTGGAAGTCCTAAATTTAAATCACTGAACAATTTTTGCTGCACGTGTTGTGGGTTGTAGATTGTGTTGATGAGCAATGGAGAAATTGAAAACATGATCAAAAGAGTTTTTCAGCAAATAATTCTAAAAATTAGATAATGTACATCAAAACCAAGCTTTTTTGGATCCAAACTAGAAAAGATGCCTTATTACGCCTAATTTATATTGGACGCTTACTGAGATGAATTAGAACTTACATGGTCAGCAATTGTACGTCCCAGCTTGTCCATCCTCGATCCAGCCTCTGCAATTTTCTTGGCTGCACTAATTACATCTGAAGTATTTTTTAGTGGACCTTTACCTCTGTTAAAAACAAACAAACAAAACACAGAGCAAAGAAGAGTTTACCTTCTGGTACTGCATACCTCATTGTGTTTGTTTCTTTTTCATTCTGTGTATTGTTGCTGAACAGACTCCTTAAGTAAATTGTACTTGCTTGGGTAAGGTGTACCTCTACAATAAAAGCAAGCAGCTCATGGGGAATGATTAAAAATACTTATATAATTCTCTCATTTTTAAGTCATATAGTATTGATGAGTTTACAAAGCTTTAGGCATCAACTTTATAAAGGGCTTGTTGTATGAAAAAAAAGATTACTTTCATTAAATTACTTTTACCTACTGTTTCAAAAACGAATACAGAAGATTATAGAAGGTAACATTTCAGAAGTCAGAAAATCATGCTGCAGCTACCTTCTTTTGAATGCTTTATCAAGTGCTAAGAAAGCACTTGGTGAATAAACCTTTAAAGTTAACTGAAAATGCAATAAGGTGTTTCAAGATTGATAACAATAATCCAAACTAACACCATTTTTGCAACACTTCAGACCCCACAGAGGTAGGTGCTGTACAAACAGAACAGAAATTATTTGTTCTTTGGGGTGGGGACAAATACAAGGGAACAGATGGATACAGAGTGGGGATAGGAGGAAGAATTCAAGGAACAATGACAGGTGGTAGTTACAGCACATCTGCAGATTAGCTAAATCAATTTTACTGTGTGGGCACTGTGTGACAATTTGTCAATTTGTTCTACGACAGCTACACAGGCAAATCTGTTACAGGCAAACTAAAGCTGTAAGGAAGGCAGGGATTTAAAATGTTTGCACTGACAGTCAGAACTGCATTTGCAATACTGCAATGCATGCAGTACTACTACCAACTACTCAGCCAATAAATGCCCTTAAACAAGTTAATATGTTTACAAGATTACATAGATGAAAAAAGCTCACCTGGTGAAGTCTGTCATTTCCATCATGATCATACACATCTGTTTTGCTAGAACAATAATATCATTTCCACTGTCATCCCATTTTGATACTTCAGCATCTAATTTACTCTTTTCTTCCTGGAAGCTTGCAACTTGCTCAGCAATTTTAGCTTTTTGTTCTTGAGGGAGCTGAGCCATGATAGCCTGAAAAAAAGTGATTGTTCCATACATACAGCCTTAGTCATTTGTATGGTGGCTTTTTAGAATATTTTCACTAATAACCAATTTAAGTTGTGTAGAAAGGGATTCTACACAACTTTAAGTAGCAAAAAATACAATGATTTGCCATGTAATTCACTGGGCTTGGCTTCAGCAGCTTCAACAGCATTTCAAGCCATGTGAGGCTATAGGTACTATATACAAATTACTATAGCTATGTTTATTTCAAGGTCATTTTTTCAAATTTGCTTTTCACTTCCATGTGCTCAAGCAGAGCAGGGTCTTACAGTAAAGCAGTAAGGGAAGGAGCAGAAGGGGGAAGGTTTTTTGAGAGGGTAGGTAGGTAGACAGCTAAGGGGCTACCTGACCTCCAGATTTATTTCCCCCTTTGTAGCAGTGGGAGGGGGACAAATTAAAGACAAACCTCCAATAAATAGATTCTATACCTGGACAATTATAATCAAACTGATAATTTTTCCATATATAGAATCTAGTTACCGGCAGGGTGAGGGGTAGAAAATCATCTCATAATCAGAGTCATTTTACATTCAAGTAAATATGGTATTTCCTCACTAAAAAAAATCCCACCTCATTAAAAATGGAGGCAGCTATTTTGGATCCGTGAAGAAAAAGTTTATCAGCATCCAGAGAATTCTGGCCTTTCACAATGCCCAAAACAAGACAGACTTTTGATACCTTTCAGGTGTAACATGTCACTTAACCTTCTTTTCAGGCAGGTGAAGAGAAGAGATTAATGTCAGTTTTTTTACCTAACATTTTCTAAAAGAGGAAGACACAAGACCAAGCTTCTTAAGTGACAGATTTGAATTGGGTTTCCAGAGCAAGTTAAAGCTTTTCTTCTAAGGAAGGGGATGTAGTGCTTAAATGTTTTCCTTACTCTAGCACTTTGCCCAGCAATAAGCTGATCATCTTCAGTCTGAATACTTGTTCTGCTTCTGACATCAAAGTCTTCAGTCTCAAAGTCAGAATCATCTAATTCTTCAGGAGTCTGAGGGAAGAAAAAACAAGATATAATTCAACATGTCAAAGCTAAGCTCAACATAATTGAAATTGCCTCTCAAAACCAACAAAAATACTGTCTTGTGAACTGTTTGATATTAGAGACAGAGAGAAGAGATGGGATAAATAGAGTGGATTATCTAAGGTTTTCATCTGAAGACAAGTGAGGATTCTCTCTCTCTCTTTTTTCTTTTAACATTTTTTGTTTTTGTTTACATGGCTGCATATGTCAGACTGCTCAAACTGGCAATGTGCACTTATAAAAGGCTGTGTTACATTAAATATGGAATAATGTTAGGAGTGTTGTTCTCAAGGTCTTGGATATCTGAACAAGGTAGCTGCATTAATCAGACAGCAGAATGTACCCTATCTTGTATTAAACTGCTTTATTCGGAGATCCCAAAGATGAAGTCCCATAAAACTTTAAAGCCTGTTTCACAACAGCAGTGGATGCACTTTTTAGAAGTATTAAAAACCAAAGTAGCCGTAGATTTAACAATGGCTACAGTAAACCAAAATTTGCTCTTTGCCTACGGGAAAAGCTTCAGATTTGTAGTTAGTAGGACCAACTTTCATGCTGTAGGCTAAACACAGCTGACCTAATTCCAGCTCACTTAGAGGTTATTTTTACTGCTAGGAGGGTATAGCTAAAACTACAGAAAATTTTTTAACAAGTTTAAACAACATCTGTTAACAGTAAAAATAATACATCTTTGTCTAAGCTGGTACTTTTTCCATGATCATTTTTCATAGCTCAAATTATAAGAAACTTGATAAATGCAAGTTTGTTATGAAAAGGTTTAAAGATCTTAACACACTACTCCAGCCAATCTCTTGCCTACAATTTGCACTTTATAAACGTGTTGATTAGCAGGGATCCTGGTTTTCTCCAATAAAATCCAAAATTTCTGATTAAAACAAATTCCCCCCAGAAGCCCCAAATCCACATTTTTCCATGATTAAAACAAAATGCCACTAGATCTGTGTGGGTGTGTATATGTGTGTGTACACATATGTGCATGTGTATGTGTGTACATAGTGGTGTTTCATTTTAATCATGGAAAAATATGGATTTGGGGGTTTGTTTTTGTTTTAAATCAGAACATTTTGGAATTTTTTTTATCACAGAAAACTAGGAGCCATGCTGATTAGCTATCTTGCAATGCAAATGATGATTATTGATGATCACATTAACTGACTGGCACCAAAAAGACATTATTTGGATATTAAACCTAGAGTTTTCTAGAGCCTCTCCATCACAGAAGAGAAGCCTTTCATTCCCAGAATAAATATGCTGAAACACACGAGTGAACACCTCTACAGCCAGGGAAAAGGAATTTACAGGATGTTCTTTAAAGCAGAGGGAAAATCTTTTGTTTTGTAACATGCCTAATTAGCAAAAAATATTGAAAAAAGATTAAAAACTGATACTAACATTAAAAAGGCATTCATGGTCTGAAGGCTTTGGACCTTAACGTATCCTCTAGTCTCATCCCCACCACACACACACATATACAAAAAGAAACAAAAACACCACCCAACTGAGGTGAATTATTATGTGGCTGATACCATTGTTTTTAAACAGGGAGGCAAGAAACTAAATACTTATCAATAAAACAAGATCTTCCCCCCACCATAGATTCAGTATATTAACTTTAGCTTTGGGTAAAAAAAAACAACCAAAAAATAGAAACCAAAAGAAGTTATCAGGCAAGAGGGACTTTTTCAAGAGACTATGAAGCATCAGTCAGTGAGTTCTGCCATACCGATCTACGTTTCAACTTTAAATAGCTTATTTACTCCGATCTGCTCAGCAGCATTCCCTTTGACGGCAGGGATGCTTCTGTGTTCCAATCTGAAACAGAATCCTGTAAAACGGTGCTCTGTTATCTCTGTTTTGATGGCTCTATTCTATTCTAAATTAGTTCTACAACTAAAGCCCTTCAGCTAACAAATACTGAAGTGTTTTCACATTTTGACTTTTTTTTAGGTCACTGATGTGTCACTACTGAACTGCCTTCAGCTATTGGCAGTTCCAATAAAACCATGGCACCCTGACATCATAGATGTGGTTTCTCCCCAGCACAGATGAGGGGCACAAGGGAATGAGCCAGGTTTCCTGGCACTGCCAGCTCTGCTAATTGCTGAAAACACAGAATTGGCAGCTGTACCTCCATGTCCTGAGCAACCTCACTTATAGCAGGGAGTGAATAAAATTCATTTGTAGCCTGGCAAAGAGATATTGGTGTGCCAGCTAATATTGGTGCTCCATCAAAGCTGCAAAGGGGTAAATATCAATGCTAATGGGAATTCATTTTATGATTTCCACAGTAGTTCCACCTTCCTTTGCTCTGTTATGCGAAGTTTAAGGAATCGAAGCTAGAAGATAAATATTGCAATGGTTCTTACATGTATTTGTGTTCTGTGGTTACATGGTAGAGAATAACTCGTTACTAAGGCATATTTGCAACTAGTGAACAATAGCTTGACAGGGCTTTAGACTAAGATCTCCAGGGGATGGGTAGACAATCACTAATGGACGCCCTGGAAGTAGCAACCATGGAATCAGTAAGTCAGGTAACAGAATGGAACTCGCTCCTACCCCAGCCCAAAGACGGGACTCTAAAAGGACAGGGAAGTTTAGCTGCCTGTACACAGATGCCAGGAGCATGGGGAACAAAACAGGAGGAACTGGCCCTTCTGCTAAGTAAAAATGCATATGATCTCACAGGGATAACAGAGACCTGGTGGGACCCTACCTATCACCAGACCACAGGTATTGATGGCTATACCTTGTATGGGAGTGGTCATGTTGCAAAGGAGGTCAGGGTTGTAGCCTTCTATGTGAAGGAGCAGTACATTTCCCTACAAGCTGAGACTGGCACCCAAGGAGGATGACTTGAGACCCTTGGGGTTAGAATATGGGGAGAACATAGTGAAGGGGATATAACTATAGGGGTCTATTACAGACCTCCTAACCAGGAGGAAGAGCTTGACCATGAACTCTCTAGGGAACTGGCAGAGGCTGCATGCCTCTCAGTACATGGTTGTCATGGGTGACTTGAACCATCTCATGGGAAGAGCATTCAGCCAAATCTGATCAGTCACAAAGCTTCCTCGCTTGCATTGGTGAACTCTGTTTGACTCTAGAAGTCTGCAGACCAGGCGCTGCTGGGTCTGGTACTGGCCAAAGGGAATGATCCAGTCAGTAACCTGAGGATCGAAGGGAAGCTCAGTGACAGTGATCACAAATTGATCACTTTCTCTATCCATCGCAAAGCTGGCAAATCAGTCAGCAATGCAGAAATCCTCAACTTTAGGAAAGCTGACTTTCACAAGCTCAGGAGGTTGGTTGTATAAACTGTGTCTGCAAACTGCAGGCACAGAAAAGCCCTTTAAAAATAAGCTAGTGTACATGTATTTACATTGCTAATTTATAAAGGCATCTAAAGACAAGGGTAGCTATTACATGGAACCCAATCTTATTTTTCAATAACTAATATGAAATTCTTATAAAAAGGTACTTAAAGGAAAGAGATCTAATTTAACCACAAAAATCTTAAAATGATCAAAATATAAAATTGAATGTAGCAAGGGTCTAGCTACAATTACCTAAGTCACAAGTCACTAGTTACAGCATACAAATAAAAATACATTACCACTGCATTATAAAAAAAAACCCATCAAAGGTGTTTAGTGCTTCAGCTCAGACTACTGATGTTCAGATCCATTTAACAAAGTTTGAGGTGCAAGTCAAAACACACATTCTGAAGTATTCTATAAAGAACACTTTATTTAGAAGCTGATTAACAGCTTCTAGATTTAGAATGTTTATATGATACACGTGAAAACCTTTCCCTTCTCTGCATAGGGAGTGATTCATTTAGTTCACTAAATGTTGAGCAAAATCAGTGACAGCAGAATGCTGTTTAAAATAAGTAAAGCCTGTAGCCACTCACTCTGATCATCAGTACAGCTTTCCTGATGTCTCGAATTCCATCATACACCAGTCGTGAAGCATCAATAAATTCATTTTCATCCATTGGCTGAGCAGGGTCAGAACTCAGTGCTTCCACAGCAGCTTCCACTTGCTCAGTAAAACGTGGCATAACTGAATTAAGGACATAAAAGGAATAATGACATTTGGCAGTGGCCTCCCACAACCTTCCCAGTCTCTGCCACATATCCTGATGAAGGATGGATAATATCTAAAGCCCTGAGGCTGGAACTCTTGCAAGACTCTTGTTTAAGTTTAGAACATTTGGCTATTAAAGATGAAAAGTTATCAGTGCATCACTGCTTTGAAATTCCTTCCCCCTCCCCCCGCAACTTAGCGACATTCCACAATTTTTTTGTATTAACCACACAATTTCAAGGAAGATGGTTATACGGCTGAGGAGGGGAGCAAGCAGGAGAATGCACCTGGGGAGATGTGTAGGGCAGTTAGGGACTGTGGGACAAGAGAAGTGTTTGCTATGTATGATCATCAGCAAAGAATGTTTAAATGGCACTACCTCAGCTGATCTTTAGGTTCAGATTTAGCATCTTACTGAAATAAATGAGGCAATTCATCCTCATGGAGAGCTTATTTCACACAGAAGAGGAGAATACTGTACTTATTATAGTTCTTCTCCCTCTCCCCCCATGATTCCTTTTTTAAAGTTTACATAGGTGCAATATGAGAACCATAGACAGATTCTAGGCCAGCAAGTCCACACATTAAACCCAAATTCTAGCTAGCAAATGAGAACATATTTATTTACAACACTTTTTCAAAACAAATGAATAAATGTAAGTAATTTAATTTTCCTTAATTTATAATTATATATTAATTCAAGGGAAAAATGGAATAGATTGAAGTTTATTATTTGTGTCCACTCATCTTCATATTTCTTCCTCAGAACAAGACCCGTCTAAATTCTTTAGATGACACCAGTAACCAGCAGCTGCAACACTTGACCAATCTAATCCAATCAGTCATTGAGGAGGCTGCAGAATTGAGCTTTGTGAAATAATTCAACGTGATCAGCTCATCTTTTAAAATTTGCTCATTGACTGAGACTTGCACTGCTAAATGCTAACATCTTGTTGACTTCAGTTAATGAAATAGAGATGCATGTTTAATAATAAAAACACTGAACAATAAATCCTTCATTACTGCTAAAACTTTAGGCTAAAAAAAAAAAAAAGCAAAAAAAAATCCTAATTTTGCAACCATTCTGCAAACACCACTCATTGAGGAAAATACTGCATAGAGCATAGCTGATACCGAGCCCAAATTGTTAAGAGTATCCTATCACCGTATTTATTTGCATCTAAAATGAAGCCTGTCCCTTCCCCACCTAGTCAGCATAGGAAGCGGGAGCCTCTTCTGAGCTTCGAGCACCTGCCGCCGGCCAGGGTGGTTCATACAGCATGGGATGGGACATGCGGCTAGAGAAATTGATCTGTATGTTTTGGATGGAGCGCAGGGAAGACTGTGCAGCTGGACCCTCCATCCAGCCGCATTCCTTCAGCTCTGGCTGGGCTATGTCCCTGACCCAGCAAGGCCTGGATCTGCTACTGCTGCTCTTCCCTGGCCTGGCTCAGCTGAAGCTGCTGCCACTGCTGCTAAGTGCCTCAGAACTGGGAGCTGGGGCAGGTGACAGGCACAAGCAGTGCACACAGGCTGCATACAGGCAGCAGGGGAGAAAAGGGGCAGGCAGGAGAGGCAAGGGGCATGGGTCTGACCCCCTGTCCCCTGCCACTGTGTTGGAGGGGATGAATTTTGAACCAAAACAACAAAGAGTAATTTATTCCTACCTGTATTGGACAGCAACTTGGTTGCTTCTAACACCTTTTCTGTGTAGACTCCAGGTTCATAGTTATCCATTTCAGAAGTGACAACATGAATGACTCTAGCTGCGCGTCCACGAATTGCGCCAGCTGTTCGGTCTAAACCATCAACATCTTTTTCTTGCAGAGCAATAACACATTTGTTTACATCTTCTAAAATATGATTCTCTGGTGGTAAAAGAAGATGACTTTAGATGGGAACAGTTTCCTTCCTACCCTGTACAGCAATATATTTGGAGTCCAAAGCTTTTATAAAAGAAAAAGGATCAAATCTTCAACCACTTCTTGGAGGGTTGTTTTTATTTTTTTTCCCCAAAGCAGTTTGTTGCAGTCACTAAGCACCTGCCTTTCAAAAACCAAGTTCAAACATTATGTTAAGCCCACCCCTCCCACCCAACAATACACACACTTGAATCACCACACAAACTAAGGGCAGCTCAACTCACTCCCATCTTGTCAGCTCCCAGGTTTTCCCCCTGGACTGCTCATGCCCATACCCAACATTTTTTCAGACAACCTCTCCCAGTTTTGTGACATGGGGTCATTTGCCATCTGTCCCCACAACTCATTAAAGCCATCAGCATTCTCTAACAGAATCAACACCTGTTAATAGGATGTTACTCCCTTTCTGCGCAATCTTTTTGCATAAATCTACAAGCACAAAATCAGATCCTACTACATGGCAACATTAAAGGAGAGATGGGAAATAATCATTTAAGTTAATTAAAAATGCAATAATTTGAATAGGAAGAGTTCTTTCAGGCTCCTCTTTTTTTACAAATAAAAGTGTACTTGGTATTACTCACTAGTTCTCAAAGGGTATAAATAGACCGTACGATTGTATTGATAGCAAATATTACCCATGCAGCTGCTGCAATGCAATTTGAAGTTCTCCATAATCCTGCTGCAGTACAAGTATAGCAAAACCACCAACTCTGCTTCCTTCACAGTCAAAGTTAAGGTGATATAGCTAACCTGTATCGCAACAGGATGATGCAGACCTGGTTAATGTGTGCTCCTGAGATGTCCCCACCTCTCTTTAAAGTGGATAAAATGGTGCGTTTGTTTGCCCAGACTCAACAAGTACAAAACGCTCCAATGTTCTGTTTGCATTTTACTTTTTAAAATATTTGAAATGTAAGACTATTTCAACTGATAAAACATACTTAAACGTTCACAGAAAAAAAGCAGAACAAAATAATGAAATACACAATTATAAAGAGCTCAAGTAGAGATTTCCAGGGCTCCCTACAGGATGTGGATATCTCCATTTAAAATCTCAGCTCTTAAAAATCACATTTTCAAACAGTTAGATATCAGTTTTCCACATCTAGTACCACTATGCTAATCCAGCTGTACTATTTCAATGTTGTAGTGTCATACTGAAAAATAACTACGTTAAAACAAGGTTAGCGAGGCATTTTCATTCTGTCACTTCATAAAGTTTCAAATGCTACCTACCATTGACCTAATCGTGCCAACTCACATTTCTTTCCTTGTCTAGACTATTGCAAAATGGCTATTTTACTATCTGTATTAGGAATGAAAAGGAATACAGTAGTGTATGGAGTTGACTGTCAGATTTGAAAAGGTTGGAAGGGATTTCTATAGGAAAAAAAATTGAGCTAAACTTACATAAGGCTACCAAGTTCCAGGTGACATTATTTCAAAAGCTTCTGAAAGTACCACCATCTCACATTTCAACAGAGGATCAAATGTGGCCATAACAGCAGAAAGTATGTGTGTATTTTGACAATCCACTGAACAGAGATGAGGTAACTAGATGCCAGGACCCACTGTATAACCAGTTTTTGATGAAGAAAAAGCATGGAATTCAAATCAGTAAAAAAAAAAAAATCCAACATCTTTTAGAACAAAACATATGGTTTATTGTATTGTTCATATTTCCTCAATGTACAAGTGATGCCAGATACCTCTTGAAAGCCTTCTCATATAAAACGAATGTCAGTGAGCCAAGTGAATAATATGGGCGCAAGAGGGTGAACTGTACTGTGACAGCTTAATGCTGACTATAAGAATACAAGCCAGATCACAGATTTTCCAACAAAGATATCTGGGGGAGTTAGGGGGAGGTTAGAGCATGATAAAAATGGTGTCCCACTCAAACTTAGCTCACCCAATGTGCAGACCTCACACTTAGGTCCCTAGCTAGGTCCATCTAAGTATGAACTGTACAGAAGTTCCAAGAAGGTTAGATCAGTTGAAAAGTGGCTAACCTGATCTAAATTAACTCTACCTTGAAGGTAGTCCAACTTAGATTGGGTTGATCATTTTTAGACTGATATAACTTTTTGGAATGCCCAACTCAACTCCCAAAAGAAATGATCTACACCCAGCTTAGTTGTGGCCCGAGATCTTACAGTAGCCAGAGGAAATGCCACAAAGACACATACCTCAAAAAAACAGATGCTGACCTCAAGAGCTGGGAGGAGCAGGCTACTGACTCCAATGGCACCACAACTTCAAGCATGTAGCACTTCACTTCAAGGTAAAACGTCTTTGCCTTTGAAACAGAGAAGTGAGCACAGAGGAAGAAAAAGGAAAGAAAGTCCAGACTGCGGCCTACTTTGCCCTGTAGAAAGACCTACAGCTTTTGCAGACTGATCTGTGGCTCAAGGACTGGACTCTTAAGTTATCTCAAGACCCATCAATGAGCTGTGGAAGAGATCACTTCCGAAACAAAGGATTGCCACTGCTACTTCTCCCACCACCACTGCTGCTGGGGTCTCCAGTCCCACTTGCCCCTCTCCAACTTCTGTTTCCTACCCCTACCCTTGGGGGTGAAGTGGCCTTATGGCCTGTGCAGACCTCAGCTGCTCAGAATTTGGGCAGCCTTTCACCTGAAACAGGATCCTGTGCAGAACAGTCAAGAACCAAGCTAGATAAGGGACATACACAGATCCTTTCAGTTTATACCCATTATGACAAGACTATTAGTGTAAGAAAGTATTTAACTCTCCAATTAGAGTTTGCCTCAAAATTATACCCACCACTACGTTATACAAAAAGGTTTCAGTTTTAGTACACAAACGGGAAAAAAAAAATTATAAGAATGTCTTTGTCAAATGAAGTTCAAAGAATCTGTAGCACCATTGCTAAATTTCAAACTTATCTTAAGAATTCAATGAATATAAATACATGGTCCATTTACTGAATGCTCTTAAGCATCTTCAAAGATCCAGTATTTCCAAGAAAACACTTGGTATGTCAGGAGCTTACTTGAGGTAAATGTTTCTTCTTGTTCATAGTCCCTGCTCCAGAGAGAGGTACTTCAAATTCCTAATGTCTCACCAAGGCCAGTGTCAAGACCCTGGAACTCTTCAGAGTGATTAAAGAGTATGCTGACAATATCCTGTTCCTCTCTAATGGATTAGTACTAGTTTCTCTTTGTGGGGAAGAGAAAGGATGTAGGAAGGGGGCAGGCTAGATCCAGTTTGAGTGTTTTAAGCACATTATAAAGACCTGTTAGCATATCTTGATTAAGACAGGAATTGCAGAGACAGCAATTCTTAAATAAGTCTTCTTTTCTGGAACTATGCTTCTTTATTTCGGTGCCTATGTTGCACACACAAAGTTGTTAGATACAAAGTCTTTCTGGCTGCTGACAGATGTGAAGCCCCCCTAAAACCAAACAACCCCCCCACCAAAACCCAGCACTTTATAAGCGTGACAGTTTGATCCAGCACACCCAACATCTGCATAGATTGCGTGCTTCAGTGGGGCTTTTGGGTACTTATTTAATAGCAGATCGAATCAACTATTAGATTAAAAACACTAATCAAATGCAGTGCTTCAGATTAAAGCACTAAAAATCCCTCCCCCCCGCATTCAGTCAGCTATTAGGTAAAGTGTTTAAAAGCCTTGCTTAAGTGCGCAATCTATACAGACATTAGGCAAGCTGGGTAAACTGATGCAATGCCTCTTCTGGGCATGTAGTATGCTCAGCACGGGAGCAAAGTTTCATCCAAGGGAACAAAGTTTCATCCAAAAGTTTTGTTTATTTTATTTCTAAATATGAGAGAGAAAGAGAAAGAGACCGACCAAGCACGTAAACACGTACACAATGTGGGACACTGGAACGCCAAGTTTACTATCTAGTTCAGATGTAGGTCATTCCTGGTGGAAAAGCTGCTTGCACTTTTTTTAAAACTACTTTTTAAACTGACATTTCTCAAGCATGGCAACTTCGTGAAACCTTTTAAATACTGGAGTTTTTAGACCCTTTATGACATTCAGGCTATTCTTGCATTAAGAAAATTAGATCTTTGGTACTGCACTAGTAACAGCAGTAGAAATTTGTGTAGATCTAACTCAGAGTTTAAATCTTAACTCTAGGAGGATTAGATGACATGAAAATAAATGCCAGTTATTTCTAGAGTACACCTGCTAGTAGGACTGCACTGATTGTGAATTATATGTCCTACTTTGGTTTATATAGACAACACCTTTGCAAGTACTTCATTAAAGAAGGGAATTATCTGCTGAATTCTGAGGCAGAACTGAAATTTTTTGCTATAGGATAAAGAGTTTCATTAAGAACACATTTTCTCTATGAATGCAATTCACTGTGTTTATCAGTCTGTGTTTACATAATTAGAAGAATTTTTGAAAGGTGAACTGAACGCATTTATTTTTGCTAGTTCAGAATTAAATTGCACTAAAATATTTTCTACTTCTATCTGTTCATACTCAGGTGAGCCTTTAA
This sequence comes from Crocodylus porosus, assembly GCF_001723895.1. NCBI lineage: Eukaryota > Metazoa > Chordata > Crocodylia > Crocodylidae > Crocodylus > Crocodylus porosus. Next base: position 4,750,141 of record NW_017728914.1, read on the forward strand.
GAGCTAAAATGATAATTTGTGTGTCAGAGTACTTCGTAAAGCTATTTTAGTGTCTCTAGTGTGCATGTCAATTAAAATGTATTTATACATTAAACATCTTTCATTACATTTACACTGCTGTTTTTGCAAATTGACAGTAAATATATTCTTCTATACGTTTTATACACCCTGTAGCGCCACCAAAGCTAAACTGCCTTATTCAATTTTTACAACTGAGCCATATCTTGTTCTCACTGTATCAAGATCCCATTTTGTTTTCATACACACTACTATACTTTCATGCTTGTGAACCAAGATGAATCACAACTTCACTAAGACCTTACATCTGCAAAATGCAGCAAAAAATAAACAGTTTCTGAAATATAGGAATAACTATCATTTTTTAAATCAAATCCAAAAGAAAGTTGGTGGCCTCTTTGTATAATATTAGAACTCTTATTACCCGACACAGCCAGGAAGTCATCAATGGAAGTGATGTCATCAACAGCATCAGTCAACACACGGACTTGCTTTTCCCATTGTTCTTTGAAGAGATCCATGTTTTCTTGAGCTAGTTTACTTTGTGGTTTGGCAGCCAAAGCCAACGCAGCATTAATAACCTGTAAAACATATTTGCTTGTTTTTATGTTATACGATTAAAATCAGTAGGTTAAATTTATGAATTTCATAGCCAGAGTTAGCCAATGTAATTTTGTAACTATTCCATCAAAAGAAATAATTAAGTCCTTCAGTCGTGCTCATGTCCAACTTGCTTTCACTTCCAGATATATTATGAGCAGTTACATTTTATGCACCTTAACACTTGCAGAAAGTTGAAGCTGGCTTGTTTGAGTATTCACCTCGAAGTATTCTATTTTAGAAGGGCTGAGGCTGAACATAGCTTCAGCCAGTGTTCCTTAAAACCCTTGCCAAAGCCCTGGTTGAAGGCATGCAGCAAGCCAAATGAGGTCTTGTGCACCATTGCCATAATGAGGTTTTGAAGTGAAAGAGTATTACACAAGTTACTGGCTCGATTTAAAGACTCAAAATCCCTCTATGAGTATAATAAGACTGTGATCTTAGAATCGTTCCCTACGTTAGCACCATCCCATGTTTTAAGAAAATTAACTGGGAACAGCCCAGATTGCTATAGCACCAGAAATCAAGAATAATCAAAAGGACAATCCTGATTGTTGTTACACGCAAAAAAAGTTGCAGCCAATTAACTCAAAATTTAACATACACATTTTTTCACTGTACCTTTTCAGTTCTGTGTACCATTTCCCAAAGCTGCTGATCTAAACTATGTAAGCAACAGATGTTCCTTGTTTTATAAAATTCATTTTTCACCTGATTCATTAAAAAAATGTCACAACCCGTTTTCTTAAATATAACTCACTAAATATGGAAGTGATGGTGATGTCAAACATGTCACGATGGCACTGAATGAATCAGACAGGAAAAGCACACTGATTTACTCAAGGGATCTTGGAAATTAGCAACGAATGCAAAAAAATTGGAAGTTATACCAGGTTAGGGAGGCTAGCATCTTACTATGCTCTTTTTTAGTATCTAGAGACTTCAGCTAAAATCCTGATTTAGGTCACAAATGAAAATAAGCTTGATGAGTTTTGTAACGTAGACAAACATGAATGACAGTCTGGCAAGAGCAGCAATCTGTTCAAGAAAAGTGAAAGGCTACAAAAGGGTCTCTGCAGAGAAGACTGCACTCCCTCCGATTCTCTCAGCCCTTAGCTTTTGTAAGTTAAGGTTTAAATGGACCCCCGAACCCTCCCCAAGGTATCAGACAAATTTACTCTTTTGAGTATGCTGAAGACACTCTACTATAACTGTGGCTCTGAAACTTGTAAAGTTTTAAAGGAAGCTTCCTACTGTCAAGAAAATGAAGTTAATTTGGGTTCAATTCTTAAAAAAATAAAACCACAAGTTTTTCATGTCTTTTATGTAAAAGGAACATTTGGATTTGAGAATCCCCTCTCACCTTAAGGTTATTATGCTACAGATTAATCAGCCACTGTTGTTCTGCATGTGTAAAAGAACGGTTTTAAGAGAAGCACTTGTTACATTTTAGGTCTGGGTTTATCAGTCAAGGCTAAGCATCTATCCTGGCAGAGATGACAGAAGCAGAAAATTTATCTCCAAGGCTCTATATCTCATAGTCTGATACAGACACTGCTGGACCTGTTGCCCCCAGCTTGGTTTATTTAATGCATTATCAGCCTGTCAGTCAAAAACAGCAGGATCTGGACACTCACAACTCTATAGGGATGAATTCAAGTAATGAAAATTCTACTAGCAAAGGCTAAAATAGGCAAGCCTCCAGAAGTTTGCTCTCAGTTTCTATTTTGCAAGTAACCATGACTACTAAAACAGAGAGACTGGTGGTATGCAGGCTTGAAATATTGAATGCGTGCTTCTTCTAGCCTCCTTTTCAATTATGAGGCATAAAAACATACTTCAAGGAGTAATACAACCTGTTAACATTAACACCAGTGACACGTATACATTGCATAGGTATGTAAGCAGTATACTTTCAAAAGAGCAACTGTCATAGCAATTTCTTGTCCAAAAAAGCATAGCCCCATCGCTTATGCCCAGGTTAGATACCTCTCTTTGCAAGAAGGTAAGAAGAGTCTTCAGAATGTGCCAAAGTAACAGGGCCATCCCATATTTTTCTTCAGTTTTAATTACTTACACTGCTGTGTGCTCTCCATTTGGCTTTGGCCAAAATGGACAAACATCTCTCCTGGAATCAGCTAATTTCATGGCAAAATTAGGGTCTGCTATATTACTAACAAGAGAGGGCCGAGTCAGCAGGCATGCTTCCATTACTGAAAAGGAACTAACAGGCAAGATTTTCTCCATCCACCAGCAGGTACTGTTACTGAACCTTGTACCTAAAAGACTGCCAGCTTCAGATGAGAGGGAGGAGTCAGAGAACAATCAGAACACTGATGGTTTTTCTGGTGGGGTGTTTTTAAAGGGACATTACAGAAACAACTTTTTTCGCCTAACAAATACCTTAACATAAAACTGAGTATCCCACTGTTAATGTCTAGTGAACAGTTTTAGTAGATATGCTAGCTTTACTAAGGCACTGTCCATCTTCATCCAGGTTATGGCTACTGATCTGCAGTAGCATGCAGGTCCATCTGAGGCAGTCAGGCATTTCACTCTATAAGATGCATACAGTTTATGATCAAAGCAGAAACATGCCTGCATGAGCTTTCTGTCCTCTCTCTTACAGCACCATACAGACAAATAAATATAGAGCCTGTGCAGACTGTACCATGTACCATGTACAGTATGTAGTGTGGTTTTTTGAGTGCTGAGGTGGTGGTAAGAAGACTGGGTTTTGAACTAAAAAACTACGCTTTCTGTAAAACATTTGGGAATGCTGGGCATGCTAACTCCCATGCCTTCTGTGAATCACAAACTGGACTCACCTGCTGAATAGGACAATATGCAGCAAAACAGGTAGTCTGATTCAACCTTCTTTTTGGATCACTGACAAATTTCTTCAGTTTTCTTCAGTATTGTTCCCTCCCCTGTTCCAGGTGGAACGGTGGGTGCAGATGGCTCATCTGCAAATGTGGAGCCCTATGAACACCCTAAAACAGCCTATGTGTAGTGTAGATCAAAATAAAAAAATTAAGTTGAGTGAACCATAGTGTCTGCTATGAATTTATTTACCACAGACTGTGTAGGATGGCTTACATCAACTCATCTTTTAAGCCCCCTAGTCTGCAAAGAACTTAGTGATGCTTAGTAGCTCTCGCAATGGGCTGTTTCTATTATCTTCCAACTCACACAATTATTAGAAGAAAGCTCTGCTTTGGCGAGGAAAACTCTTTAACCTTACCAGCATCTAATTTTCCTTTATCTGTAATATCATGTAAGTTTGATGTGGTCCCACACAACTATAAGGATTTTTATGTCTCTATTGCTCCACTGAAAGAAATCTTTTGTTCTCTGTTCTTTAAGGTTATTGTTCTTGCTAGGGCTGAGTTAATCGCCTGTTTCTTCCAACATTGGCTCCAGAATGAAAACATCCACAGTACCATGATAAGGAAATATTTTGGTTTCAAATGCTCTGAAACCAAAACAGGTAAGCTCTCTTTGTTCCAGGATTTAAAAAGATTTGGTGTTGCAAAGTGCCTTTATGCAGCTACTTAGCTTTTTCTTTATGTTTTGATTTCCTGTATTTGTGGCAGCTGGAGTATGAAAATTTGGGAGCTGTATCAACATGCCTTTTTCAAGTCCATGCATTTCTATTTTTAAGGAACTAGTTACAGTTACAAGCAGCTCAAAAGTGAATGCTCTGCCTCTCAGCTGGTAATTCAAAGCCATAAGAAAAGGGGGTTCACACAAATCAATTTTCATCAAGGATGAGGAACTATAATTTTCACTTGGAAGGCAGCCTGCCATGAAAGTTCTGGGGTAAATGTCTGCTGCTCAGGAAAGACATCTGGGGTGCTTTAGGAAAGAGCACACTGGGTTGTAAGCAACAAAAACAATGATTTGACTTGCTCTTTTTAGATTTGGAACCATCTTTTGATTAGCTTTTCTGTTTTGTATACACTGCCTTTCTTGTGGTGATTCCCAGCTGATGGACTTGACTCAGAGAACACATCCCCTCCATACCCAAAGCCAAACTGGCTGCTGACAACTAAAAGAAAAGTAGGAAAAAATAAGCCATCAATAAATGGAGGCTAAAAAATGTGGGCAAAAAACAACAAAAAAAAACAAACAAAAAACCCAATCAATCAATCAGACTGGAACGAAAACTGGAGAGGACAGCACCATGTACTGTTGCACTCTGAGTCTTGTAGAGGCAAGGCTCTTTCTTGGACTGGCCCTGAGAGCTGCCTGTGTTCTACCAGGCAAGGGACCCAAATCAAGGGCAAGAGGTAGTAGAAATGTCTCCTTATGCAGAAGTCTGTAATAAAGTTGGCAACTGCGTCCTCATCCTTCAAGCAAAATTTATTGCTGCTTTAGAGGAAATGCAAGGAATGCACCAGTAGTTATCCAGTTCTGCAGTGAAAGGGACAGGCATTACATATAAACTGGTTTAAGTGATTGGAAGCTGGTTTAAACCTGTAACAAAACAAATATTCAGTGCACATAAACCAGTTTGAAAATGGCTGAAACTGGTTTAAGATGCACCTGGTTGAATGTAGCATCAGACTTAACTGATCTGGTGCAAACTGATTTATGCAATGACTGTCCAGACCCCTTGCTGGTTTAAATTAAATCAGACTCCCCCAGCATGGCATGCTCTCTGGGTTGGGTGGGGCTCTCTGCTCCACAGGAGGGCTGGCCCCTCCCCTCTGCTCCCTGGCTGGAGCTTGGGCAGTTTCGGCAGGCATCTGCTTGGCTTCTGCTCCCCCTGCCCCACTCTGCTAAGCAGGCATCTCTCATCCTTTGCAGACACCTCTCAGCATTAGCTAGCAGATCACATGCAGGCTACCTCGTAGCACACAGGACAAAGGCAGAATTAACAGATAACCAGTAATGTCCCTCTGTTTACTTCATGGGGAATAAACACTGAGTTAGGAGTGATAAACATTTCCAGCTGGGCTGGTCAGGAGCAGAGGGAACCCTCTCTATTCACAGTGTCCTGCCGGGGCCTGGCTGTGCTCCACTCAGCTCAGCATTTTGGAAGGAAAGGAAGGGCTTCCCTAGCGCCTTCCCAGCTTCTAGCCTGAGCCACTGCAGGCATGTGCCTGCATTTCTCTGTCTAGTTACAAAACTGATTTAGCCTAGCCAGGTTAGACAAACATGCAAAGATTGAATCAATTCAGGCTCAGGCTTTTTGAGTGTCTGTCCCTAACCAAAGGGACTAAGAGAAAAAAAGTTTGGGAGGGTAGCAGAGGGTACAATATAGTCAACAGGTCTGCTTATGAGGAAAAGCATACAAAATAAGAACAAAAGCTTTCCTTTTTAGATGCTTTTAACACCTGTAAAAATGTTACTTTGGTTACAAAAAGGCTGCTTTAAAGGAAGTGGAATCTGCTTACTAATTGCTACTAAAACTGTTCAGGATTAAATTTTGCACATCCAAAATGCAGACTGATCCTTCTTTAAAATCTCCCCTGCAAGCCCTCTCCCCCAAAATCCCATCTTTGTGGAGATGCAAAAGATGTTCCTGCTAAGAACAGTCAAGTCATCTTTATTTACATGCTGGAATCATGCCTGATGTGCTGACCCCGTGGTGTACTTCAATGTGGCTAAAAACTCTGTAGACAATAGTAAACTGAAGTGCCTCAAAATAAAATACAAGAAACTAGAGACTTTTTTTTTTAAAACTTCTCTAGGAGTATTGCCAGTAAATGAGATATGCTTGTCAAACCAAAAGGGCAAAAAATAAAATCACTGCTTTGATTTTTTAATTATTTGTCCCAGTTTACTTAACATAACTACATTAAATGGTTCATTCTGACATGTTACAGGAGTGCAAGTGACACTTTGGACTTTTCTATATGGGTACCCGCCCCTATAGTTATATTGGTGTAACAACCTGTGCAGACACACTAGTCTGGATTAAAAGCAACTTTCTAGCTTAGCATCTAATCACTTTCAAAGGGTTCTCACGTGGGGGACTTATTACATAGACATGCATCCAACCCTCCCTAAAAAATCAAATTTAAGAATTAGTGGAAAAATAAGTATGGTAAATTCTTCTATTTGTGCTGTTTATTTATGCATTTCACCAAATTTGAGTGTAAGACACACTAGCAAGCTTCAGGGATTTAGTTTAGCTAGAAGCTGTTCTCATATTGTAGTCCACAGAGTAAGTTCTGCCAGTGATGAAATATTCAGCCTTTAAGTGGTAACATCTACTGCTACTTGCAACCTTTCTTTTGGGCTTATTCCCAATCTCCCTTACCCTGACAGATATAAGAAATGAAGATATCTGCTCAAGTTTATTGTGCGGTTCTGACTTCATCTTATTTGCCCCCCTGCATGTCCTCTTTGAAGAAAGCTGGATAGCCATGTTTTCTGTACTAACGTGTTTATTTGTCTTCAGCATTTGAGATCGTCTATTTCTACAGAAGTGCCAATTAAAATACCTCAAGGAACCTTCACTGATACTGGAATAGTTTGTGGAGGTATTCATTGGTTTATAAATTCAGAAGAGATGAAATAGCCTGTCAATGAGGAGAGTAAAAAGAAGAGTCAAATATACTTGTATACAAGGTCTTTGGCACAAAGAAAAGAGATGGCCTCTTCCTGGCCATCAGTGGACTGGAGGCTGATACTGCAGGTACAGGGAGAGCCAAAAACCCCACAGGGCATGTCGAATTTTCATCTTAAAAATCCTGCAAACATAATTTACATTACATTTCAACTTTTTCTTAGCATTTGCCAGCTTCTATACAGGAATCTTCATGGTTGGTATCATTTGTGTGCTTTGTCAGTAGGTGTGATCAGCATATGTTACCATTTGTTTTACCAGATATCTATAAGCAGTGATCCCCCAGATTTATTTTCCTTGCTCCAGCACAAATTCAAGGCAAACCTCCAATAATTATATTCTATACCTGGAAAACTATAATACATTTATACATTTTCCATATATAGAATCTAATTATCGGAGGTCATCTTATAACACGGGTGGGCAATTATTTTGGGCAGAGGGCCACTTAATGAGTTTTAGCAAGCCATTGAGGGCTGCATGACAGGCATCCCAGGGCAGATAAATATTAATTTTCTAAATTGTTTAGGGGCCCCGTGGACTGGATAGAATGGCCTGGCGGGCCGCATCCAGCCCCTGGGCTGCATTTTGCCCATCTGTCTATAATCTATTCAAATAAATACAGTATTTTGCCGTGTTAAGGCTATTGTTCCTTCCTCATCTATACCTATACTACAAATGTCTTTGCTTTTCCTTATTATTTACACACCACCTCTGTAATACGATACAGTCATTAAGTTATATGATGCTGATCCTGAGAGGTCTGAGAATTTTGTTTACCTATTAGTAGACACAAGGAGAATAAGTTCAGGTGAGATGAAAAATTAACTTCTAAGAAAGAAAACACATGCTGTTTAGGTCTTCCACTGCCTGTGATGGGTCCGTAGGTGCTATATCAGCTTCCTGTCACACTGAACCTTAATGCTTAGCATATTGCTTTTAATGTACAAGTTATAGTAAAAAAAGACAAAGAAAAAAAATGATGGCTGGCGTGTATGATTTTCCTACGGTTTTTCTCCTAAACCAATAATAAATTCTTGATATTATAAATGCTTTCCCTGACGTTTAAGTTTCAAACAGATTAACTGGAGATTCATGCATGGGAAAAATCAAATAGAATCATTAGCAAGAGCTAACTTTCAAGAACATGGTCATATTAAGCAAATTTAACTATTCCCATCTGTAGAGCTTTTAGATGAACCTCTTTGCTTTACTGTAAAACCAAATTGTAAGTTTGAGAGCCTCAGAGCCCACATATTGAATTAAGATACATTTTTCTTAACCTGTATTCAAACTTTCCTTGTTTGCCAGTAGCCAAATACTATGGTAACCATATACTTTTCACTTCCTTACTTTTGTTCCTTTTTAAGAACAAAGGCTAGTCTCTAACATAGATTAAAGTTTCAGCAAATTAAGATGTAGCTGTTATGATTAAATAACTTACTGGGCCACATGTTTCTGCAGTAAGCAATTATTTAAGTAAGAATTTTATTCTCCCGAAGCAGTGACTACATAGCCACACTACAGTAAATGTTGATGGTCCATTCACTGGTTTATTGTACACTACATTTCAATTTCAACTTGTCAGCCACAACACTTCCTTTAAATAAATACATTCTCACTTTCCTACATGATCCCTTGCTATGGTATAGGTGTTATCTCATTTCTTTGTTTTTGCAAATACTAGGTGATATGACTTATATTGAATCCAGAAGCATGCTTTTTCCCCAAAGAAAACCAGATTTTAGTCAGATCTGAGGAGTTGCAATCATATGGACATATTGGAAAAGAAGTGCAGCTAACTTGATAAACGTGACACTGACTAAATACACCCTGCAACAGGGGTGGGCAAAACATGGCCTATGTGTTGTATCTGGCCGACCAGCTGATTCTGTTTGGCCTGTGGGCAGGTGGTGGCTCCGGCTCTGGCCTCAGCTGGCATTGCAGGGGATGCTGGGTGGAAGCAGCTCCACCTGCCAGTCATTGTGGGGTAGGCCCTGGGTGAGCTGCACTCAGGCTTAGGCCCTGGCAGAGCTCCAGCTCTGGCCTCTGCTGGCACTGCAGGGGACACGGGGCAGAAGCAACCCTGCCCACCTGGCTTTTCATGGCATGCCTAAGGCAAGCCCCACTGGGGCCTTGCTGCTCCCACTTGGGCTGTGCTGGCAGCTCCTTGTCTGCCTGTGGCTCAGAGCTGGTGGAAGTCACCCCAGGTGCTAGGACTATGCAGCGGGTGCTCTGCACCCGTGCCTGGGGGTGGTGGAGCTTCCTCAGCACTTCCCAGCAGGTAAAGTCCAGCCCTGGACCTATCTCCTGCTTTGCCGCACAGTGCAGGGGCTGGCCCAGCCACCAGCTGCCTTCTGGCTGAAGCCAGTGCGGCTCCCATCCCATCTGCCCAGGTGAGGCTGCCCCCAGTGCCCTGGGGCTAGGGTTAAGGCTCCTCCTGAAGGAAGCAGGGCCACCAGGCTGCAGATGGGGCAACCTGCATAACCCTG
>NW_017728914.1:4761589-4764473 GCF_001723895.1 Crocodylus porosus
TTCACTGATTTATCTAGCAGTTTTCATTGTGATCCAACTGAGATTGGAACTTATGTAGTAGTAATGGGATGAGAAATCACTTAGCCTAGATTACAGTTTAGCTCTTCTGCTGGGTATCGTTAGTGAAGAAGTTTCTAACTGAAGTTTCCATTCCCCAAAATCCAGATCAGCCCCACCAATTCGAACACTTTTTCCTTATGTTCATGTATGAAATACTCAAGCTTGCTCATTACCTGCGGGCAGAGGGCTTCAAGCTGGCTTGCTGACATGCGAACTAGTTTCACGCCTTCTTCATTGTTGGAGATGGAACAAGCCAAATTGGCAACCTATATTGAAGGGAGATTAAAAAAAAAAGAAAAAAGAACACTTTTAGAAAATAAGTTATTATTTCTGCAGTAAGAAGCAAAACCTGTAACCTTTCATTTTTTCTCTGATCAGTAAGCTTTCAAGAAATGCACACTCTCCAAATTCTTTTAAGTCAATTTAACAGATTTGCAATCACCAGTGACATCTGTTCTGTCTCAGGCTACCAGATCATAAAACAACAGTCATTCAAATGAGAAGAACAACTTCAATGTTCCCATTTACTCATTGGAGAGGATGTTTCTATTTGAATGTACAAGGGCAACACTTTAGTGACACTTGAAGTAACTGTTAAAATTCCCATTCCTATGTAAGAGTAAAAAAAAAAGAAGCTAGAAGCCCACTATTTTATCTGTTAAAAGGGCTGAAAGAAATGGCTGACAAAGGAGGGATGAGACTGACAGTGCATTACCGTATCCACTAACCCCTTTCTCTTCTGAATGTTCATCACAACATGTAGACATGAATAAGCATAAACTCACAGGATAAGCATTAAAAAATTTTACAAGCCTACAGTGATCAACTGGCATAGTATCATGCAGTTTACCTACAACTTTAAAAATGTACCTTTGCACGCAAGTGCCTTTGCTACTGTACATAGATAAAGCTGCATTAAAAAAACTACTTCATATAGTTTATGAAACTATATGACAATGTTTCTAACAATATTTTGGTACTTTGTGATACATAACACCACATTCGCTAGATTATTCCAGCAACTGGCTGGAATTCCCAGAAACTGGCCTGGAATCCTTGTGATGCTGGGATTTCGGGCCAAGAGTTTGTTTGACCTTCTATTTGACATCTTCTCTTTAACCAGCCATCTTGAAACTAAGACCTTGTTAACAACTACCTTTTAGAACACATGGGAGGGAGACAGGGTAGATTTTGTTTAGTAATTGAAGATATTTTGCATATTAGATCTCTCAGAGAAGGATAAAACTAAAGTGAGTTATATTCCTTATATGACAAGTGAATGACAACTTGCTATTTTGAACTCCAATATAGTTCCATTTGAACATAAGGAGGTATAAAAACTGCACAAAGACAAATGAACTAAGATGAACTTTGAGCATTGTCTTATTAGAAATGGAAAAAACTACCTGCTCAAAGCAGCAAAAGATCCCAAAAGAATAGTTAAAAAATAACACCCCACAGAACAGTTAAAAATAACACCCCACAAAAATTCTAATATTAAAAAAGCCTACGTCTGTCCGTCTGTCTGTCATACTTTATTCGTGCTCTGATTGGCTGACAAACAATTAGAGGCCCCCTCTCCTCCAGTCACTTGGCTTGTCAAAATATAATGAAAGTAACATCACAGATGAACCAGGTTGCTAACATTCTTTTAGAAAAAAGCTGAGAAAGTTGAGAGCTTTTTAAATGAAACAGCTCTACATAAAGTTTTAGGAAAGTTAATATAAAATTACTACTATCTTTTTAAATTAATTTCCTTTACAAAAAAACTTTATAATAAAATGTTTATTTTCTACCTATGGGGACTTTTTACCATCTTTAAATTTTCCCTGAGTGAGGAAGGGCATGTGTACCTGAAAGCTTATAGAAAAAGATTTTTTTTGGGTGATTTCTTGGTTGGTCTAATAAAAGATATCCTTTCTGAACTAAGAGTTCTAGAGTTTTGCATTTATAGCTGGCGAACACACATTCCTGGGGCAGTGGTAGACATCAATCATGTTATTATACTTCAATGAGGGGTGTATTTGGCAGCTGTGTTGGTCTGAGACATAAAGACATACAAAAAAATTAGAACTTTTGGTTCCAAAATGATACCTTTTATTAGACCAACTTGGAAATCACAAGAAAACTGTCCTTTTCTGCAAGCTTTTGGGATCAAAAGTCCCTTCATCAGGCTGTGGTAAAAGTATAAAGTCCCCATAGGTAGGAAATAAACTTCATTTCTGCACAGAGCCTTCCATCTTCAGCTTCCTCTGTGCAAAGATGAATTTTATTTCCTACCTATACAGACTTTTTACCATCTTGTACCATCTATACTTTACCCACAGCCTGAAGAAGGGGCTTTGATCCCAAAAGCTTGTAGAAAAGGGCAATTTTCTTGCAATTTCCCAGTTGATCTAATAAAAGGTATCATTTTGGAACCAACAGTTCTAGTTTTTTGTATGTATACTTAAATGAAGCCTTTTACCAACTTCATCAGTAATGCTAAAGCTCAAGTAAATTTACAGTGGAAAATCTCTCTCCCTCTCTTGCTTCCAAACTGAATGATGAATGATGTAAGCTGAAGAAGCTCTCAAGATCAGAGGTACATTTCAAATGCTAAATGGCTGGGTAAACAAGAGCGGTGGCATACCCTGGGATGACTGTCCTCCAAGTGCATAACTATTTTTTTTCCTTGTGCAGTTATAGGGCTGATTTTTACAGTGCTACAGTTAAAGCTGCGTCAGCTTTTAGAGTCACTGTTAGCTTTTTGCCCCTGCAGCAATCCTTTTAATTTAGTTTTCAGGCAATTTTATAATCTGCCTTAAAAAAAAAAAAAAAAAAA
>NW_017728914.1:4764637-4767868 GCF_001723895.1 Crocodylus porosus
CCCCCCCCAAAAAACCAAACAAACCAAAAAACAAAACTGCAGTTGTATATTTGAAACAGACTTTATAAGGGTAACACTGTATGTCTACAGGTTTAGCCTCATTAAGGACTCTATTTTAAGATGTATTTAAGTTTGGTAATTAAAAATTCATTCTCAAGCTTTCCCCACAAATGGTGGTGGCCTGCATAAGCTGCATGGAATCAAACAAATTTATTTTCTTTGAGTAAATCTGGCATCTGAAATCTAACCTTGTCTGCCCATATCGTTAGACTAACACGGCTACAACCTATACCCCTGGAATTAAACAAGCCTTTTCTACTGAGTGTTACCTAGCAGTCAAATTAGGGCATTACATATACCTATTAAACTGTAAAACCCAGTGAAGACAAGCCAACAGCTGGACAAACTTTCTTCTAAGATATACAGTAGAATATAACTCAACACTAAATGTGTTGGGTCTAGAGAGAGCTAATGGTAATTAAAATAAACCTTTTTTTCCCCCTTCTACTAAAGTGGCTATGGTTTTGGGTGCACACATTGAGTGCATCTGCTGAAAAAAGTCATTCTTACATGGTCATTTCTAAAGCTGCTAATGTATTCTCTCATGAATACATGCTGAAATCAATACCTGTTGTAGCCATGTAAATACTACAAAGTTGCCAGTGCACGTTTTTTCTGGGATTCTAGAGCTATCTGATATTTTAGTAAATATAAAAAAAATTATACAGCTCTCTCAAACACAAAAATATATCATTTTACTTAAAATTCCAGCTCACAGGAATCTGCAGCTACAAGAATGTCAACCCTCATTAAAAAATATTCCAGGTTGGCAAGACCACCCAACCCCACACTACATCTTAAAACCCCAAAAAACAAAAGGCAAACAAAGAGCCCAAACAGATTCACACACCACACACACACACACTTTTTTTTTTATATATATAAGACAAACTCATTTTTGAACACTTGAGCTGCAAGAACTACCTATGGGCAGATTTTCTACTGCCCTCAGCTTCTATATTGACTCCATTTTCAGAAGTGCTTGGGTCCCAGTGAGTCCAAACAACACTGGTGGATACTGAATTGAGGTTATATTGAAATGCCTGCAAAGTAGTACCCAACCAAATCACTGAGGACTTTGGCTTTCCCTTTCCCAAACAGAATTTGGTAAATTCCAAGAGATTAACCAACTTGAATACACAACAGTAATGAAGCCTATAGTTAAAAGGCTATATACTACACCAAAAAAGGGGGCAAATCAGTCATTCTTCTTCTGAGCTCCTTGATGCTAGTTATCCTCCTCAGAGTTTTCCTGCCAGAACTGCCAATAGCTATAAAAACTATACTGCTTCTAAATTCTGTTGCAGTGGAGTGGAGGCGTCTTGAATCTATAGGACCTTGGATAAGTCACTTCATTTCTATACTTTAGTTTCCTTTCTGTAAAATAAGAATGAAATGTTTCTAGTTCACAGAGATTTTGCAGGGGTAAGTTAATCATATTATGGCCATGAGCATCTACATAGTGTTACTTACCTAGCTTAAAGTAAACAAACTGGCAAAGCGTCATGTTGTCATGCACTTCTAAAACAGATATAAAAAGGCAGGTCTAGTAAGCAAAAGTTGCATGCAATAAAACTTAACTGAATAAACCCTCCTCAACAAACTGACTGATATCACAAGAGGCCTAGATTTGATTTAGAAAGAACAATTCTGTTCTGAGGGCAAAAAAGCAACTGAATTCTTGCTCCCTTTTTCATACTTACAACCCTATACTGTCACAAGCCCCCACACAGATGTGATGATAGGAAACAGACAGATGCAATTAACCACCATGACTTTTTTCTTCCTCAGAAAGTGACAAAAACACCCTACAATGACAACTCCGACCAGAGAAACAGGAGTGGATCTCAGTAAAGAAATATCCCTTGTAGTACAGACAGATCAAATTAAAAATCTCTTTTTTTAATGCAATATCTAGGCACTTACATTCTATAGACTATATAGCTGCCACCTCCAAGAGAATGCCCTGTATATCCTAAAAGGGAAGACTGACCTGAGGCTGGCTACTACTATTGCCAGCATTTGGATGAATGAGCTTTAATTTACCCTTAAGTGACACTTCATCCAAGATATTAGAGTGAGAAACGCACAAATACAGCCATTTCAACATACCTCTTTGCTACAAACTGAACCAATGTGCTGGTGCCAAATAAAAGAAAACTGGATGCAGTTTTCTAGAAGATTGTTTGGACCATATGAATTTTTGTACTTAAAATTCAGCTTTAAAATGTACGAACAACGGTACTAGCACGAGAAAACAGAACACTGTCTTAAATGAGGCATCTCTTACCCCAAAAAGGTTCACATAAAATAAGAAGCATTACTTGTGGATGTAGGAAATCCATGTGAAAAACAGCTGCTGCAACATTAAGACACTTGTGGGATTATTTTGCACTGAAATTCTTGTGTCTACTACTGTGACAGTTCATGTAAGGAACTCAAATTCTCATTATTTGATTCTTGTGCATCTATTTGTTTCGACAGGGTAAGACTGATATTCTCAGACAACTTCTTCTAAATCAGCAGCAACCACTGTTGGTGCAACACTGAGTGAAGGCCTCTACAACACAACTCCTGCCTATCATTTTAGAGAGTTAGACTTGCTGTTAAAAACAGTATTTCAAGCACAAGCTGCTACCAGGTGATAAGAGCAGTCCATTTCCATTGGTTCAAAACTAGAGGACCATCAACCAAGATGAGTTGGAGTAGTCATTATACTCATTAGGCGAGACTACAGTCAAGAAAAGCTGGTAGAAGTTTCTACCTTCTCAAACATTTCATAGTTTCATAGTTAGTAGGGTCAGAAATGTTGCTGGTTTAAGTTAAACCAGACTGCTTCACTATCCTGGCTTGGTCTCTGGGCTGGATGGGTCTCTCTGCATCACAGCAGAGCTGGTCCCCCATCCCCTCTGCTCCCTGGTTGCAGCTTGGCAGAGACTGCAGACATCTGCCTGGCTTTTCCCTGGTCTCTTCTCCCCTCCCTGCTCAACAAGGGGCCCCTCTGCCTTACAGACACCTCTCACAATTAGCTAGCCGACCACATGCTGTGATGGGAGGCAGAGGAGGGAAGGAGGAAACAGGCAGAATCAACAGAGAGCTGGTAATATTGTTATCAATTCCTTACGTTATAAATTCCCCGCTGGGCTGGTCAGAAGGGGTGTGTGTGTGTGT
>NW_017728914.1:4767968-4775589 GCF_001723895.1 Crocodylus porosus
CCCCCAGCTTCTAGCCTGAGCCACTGCAGGCATGTGCCTGCATTTCTGGGACGTCTGTACAGTTACAAACTGATTCAGCCTAGCCAGGTTAAACTGACTTGCAGAGATTGAATCAAGTGTTTCTATCAGTTCTTTAATGTGAGTTATAAATGGAAGAAAAGATTTGTCCTTTTCTGTTTTTTCCCCATTACATGGAGTCCTGCTTATTTTTTACCCTATAAATGTACAGTATGTAAAGTTTTACCTTCTGTTCATTTAGTGGATGACTGAGGTCTCAGACATGCATTAGAACTTCTGAAACCAGCTTGGACATTCACCGTAAAGCAAAGAAAAGCTCTGTCTTTTCAGGTCACTTTAGGGTCTGGCTCATAAAAAGACTAACTCCAGGAAGGCCTCCGAGTTGATGTTTTGCTACTATCCATTAAAAGAAGAATCTAAAACTTGCAGAAACAGAGCTACATCATACTGCTTTCGCAGGTTTAAAAAAAAAACAAAAAAACAAAAAAACACTAGTTCTTACTTACTGCATTACAGCTTTTGGTACAAGTAGGGTGCTTCATTTAGTTTTAGACGTGGAAACCAACTACATCAACAATAAATTTTAAAAATATTTCAATATTTAAAATGTGTTTTTAAAATCGAACATATTTGGCAGAAACATTTCTTTCCACAATTTGGTTTGCTAATTTTTTTTCTAAACATTGGTTTAATAAACTCTTTTCAATTCATTTTGACTTGAAAATATATCACTTAGTAAAAGTTAATTAAAATTTTGACCACAGCAAGTTATACTGAACTGTTCCCAACACCATGGGAACAAGCAATTCAACAGTCTAAGACAACTTTAAAAAAATATGGGAAATCTCAGCTTTTCATTCTGAAGGTGAAATATCAGAATTTCACAAAGCTTCAAGTTCCCAATCAGCCATAATCAAAAAAAGAGTACCTATGGCCTTTTCTTTAAAGCTTGCGCTTTTTTTTTTTTTTGACAAGTAGGTTGACAACTGTTAAATCATCTTTCCTTTAGGTAAGCTAACATCTCAGATCCTTACTGCATTGAAACCTATACTGTCTGTTTAAAATTTTCTCCTCTTCCATATCAAGTTGGAAGTCCAGATGTCCTTAAGGTATTGCTTAATTTGCCAAGATATCCCAGCACATAGATTAAATCTTTACAAATCTGGACCAGGTGCTAGAGATGCTAAAATACAAGAGTGTTATCTCTTAGTACTGGAAGGTGCCAAAGCCAGACAAAACATCATAGCTATTTAACTACTCTTAGGATTAAAAATTCTGTAATATTACTTTATATCCAGTAAAATCTAGGGGTGCACCAATAAAAATTTTCTTGGCCGATACTGGTAGCCATATTGACCATATTAACCACAGCCATATTGGCCGATACCAATCCAATAATTGATTTACAGGAATGCAGCCCAGCAGCTTGGAGAGCAGTGCCTTGCCAGTAAGACTATGGGGGGGGGGTATTGGAGGGGCAGATCAAGGTCCCCACTGTGAAGGAGGAAGTGGGGCAGGGGCAGACATTGCCCAGCCAAGGTAGTGAACGTGACCCTGAGACTGGGAGCGGGATGGAATCACAGGCAGCTTGTTCACAGAGCACGGGGGGGTAGGGATGGCTCCCTACCATTGCACGCACCCCCGGGGGGTGGGGTGGGGGGGGGGGCAAGTATCTTGCCCAGATTTGTGTACAGGGTGAGCCTGCAGCAGGCAGCTCTGAGCTGTGCCAGCCTCTTCACAGCAAGGGGTCTGGGCTGGGCCAGGGCTGCGCTAAGAGCAGGCAGGGCTGGAGCCGGTTCAGCTGCATAGGGCAGGGTGGCGATGGGGAATTCTGCAGTGACTATAGCTCCCCAGGCCCATCTCCCCAGTGCTGCCCCTGCTTGGGGCACTCTGTTCTCCTGCCTTTTCCTTGAGATCCCTGGTGCCGAGCAGGGGTGGCACTGGGGGGAATTGTGTCACCCCAAAATTCCCTATAGCCACTCCTCAGTGCCACTGCCATCCACCCCACGCAGCTGAGCCTGCTCCACACCCACTCTGCCCCTGCCCGCTCAGAGCGCAGTCCTGGCCCAGCCCCCGACTGGGAAGAGGCTGGCACAGGCCCTAGCCTTGAGCCTGCAATGGGCAGCCCGCCCTTGCCCTGGGCACAAATCTGGGGAGTACATACCCCCCACACCTCCCCAGGGGTTGCACATAGTGGCGGGGAGCTCCTCCTCCCACCCCCTGGACAAGCCACCTGTGACTCCATCCTGCCACCAGCCTTGGGGTCGCATTCACCACCCTGCCTTAGCCTCACCGTTGGAAGGGAAATGGGGGCAGCAGATTGAGGCTCCATCTCCCATGCTCCCTCCCCCCTATAGACTTACTGTTAGGATGCTACTCTCCATGCTGCTCATCTGCAATCCTGACCACAAATGTGCTATGGCTGTGCACATGCACACAACATTTATCAGTGACATTAATGGCCAAAAAAAGCCAATAACATTAATTTTTCTGTTATCCATGTTGATCTGATATGTGACTGATATATAAGTGTACCTCTAGTGAAATCTGGGCAATGCTAACGTTTGTATAAACCACTTCCCTATGTGAATGCTTGAAGACAGAGGTTTATTCTTGGGATTTTTGAGAAAGATACTGGGAGTGCAAACAGCATAATGCAAAAGTCAAAACAACTTTAGCTGATAAATGAAAGATTATGATCCAGTAGTTCCCAAGTTCTGTTCCTACTTCTAACATGGAGTGGTCTGCTTTGCAAAACATTCTTTTATTCAAGTCAATAAAATTTGATATTTAAGGAAATCAGAGCGGTTAAATACTAGTATTATCTCTACTATATAGATCAGAAAATTTATATAAAAAAATTAAACGTTCTGTCAAATATCAGAGCAAGTCAATGCCAGATCAGAATTAAAAACACCATGTGGTATAATAAGGCCCATACTGCATCCAACTAGACCAGTGGCTGTAATTCAATTTCACAACCCCTTGCTGGTTAGCCCTGTGCTCTAATCCCTGTGCTATGCAACTCCTGGTGAATAAGGGGGAAACCTATTACCCTTTGGCTGATTTTCTGCAACCTTCAAGCATGCACAAGAAAGTCACTCAAAATTACACTGCAACTACCATCCCAGCAGTATTGACACCTAGTCAACATTTGTATGAAGACATATATATTATGTTGGTCTTTCCCAGTGGAAAACCTTAAATCTTAACAGAAATCACAAAAAGCAACTTAGTAAAAAGTGAACCAAGTCTACCCACTATTCCATTCCAACCTTAGGGGAGAGAGAGATTTAGATAAAATAACTAGAGCTTGTCTACCAGTAAATGTTTCTGACACCAATTTTATTCCCTCTAAGAAAATACCATTTTACCGTAATACCTTCACTAGAAATGACGAACCTCACCCTGAATTGAATGTTTTGTTTTAACTTTCAATGTTTGATTTCTCTCTCTCCTTTTTTTAGTCTCCTTCTTAGTCTTCAAGAGACTCACTTGCATCTTTCCCTATTTCGCCTCCCTTGAAAGAGGTGGAAAAATTCAGTCAAATACTTGCACATACTCTCCAGCTGGAAGAGCATGAGGAAGTACTGTTTGCTCTCATCCATTGGCACTCCTCTCTTCCCTTTTTCCAGTTGTGATAGTGGAACCTGTTCCCTCCAACTTACTTGAAGGGGGCTGGGGAGGCAGAAATGCCCCGATTGCCTAAAAGACCAACAGAAAAATTCTTATGGCATTTAGCAATTCCCTGCAAAAGAAAATTCTGAAGAATTTTGTGCAGTTTTTCACGGTAAGAACAACATTTTAAGCAACCTTCAAACAACACTACAGTCTTGCAACTCTTGCAAAGGAAATGAAGGTTCACACAGACCCTTTTGAGATCTTGTATCTAGTGCAGAAAAGGCCAGAGAAAGTTAAGAACATGCTATAAACTTAGAACTGTAACTATTTATTTAAAAAGAAAAATGTGCCATGCTGATAGAAAGGCTCCCAGTGTACTGCCCACTAAGTGAGTACCATTCTTAGAGCTCTGTAGATTTATGATTATGCTGGTGTAAAAGACAAGAGCTATTTAATTTCAAGCTTCATTATAAGCATAATGGAAAAAAATCTCAACTACATGGAACAAAATTAGTAGGCAAAATGTTTTTAGGCTTCAGAAACCTGGAGAAATGAATAGAGGTTTTTATAAAAGGTACTTATGTTCTTTAAGGAAGAATTCAAAAGGCAGGTGACAAAAAAGGAAAGAGAGAACAATGAAATTAAGATACCCAAGTAATTATGTGCCCAGTAATTACTGAAATACCTGTATACTTAATATTTCAAAATGAGAAACATACCTTTCCTTTCTTTCAAACTTGTAGGATACATAACTTATACAGCTGTGCTCACGCATAGTACTTCACTAAGGGAAAGTTTAGATGAAGCGAACTTTACATTTGACTCCGAAATCTACAACTCCTGTGAAAGCTTTATTCCTTACATGACAAGCCTCTCCTACAGGTTGGGGCTGGGGGCAATTTCTTTGTCCAGTTAAGTGAAATGGTCATGTGCTGCCATTCTCATGCAGAGACGGGCAACTTTACAAGTGAAGGGGGCAATATGCTGAATCATTATAGATATTCTGACAAAATGTAGGTACCCCCCGACCTTGTCAAGTTCCCTCCAGCTTGAAGGGCTGGGGGGAGGCAGAAATTCCCTGAGTGTCCAGAACTGACAAACTGAACTGGCTTCTATATAGTGGAGTCTGGCACACAAAGCCAAGCTCTGATGTTATCTTTTAGGTAATGGGAATAAATGTATATTCATATACTGGTGAAACAATCCTGTTGTAGACATAGCCTAAAAGGTACACCATAGGGAATTATGCACATAAAAATTAAAAATTATGCAAAATTAATTATTTTTATTTATTTACTTTTTACAAATTAAATATAGTGCCATTTGAGCCTTCTTTAGAAATATATGCAAGTACTTTGTATGGATGGGGTGGGTATGCGCGTATGTGGAGTTTGTGGGGGGTTTGTGAAGGGGTATGGGCCTGTGTCTGGGGTTTGTTACTGGCTGTGAGGGGTGTGGGGTTTGTGGGAGATTGTGAAGAGGTATGGGAGCATGTAGGGCTTGTGAAGGTTTGTGGGGGGAGTTGTAAAAGGTGTGTGTGTGCATACATGTGCCCCACCACCATACATCCTTCCCTCCCCGCCATGGCGCACAGCTCCTGCCATCAGCAGCTCAGCAGCAGCAGGGTCTCGGAGCATTCATGGCTGTGGCAGGCAGACAACCCCAGCAGCGTGCACATCTGGCTGAGTCCCAGGACCTGCATGTGTTGGCAGAGTTGGCCCAGCCCACTGGCGCATGCCTTTAGACCAGACCAGGTCTAGACATTGGGCTGGCAGCACTGCAGGCAGCAGCTGTGTGCCATTAGGTCAGGCAGGTTCTGTGCCTCCATGTGCGGCTTCCTACTGCAGTGCTGGTAGCCCCACATGGAGGCACCAAGCCTGCTGGCCCAGCCTCATGGTGTGTGGACGAGGAGCTATGTGCCATTGGGCCAGGTGGGCTCTGTGCCTCCACGTGGGGATCCCAGGACTCCAGCATGTGGAGGCATGGAGCTCGCTTGACCCAATGGTGCAGGACTCCATCCCTCCATGTGCGGCTTCCTGCCTGGCCTGATGGTGTATGGCTCCTGGGTCCATGCACCATCAGGCCAAGCCAGCCCTCCGTGTGGGGTTTACAGCACTCAGGCAGGAAGCTGCACATGGAGGCACTGAGTCACACACCACTGGGCCAGGCAGGCTCCCACTCACCTCCACATGCAGCCTCCTGCTGGAGTGCTGGAAGCCCCACATGGAAGTACTGAGCCGAGCAGCTGACCCGGCCAAATGGCACATGGCCCATACCCACCCACAAACCCCACCCACACCCCCATGCCCACCCACAAACCCAATGCCCACCTTCCTTCCTCCTGCAGGCAGGAGCGCTTACCCAGCTGTCCAGTTGCTTGTCTCTGTGACTGCACCTCACAGAGGTGGAGGCACAAAGCCTGCTGTAGTTAAATTATGCAAAATTATGCAATGATGCACAGTTATGACTTTTATGTGAAAACTGCGCGGGCGCATAATTCCCCACAGTGTAAAAAGGGATTTATAAGCAACAGAATGCAGGTAGACTATATTAGCAAACTTCTCTTAGTATGAAGCTGTGCCAGCAAAGCTGTGCTATGAGAACAGCAACACTTCCCCCTCCTCCGGTGCACTGTGCATACCTTGTCTTGGACTAAAAGATATTCAAGGCATAAGAGCACCTAATATTCTTGTAAGTGTTTAAAATGATTGTAATAGCAATATTTGAACAGTGTGAGAAGCCACCTTCCCCAACAAGAAGCCTGCTCTTAGTCATAGTTATTCAAGCTACTTGGTTAGAGTCATAAAGAAGGAAGGCTGGAAGGGACCTCCATAGCTCACCTAGTCCAACTCCCTGCCTAAGGCAGGATCATCCCTATCCAAGCAAACAAATTTCATTCAACCATAATCTAAACTCTACATAAAGACTACCCTCAACCATGACACAACGTGGACCAAACACCCTAACCTGACACAGGTAAAGCAGGAGAACCATGGCACCTAATATCCTGCTTCTATAAAATGTTGTCAGAATATGTTCAAGAGGTCTTGTGTAGAGGGACATGCCCCCCACTACAGAGGGAAGTAAAAACCCCTGCAGTCCGTACCAGTCTGAGCATGGGGTAGAATATCTTCCAGACACCAAATACGGTGACTGGTCTGATCCCAAGGGGAGGGGCAAGACCCTTTAGCCAGGAACCTCTGGTTTTACTTCTAGCAGGAGAGTCAGCACACTCCAGTTAAAATCCCCTCAAGTGCCTTCTGCTTAGTTCCTTCAGCCTCTCCTTCTATGACCTGCCTTCCAACCCCATGATCACCTTTTGTTGCCCACCTCTGAACCCTCTTTAAGTTCTCCACCTCCTTTTTAAAATATGAAGCCCACAACTGCACACTGTATTCCAGATGAGGCCTAACCAGTGCCTACTATGAAGGCACTATCACTTCCCGTGCCTTTTATCTAATGCTTCTATTGATGCAACCCAAAACCAGTCACCTTTTGTGTGGCTGGATTGCACTACAGACTCATGTCACGTCTGTGGTCTACCAAGACTCCCAAGTCCTTTTCTGTAGAGCTTCTATCCAGCCAGGTGTCTCCCATTTTGCATTTGGGTTTTTGATTCCTCCCAAGGTATACATTTGCCCACACTGAACTTTGTACCGTTGACCCTAGTGCGACCTTTCAATCTGTCAAGATCCTTCTGAATTGTGCTCACATCCTCCAGTGTGTTCACAATCCTTGTTTCATGTTGTCTGCAAACTTGTTGAAGAAGCTTTCTATACCAGCATCCATATTGTTAATAAACATGTGGGACTGGAAAAGGGCCAATGTGGTTCCCATTTTCAAGACGGGGAGGAAGGAGGACCTGGGTAACTATAGGCCAGTCAGTCTCACCTCCATCCTTGGCAAAATCTTTGAGAAAATCATCAAGGCTCACATTTGTGAGAGCCCGGCAGGACAAATTATGCTGAGGGGAAACCAGCAC
>NW_017728914.1:4776514-4792294 GCF_001723895.1 Crocodylus porosus
ATTGAGGTCCCTTCCGACCCTAGCATCTATGAATTTATGAATCTATGTGAACCTGATCTCAGCACTCTCTCCTTTGCTATAGGATCATAGGAAATTAGAGCTGAAAGAGACCTCATGAGATCACCTAGTTTACACCCCTGTTCAAGATGGCTGGGATTGTTTAGGCAGGTATGCTGTTAAGTGTCTGCCTGGTTTGCTCTTGATTCCACAATTTCTCTAGGTAGCCTGTTCCAAAGTTTGACTCCCTCCCCTGAATAGGCACAAAGTTCCTCCTAATCTCCAACCTAAATTTCCTCTGCTACAGCTTGAGGTAATTTATTTCTAGTCCCGTCTCCCACTCCATCCACTCTATAATCACCCTGGAGATATACAAGACATATTAAATTCACCCTGAGTCTTCTCTTCTCCAGACTGAATAACCCTAGCTCTTTCAGCCTCAACTCAGAAGTCTTGCCTTCCAGGCCACTAAATAATTTTTGTTATTCTGTTGGACTCTCTCCAATCTGTCCATATCTTTCTTGAAAAGTGAGGCTCAAAACTGGACACAGTCTTCCAAGTAAGGCCTCACCAGTGCTGAATACAGTGGAAGAAAAAAAAAATCACTTTTCTTGATTTTAAAGTGACACTCTTGTTGATACAACACGCTGCTGACTTTTTTTTTTTGCCACAAAAGCACACCATTGGCTCATACTCAATTTATTCAGACTCAATGTATCCCACAGGTACTGCAGCCTAGCCACTCATTCCCCAGTCTGCATTTGTGCATAAAATTATTCTGTGCAAAGTACAGGACTTTGCATTTGTTCTTGCTGATTATCATTTCATTGACTGCAGACCATTTTTCCAGGCTATCCAAGTCATTTTGAATCCTAGCCTGGCCCTCCAGGGTGTCTGCAACTCCACCCAACATGGCGTTATCTGCAAATTTGCTACACATTGTAATGAAGAGCTGGGGGAGGGGGAAGAGAGGTGCCAAAGAGTGGCAGCATTAATTACCATGGCTCTGTGAGGTAATGCAATTAATGCTGCCACTGCTTCCTGCCCTCCCCCCACCACATATTTCTGGACCCCTGGGGACCTATTTCCCCAACCACGTACCAGATTAGGCCAGTGCCTGGGGCTGGTCCATAGCTGGACCCAGCACACTGCCCCAGGCTGCACATAGCTCTAGTCAGCACATGGTTCTAGACTGAGAGCCTGGCCCTGTAGCCAGTGTGCAGGGTCAGACCCAACATGCCACCTCGGTGCTAGCATGCCAGGATTAGGCCCTAGCACCAGCATGTTGGATCAGATTCCACTATGCAGCCCCAGAGCTGACATGCCAGATCAGGTTCTGACATGCAGCCTCCAGCCCTGGAGATGCCATACTTCTAATACTTACCTCTACCCCATTTTTAACAAAAAGTTGTCCCCAGAGTTATCAAAGAATTTACTGGACTGCTTGTATGCTGTTATGTTCCCCACCTCCCCACCCAGCAGATGCCCTGGTAATTAATTTGGCCCATGAGAAACAAGTCCTGTGATGTGAAAACTTTCTTCAGTTGCTTAAAAGATGACCATGTCCACCTCCTTCTCCTGGTTTGATAGCCTGTAGCAGTTGCTCATCATGATATTCCCCCTGCTGCTCTCCCCTGACATCTACCCCATGGTTTTCAGAAGGCCTACCTTCCACTTCTTACTGCTATGAATGCCAAGTAAAGTTTTCAAAAGTCCATAAAAGTTCCTTTGGTTAAGCAACTAATTAGGCACCAAAACTTATTTCCAGTTAACTTAGCACCGGAAATTGACTGAGTATAGAGGGGTTGTAAATGCACTGCCCACCTGGAAAAAGGTATAGAGGAAGAAATATTTACTAGAAGGAACTACTTCTACAAAAAAGCTTCCGAGTCCTCGATGACATTACTTGTCTAGATTCCAATACAGTTAGGGAATAATAAGATTAAAAACCAGGCATTGGGCTGTATTTGGTTACTTATACATTAAGTATTAAAAGCACTAGCAGAGGTAACCATGCATGAAGCTCTTAAAGCTATTTAAAAGCGCTTTTGGGACAAAAACATTGACATGCCTGGAAGTAGAATGTTGTTACGCCCTCTAACAGTTTTTACCTACATGTGTGTGGTGTGTGTTGTTTTTGTTTTTAAAGGCTACAGGCCACTATTATTGTGAACATGAACTGTACCTTCATAGACATCCTTTACAGGCATTTTTCTATTGAATACTTATGCCCGTCACTGAGGAAAAGATAATTTTGCTGGGGTGGGGAAGAAGGGGTAATGGAGGAGAATCACCAGTTAGTCAATTCCATCTCTTCTGCGTCCCATCTACCTTCACTGCCCATAGCCTTCGTATCTCCTTTGGCCCCCAGAGATAAAAGTGTAAATCTCACAAATGTTACTTCAGTCTCCATGGATAGTACTACTAGGACTTTGTCTCTGCTGAAGAATATTCAACAGCTCTATCTCATTTCAACTTGATTACTGCAGCTTCCCGATATGGTCTCCATGAATACTGAACAAGAAGAATGCTCTATTCAGTTCCACTAAACACTCTCCATTCGTATCAAAGTTCAGTTCAAATCTGCAATCATTTTATGTTTCTATTAGCTTGTTCCAGCCATACAGATTACTCTTCTCTCTGTTGTCTCAAGACACATGCAAAGAAAAAGGAGCACCCTTTCCTCTGTTATGCCCATTCTGTCCTTCTCCCTTCCCCACTTACACCCTTGTAAATTAAAGAGTATTTCCATTTTTCTACCCTTTGTACTTACCAGCAATCACAGAATCTGCTGTTACACAATGCTGTATAGCAGGGCTGCCTAACTGTTGGCCTGCAGGCTATATGCAGACCGTGAGCAGTTAAACTGCACCCCATGCGGCTGGTTGGCATGGCTGCAAGAGCCACTGGGTTGGTGCAGCTCCAGAACACCTAGAGTGAATGCCACTGCCACCTAACCCCTCTCCCTCACCCACCCTTCCTTGTCCACCAAATTCAGGTCTTGGGTCACCACTAGCAACTAAAAATCAAAAATCAACTGCAGAGGAAAAAAAAGGGGCAGGTGGGGTAAGTGGCAGTGGCATTCACCCCCTGATGAATTCACCTTCCGGTAGCCATACTCACAAGCTGCTGCCGGGAAATGGGCTGTCTGGCTCACAGGATGCCCTACAGGCCAGATTTGTGGGGCCAAACGAGTTGGACACCTCTGCTATACAGTGTCAACATACTAAGTGAAACAAGCGACAAACACAAGAACTGTACAAAAAGACTGCTTGCTTTTGTTTAAGTATTCTATGCAGGGTCTCTCTCGTTTTGTAAGGAAATGAAGAAAGGAATGATTTGGTGATGCTTTCTTATTTTACTTATAATTATGTATTTATGCAAAGAATGAATGCTTAAGAAGATATTAACAACGGCAAATGAATTTATAAAGATAATAGTTGACGGATAAAATGAGCTTGCAGAGAGAGTTTATTCGTCTGGAAGATGCATCAAATTTTAGATGGCATATTAAGGAAATGTGGGTCATTTACTGTATATATTTGTTTTAAACTGCTGTCTGTTTTATCCACAGAAATTATCGTTACAACAACGTGCCTGTTCTCTTGAATTGTTGAATAAACATGTTACTATAAATTTTAACATGGAAATTAGATTCTTGAATTGGATGCCTTCACCTCCACTGTCCATCCCAGAGGGTGAAGACATTTACCCTGTACTGGAAGCTTATCTTTGAATGCAACAAAATATACAAATAAAATAGAAGCTTTGCAAACATTTCTGATAAAACAGCTCACATCACAGGGGAAGTAGGTTCTCAGGTACCACAGCAACGACAGTGGTTTAAGTCTTAAGAGATTAAAATCTCCAAGAACTCAGAAATAGTTTCATGTCAATATTTGATACCAAGTATTTTCTTTTCCTCAATGTGCAGACCACAGGTTCAAAACCGCTGCCCTAGATGATCAGCATAGCTCCTTCAGCTAAGAAAAACAAAGACTATGACACAGCATACACTATCTGCTTCCTGGTCTTAAATCAAGGTTTTTGTTTTGGGTTGCTTTTTTTTTTAGTGGGCGGGTGGGGGGAGGAGTTTGGAATAAAGGCTTTTAAGTGAAATCTCACTTGAGAAAAGTATTCATGTATTAACTATTGAAAAAGAAGCATGTCCCTGAAAAGCAAGGTTTATTCAGAGTTTAAAAGCATTATGAACTATTCCAAAATATCCTTCATTAGACCTTGCACCCTTAAATCTTTGACATTTTTAGACTGCAAACTAGTTAGGATTAAAAGTGTACATTAGAAAGAAATCCCTGATAACTGTATCAGCACAATCTTATTCAAACCTAAAAGCTTTCCAATTAAACTGCACAGTACCAGACAGTTGGAAGTCAACAAACCTAAGTTTTCATTTTTTTTCTGAAATATTAAATGCTATGAATACAAAGTTACTGGTTGACATTTTTGGTATTTCATTTTCAAAATCAGAACAGCAAAAACTGGTATATTGGTCAAAAACCAGCTGCAAAGGTAAAACACGAACAGAACTGCAGAGGGGAGAATGAGAGCTAAGCTGGGCAGGGAAAGGCCATTTTGGTTGGACTGGAACTGAATTTCAAGATGTTTGAAAGGAAAGGACTGACAAGCTCAACATTACGTCTTACGGTTCTGTCACCCCTCCAAGGGAGCAAATAGCTGGCTCTGCTGTAGGTTTGATTGGCAAGGCTAGAGAAAATATCCGAGACTCAGTTTCTAAAAAGTAATGTGCCAACTGTCAAAGTAATGCCCTGGTTATTCTTGCAAGTCAACTTCTGAACTTGTACTGAACCCCCTTATAAGGTAAAGCAAATAGCTCATTTAACAGACTAACTAACCCTAGTACAATGGCTTTGAAAGCCACTTTTGAAACATACTGTTCAATACTGTAAGAGGAACAGAGGCACGTCATACCTCACCCGTGTCAACTGAAAACCTTTTAAAAGCAGTTTTTGCCCTCTCTTGAAGCAGTAATTCACAGAAGACAATAAAAGGCCTGCGTTCCAGAAACCCATCAAGTTACCAGGTTGCCTAAGATGAATTTGTTCTGACAGACCACAACAGGCAAATGTGCTCTGCAGAGGAAAGGGGAGAGAGCACACAAAACAGAAGAGGAGTCAAAGGAGAAAGTGCACGAAGTGGAGAACTCAAGTGGGGAGGCCCAGGATTTCAAGTCTCATCTCCACTGCTGTTGTTCTTAATACTGTTAGGTGCTCCACAACTCTTTCCAAGCATGACTCCTTATTCTAGGAAACAGCAGCATGTTCACCCCTCCCCCACCCTTCACCCTCAGATAAAAGGGAGATAACAGAATGGCTGCACAAAAAAGTACTCCGGGTAGAGCTGAGATTAGGACCCAAATCTCTAATACTTAAATTTCATCTACAGTACCTTTCAAAAACAAACCTGCAAAAGGGTACATTTACCCGAACAGGTCACAACTACTGCTTTAATTTCTAGACCAGTGGTTTTCAACCTTTTTTAGACTCGCAGCACCACCCAGAAAATGCCAGGTCTTCATTTTCGGGTTTTTTTGACCACAGAAAAACAATACAACAGTTTCCTGTTGCAAAAAAACCAAACAACTCAGAAAGACCACAACTACGGATTTGTATTCGAAATCTCTGGGCTCACCTTGTGAATCATGCTTGCAAACCTAACAGTGCTAACACTGTTGGCACTGTGTAGCACCCTGGTTCAGAAATCACCAGCGTCATCCCAGTAAGAACCCCTCACAGAGTCAATTATGTCATGATTCCAAACAAAGCTCAGTGTTCCACATTTCAGTCATTTGTCACATTTTGATGTTTTGAGTCACCCAGTAGGAGGTCCCAAGACTGAAAGTTATGATAAATTACCATGTACATTTCTGCTGCAATAAAAAAAGGAAAAGAAAAAGCACCATCTATTCTCATTGAGCATCTTCTGCTCATATAATTAAGTAACTTCCAGTTGTAATGTTTTTTCTGCAACAGCCTAAGAAAAAAAGTCCAACATGCTATAAGGACAATGACTTCCAACTTTTTTTCATCCAATGATCTTACAAGGACCCTTCTAGCCCTAAACTTCTGTGAATCTGTGAAAAACAGCCTCTGAAAAACCATCAAAGCACATCACTTCAGTATTACCTTCAGTCAGAGGTGTTTATTGTTTACGTGCACAAGTGTTCTGCCTGTAAGGACAGGACTTTACATAATACACAAGCTCCGAACAATTCATTTGGTGTTTTACATCTAAACACAAAGCTAAGTCCATAATACCACTTTATGCACTGATAATGGCAACTAGTCGGTGCTTTTCAGGATATGCCGAGTAGAAAGGCAAGTCTCGTCTACATGGTAATTGACTGGTATAGTTGTAGCAGAATAATAATTCTGTTACAATTATCTGAATGCATCAGAATAGCATGTTCAAACCATGTCAGAGTTATACTGACATACCTACAACAGACTAATTCTACTGCCATCTTCTATGCCAGTGAAGTTCTCTCTCCCTACAGACCTAAGAGAGCCAACTGCTTAGAGAAATTAGACTTCAGCAGATGAATTCAGTGGAATTACAACAGTAAATTCAGATTTCTGAATTATATCAATTTTTAAAAAACTTCTAATCTCTACCTGCAAATAAATTTATACACTTTGCATTTATGTAAAAGCAGGTATTTTAAAATGCAAGTTCCCCAATTATCAGTTCTGCCAGATAATTTTCAAATAAAAACTGAATTGTAAAGATTCCTGTTAACTGTGGTTAATAGTCAACTGTTCAGCATTGGAGTTCTAGCTCCAGCTTTAATTACAGCTGCCTAGTCATTTCTCTTTCAAGGCCATTCCACTGCAATTGTTTAAAACTTGGTTGAACTTTTCACCCTCTAGGCCGACTTTGTTGTCTGGCTTCTGCAAGACATTTTATTTTATACATAATTAGATAAATAAGATATTAAATAAAGCTGGGATGAAATGCATCTTAATTTAAGAATGAAACAAGAAAAAAGCACTTTTTACATGGTTTTTATCAAATGCAAAAATTTCTAAAGAGTTCTTAGGCCAAAAAGGTTGTACAGCATTAGAAAGTGAAAAGTTGAAAAAGTGTAAGAAGTGCTTCCTACTGCCCCAGTGAAAATTCGTTTTGTTTTCCCTATAAGAAGATGCTTTGAAAAAATCTCAAGTGTATGCATATGCAGCTTGTTTCCTCACGCACTTTTGAACAAATGCACTTCAATGTTTTACAAGACTAGAGAGCATGAACAAATGGGTCAAATTTTGAATGCAATTCCTCGCTTGCTATTTACACTATGACCTAAAGTCAATCCACAGTGACAGAGGCAAGTCTGACTGCTTTTCTAAACAGCTTTCTAGAATAAAATTTACACAAAAAAAATCCTCTGCAAATCTGAATTCAATCTCTGCTTTAAAGTCTTCCATGCGAACTAGTGGGAAATTTTGCCACTGACTATTTTGTCAGCAGATTGCAAACAGTTGTCAGTGTTGTTTCGCTTGTCATTCTGGGGCTGTCTAACCAAATAGCAAAGGCACAAAGTTTAATTTTTTTTAAAAGGGAAAATGCCGTTAAAGCTAGATTAAGAGGACATCAAAGCTGCAACTGGGGGGGAGGGGTGGGGGGGGAGACTCAGAAGGCAAGAAATGAGAAGTTTTAAAGATGCACAGACAACAAC
Organism: Crocodylus porosus; assembly: GCF_001723895.1. Taxonomy (NCBI): domain Eukaryota; kingdom Metazoa; phylum Chordata; order Crocodylia; family Crocodylidae; genus Crocodylus; species Crocodylus porosus. Next base: position 4,784,220 of record NW_017728914.1, read on the forward strand.
AGTTAATTTGTTTGGGGTGCCAACTTAGGTTGCATACCACACATTCAAATAACTTGGGAGATTTCTCCCAGGTTGGTTCTCCTGGTATAGGAACCTACCCAGAGCCACGTATACAGACATTCAAATACTGAGAACCTGAACAGTAGAGAGCTTGAAATGCTGGCCACTGCATAGGAACATATCAAAGGACTGTGAACAAACTAAATATGCTTGAGGTTGGGGGGAGTGGGAGGAGGCCGGCAGGGGGCATCAAATATGTGTGCGCGTGTGCATGTATGCACATGGCAGCCAAGCAGTGATGGAGAGCATTTCCCTTAAGTAAGTTGGGGGGGAGGGGGCAGGGGAAACATATACCCTCTCCAATTTCTGTACCCACAGCAGACACAGGGCTGCAGCTGGCCTAGACCAGCAATGGCAGAAATCACCCGTGACCCAGCAAGCAGGACCTGGCATGGGAAGGCAGAGTGGGGTGGCAAGACTTGTTGCTGTCAGCACCCTCATGCCAGCAATTCCACCAGTAGCATGAGAAGCAGGGATCCTGGTTTTCCATGATACAAACAAACAAAAAATGGCAAATTCTACAATAAGATCCCAAAATCTGTGGTTAAAATTAAATGCCACCCCCTGACCTGTTGGTGTCCCTCACTCCCCCACCGCAAAGTCCCCCAGCCTTGCTTGTACCCCTTGCCCCCCCACCCATAGCCCCTGCCCCCCAGTCCTGATTGAGGGGGCCCCCAGCTGCCAGGGCTATGGAGCCAGGGACCCAGGTCAACAGCCCCGTTCCCAGTGGAAGGCAGCAGTTGCTACAGCAGGAGCACAAGCCAGCTCCCCTCCTGCTGTCTGCCTGCTGCAGGCTCAGGTGGGACTGGTTCCTAGTGGCAGCATGCACTTCCAGGAGGCAGGGGGGACCCACATCCCCCAGATCTGGGGGTGGGGGAGGGGCGGGGGGTGTGCACTGCCCCCATGAAGACAGAAAAAGTGTGGCAATGGCAGCACAGAGCTTGCAGCAGCAGACAGCTTTCTGGTTTGGCATGCTGTGCCTTGCCGCGCCAATCGCACACACTGCGTTTCAGAGGGCCTGGGGTAGGGCAACAGGGTGGGAAGCACAGCATTTGAGACCCAGGGTTTGCAGCTGGCTGGGCACTTTGGCCAGGGGAGTGGAAGTTTGCAGTTTCCCCACTTCCAGATGGGGTGCCTGGCCGGCTGCAACGCCCACCCCTGCAGCTGGCTGGGGGCTGAGGGAGCAGGGAGGTTTGTAGCCGGCTGGGCACTCCGGCCGGGGGGGAGAGGCGGGGAATGTTTGCAGCCTGCCCGCTCCTGGCCAGAGTGCTCAGCAGGCTGCAAACCCTCACTGCTCCCAGCCGGCTGCAAACTGGACTGCCCAGCCAGAGTGCTTGGCCAGGGAGTGCCTAATCTGGCTGGGGCCTGAGGGAGTTGGGGAGGCTGCAAACCTTCCACCTCCTCCTGGCCAAAGTGCCTGGCTGGCTGCAAGCCTCCCCGCTCCTTCAGCCCCCAGCCAGTTGGGCCCTCCCTGGCTGGACACTCTGGCCAGGAGGGGGCGGTTTGCAGCTGACTGAGCACTCAGACCAGGAGCAGGCAAGATGCAAATCCTCTCCCGACCCCAGCGGCTGGCCAGGGAGTGCCCAAGCTGGCTAGGGGCTGAGGGAGCAGGGAGGTTTGTAGCCAGCTGGGCACTCCGGCTGGAGGTGGGGGTTTGCAGCCTGCTTGCTTCCAGCCAGAACGCTTGGCCGGCTGCAAACCCCCACTACTCCCAGCCAGGTGCAAACCTCCCCTCCCAGCCGAAGACTGCCCAAGCTGGCTGGGGGCTGAGGAAGTGGGGAGTTTCACAGCTGGCCAGGCACTCCAGTTGGGAGCAGGGTGGCTGCAAACCCCCTCCTGGCCAGAGTGCCCAACTGGCTGCAAACCTCCCCGCTCCCTCAGACCCTAGCCAGCTTCCCCTGCAGCTGTGCCCTGCAACCCCAAAGCCTCACTTGCTTGCAGTAAGAAGAGTGAGCTTGAAGCAGCCTCCGGTAAGTGCAAGTGTCAGGCCCCACCAAGTGTCAGGCCCCACCCTTCCCCTCAGGGCAGAGCTGGGGCCTTTCTATCCGTTTTGCAAACAGCTCTTGCAGCCTGGAGCTCTGCCAGTCTGCAGAGCTCTTTGCAAAAATAGGGAAATCCTTGGGTTGCTCTGCTAAAAGAGAAAATCCATGTTTTCTTTGCTAGAAACAGGAAATCCACATTTTCCTCGTTTTTCCAAGGGAAACGGAAAACTCGGATCCCTGCTGAGGAGTAACAGGTCGGGGGGGAAAAGGGGGGGACGGGACACTCTGCCCTTACCTCCTTCTGCCACCAACTGCTCACATGCTGGGCCGCAGGTCTACCACACTGCCATGGCTCAGCCACCTCCACCACTCCCCTTAGGCTGCAACTCCACCCTGGAAGATGGGGTGAGGGGCAGTGCAGGTGACCTGAGGGTAGTGCAGACAGCTCCTGCCCAGTCCAGCCAGGCTGCAGCCCCATGCCTGCTGTGGGCGCAGGAATCGAGGTGGAGTGTTAGACTATCTGAATACTCACCCCTGCTCCACACACTGGGGGTGCTGGGGGAAGGGGAGCAGCAGGTCAGGATTAAGGGTGACCTCGAGTCCAAAAAGGTTAAGAACCACCTCTCTAGAGGCTTCCTTAGTCTGCATGCCTTAGTCTACACAGTCTCCCAGGGGACAGTGAGGGGGTTATGCTGGAGGACTATATTCTTTTCCTAAGAGAAGCCACAGCATAAACAGACATTGGATCTCCCAGGAGCAACTTCAAGGTCTCTCCTGAAGAGGCCAAGCCATTTCCAACACCTGGAAAAAAAAGCTTGAACTTCTGTACACTCAGTTTCTCCTGGGGGAGAAGCAACTCCCCAGGAGAAACTGAGGGTGCCTGTACACAAGTGCGGAGGCTGCTGGAGCAGTGTAATTACTGTGCTCCAGAAGCCTCCCATGTCTCATGTATCAGCATCCCCACACTTCAAAATGGTGATGGGGTGCTTGAACTAAAGTTCGTCAAATGCGCCTTAGTTCAAGCACCCTCATACATGAGATGCTGTGGTGCTTTAATTAGAATGGCTCTCGGAGCTGCTCTGATTAAAGCGTACCCCCCCGTGCAAATGTAAAGGTACCCTGACTGTCTATACAAGGCCTTAAAGTATTGTTCTTATTCAGTTTATGCTGGCCAGACCACTACAATCATACACCTGCAACAAGTCAAGAAAGAATCTTGCCTTAAAAAAAATTTGAAATACAGATTAGAATAAAGTTTGCTTTAGGCCTTAATACAAAATACTGAGACTGGCATAAAGTACTCATAAAAAACATATTTTAGGGGTGCAATGATGGGCAGTTTATACAAAGCTGAAGACAGACTAGTACAGCTTTAAGTTTTAATTTTTCCAGGTGGTCCAAAAAATATGCAAGAGGAAAGCGGTTTTGGGGTAATATTTTTCTTAACACAACCATACATAGATATTAGACAAGCCTTGAGGCACAAAGGGTCCCTCTTCACAGAACACCTTTAGATGAAGTATGTGAGAGGTAAGGATTTTAGTGGGTGATATCTTTTATTGGAGGAACTACCTGGTTAAAGTTAGACAAGCTTTCAAATGCAAGGCATTCTTTATGGGTATCATTCACTCAGGTATTGTAGCCAAAACACTAATGAGGTTTTGATAGCATTGAATAAGTGATCAGGGAATTCTGGTTGCTCTGAACACAAATTCACTGTCCTTTCTTTATTCACAGTGAGTTTCTCCATGATGGTTAAAATGTACATTACTACTTCCAACAGTGTTCAAGTTACCTAAGGTTATGCTAACCTGTACTAAAATGCCTCACAATACTTATTTAATGCACCTATATAGTGGTGGCAAGAGTACCTTAAACTAGTAAGAAAAATGTAAAATTACTGCAAGGAGAACTACCTTCAGTAAAACTGATTTGACAGTTACATTGTTACTTTAGAAAAATAAAGATTCTCACGGTGTAAAAATACTCAAGCCTGAAAGGTAAATGGACTCAACTGTGGTCAACCAGCAAAATAGAATATTAACAGTGATACATTTTAATCAGCATTTGACTTTTTACAAATGCTACTGAGCTTATTAGCACCAGTAATGATTCACTTAGCCCCACAGCAGCATATAAATGGATACATCAAACTTTTAAAAAGCTAGCAAAACCAGCTATGCATTAAGAGTGAATAATAACTGCAGACTGTGTTCCTTAGGTGTTTAGTCTGCATTACCATGAAAGAACAAAATGTGAATGCTCAGGCAGTCGGTCAATGTTAAGACATACTGGTCATGTCTACACATGTGCTTTACTGTGAAGTACGCTGAGGAGTAAAGCATCACCATCTACACGTGCAACGACATCAGGCCACAGTAAACTAATTACCACTGCCATAAGATAGTATTATCAGGGACAGTATTATCTTACAGTGGAGTAATTAACTGCAATTAAATACAAGTGTAGACGCTGACTGTGGGCATAAATTGCACCTGGTCAGCCCAGGAAGCAAGGGGCCAGACTCCTGCCTCCCACCTAGCTGCATGGCTCCATACTTTCAGGATCCTTGCACACCAACCAGCCCCTCTATTGCTGCCACCTGGAGCCTGGGGCAGAGCAGGGCAGGAGTGTCCCTGGCATAAACTGCTCTGCCCCAGCTCTAATTGCTGCTGTCCCAGGCACATGTGTAGATGCTGCACCTGGGAGTAGTTTATTCCAGATCAAACTGCTCCAGAGTTTACTGCATGTGTAGATGCAATTACCAAGAAAGACATGGAACAAATTTCATGTTTCTCAATTGTAAAGCAGTTGCCAAGACATTCACTTGAATGACAGACTGACCCGTGTTTTACATATTGCAATTAAATGGCAGACTAATCTGTTTAAAGTAAACACTGTTAGAAATATCTTGCAATTAAGAATGAATTCTATTTGGTGGCCAAAATTTACAATTAGTATTTTTATACCAATCCCATTTTACAGTTGTGCACTGACATTCATAGCGTTTTGTATGGAAATCTGCAACTTTCATTCTAGACTTCTAGAACTCAGCTCATTTAGGTACAAATTTAATTGGAAATGTATATTAACACACATTTTGTGGGCATGAGACACCCCAACTAACACTCAGGAACTATTCATTTCAGTACCTTAGAAAAATTTTAGCGCAATATAAACAAATGAATCCACAGTACTTAACTCCCACTTTTAAATACATTTCCAATATAGTTTGAGTCTCTGATGCATTATCTCCATTTCACTAAAACTACAGCAGAAGCAACATCTTGTTATATCACTGCTTACAAGATTTTTTTTTGGTGGGGTAGGTACCTGAATGAAGATTTAACTGAACTAACTGAATTTAATTAACTGAATTTGAAATTAAACCAACTGCACATTAACTGAATTTGTTAACTGCTAGAATACAGCTGAAGAAAGCTTAGAAGTTAAGTTAAAATTAGTACAAGTGCTGCCTTAACTAGGTTTGTACCACCTTACCTCAATCAACTTATTGGCATGTTCACGGAAAACTTGTGCATATTCTTTAACTTCCTTTTCATTCCCATTCTTGGCAGCTTCAATCAATACGAGAAGTGGAACATTTGTTTCCAGAAAAGAGTCTGACACATGATCCATAACAGCTTTGCGGAGCTAAAAATTAAAATCAAAATTAGTTAATTTTCTTTTACCAGAAATTAACCACCATTTTACTGCAATGAAATAATAGAAGAGACAGATTTGTTTCTTGCAAAAATCTGAGCATTTGTTCTACAACCAAACCCTCTTTCACTACCTGACAAAGACTCTTCTGCTCTTGTGCTCACGTGGAAGGTTTTTTGTTGCAATTCCATTAAATCTTTTTAAAAACAAGAACGCCTTTGACCTCGTGTCCCATGATGTCCTCATGGAAAAATTGGGAAATTGAGGCCTAGACAATTTCACAGTCCAATGGCTGGGGAATGGGTTCTGTGAACAGACCCAGTGAGTGATAGTTGACAGAACTGAATCAACTTGGCACACAGTAACTAGTGGCACCCCACAGGGCTCCGTTCTCAAACCTGTACTCTTCAAAGTGTTTATAAATGATCTGGACTTGGGTGTTACAAACAGACTGGCTAAGTTTGCTGATGACACCAAGCTACGGGGAAGTGCAGTCACCCTAGAGGAGGGGGTGTCAACCGGGGGTACATGTTCCTCTGGGGGTACTCGGGAAGGCCCTAGGGGATACGTGGCAACGGCGCAGAGAAGTAGGGGGCAGGGCCACCAGCAATTTGTGCCGCTGCGTGCCATGTGCCACCAGTGCTTTTGTTTTCGCTGTGCACTGCCAGCACTTCTGGTTTTGCCATCCTCGCCCCCCTCCCACTCATTGACCAGCCACTGGGGGACTCCCTGCTTCTTGATCGGCTGCCAAGGGTACCGACCAAAAAAGGTTGAAAACTCCTGCCCTAGAGGATAGGTCAGCCTGGATCGCCAGCCTCGACAGACTTACAAGGTGGGAGGATCAAAACCTGATGGCATTCAACACTGAGAAATGCAAGGTGCTCCACCTTGGGAGAAAGAACCCACACCACACTTACAGGCTTACAGAGTGGGCAGTGCTATATTAGCTAGCATCATGTCTAAGATAACTTTTGAACTCTGTGAAACAGATTAAGGCAAGCCTGTAGTATAGACTCACAGACATTAGGGCTGGAAAGGACCTCGCAAGATCATTGGGTCCAGCCCCCTGCACCAAGGGCCAGGAAGTCAGCTAGGGTCAAAGGATCCCAGCAACATAAGCATCCAAATGCTTCTGGAAAGAGTCCAGAGTAGGTGCTTGCACCACCTCTGGAGGGAGTGTGTTCCATTGGGACACTCTGGTGAACAAGTAAATCGCCCAGATCCTGATGCACACCCCTGATATATTTATAGGCTGTCACCAGGTCACCCTTGAGCCTGTGCTTTTCCAGGCTGAAGAGTCTCATGGCTCTCAGCCACTCTTCACAAGCATTATTCTCTTGCCCTCTGATCATGCATGTGGCTCTCCTCTGGACTCTCTCAAGCTTCTCCATATCCTTCTTGAATTGTGGAGCCCAGAATTGAATGCAGTACTCTGCTGCGGCCTCATCAAGGCTGAGTACAGTAGGAGGATGACAGCCTGAGATCTACTTGAGAAGCATCTATGGATGCAAGCCAGAGTTTGGTTTGCTTTACCAGATGCGCCATCACATTGGTGGCTCATGTTCATCTTGTGGTCAATCAATCATGATCCCCAAGTATCTTTCAGCCGTGGTGCTAGCGAGTGTAGCACTGCTGAGTCTATAAGCATGCTGCAGGTTTTCCCCTCCATCCACAAGGTGGAGTACTGTGGTACCCAAGTACCTTGCATTTGTTGGTATTGAATGTCATCAGGTTTGTATGGACACATTTAAATTAATTTAGAAGTGTTTATGCTAGTTTGACACTTTTTTCTTTGCTGATTAATATGTTGATTTGATGTATTAATTCTACATAAGAATAACATTTTAATTTTTTTAAACACTTTACCAACTTTGAAAACACTAAAGCCACCATATTTTGATACATCCAGGGTTAGATTCAAAGCAATATTTCCATTTTGTAAGTGACTTGTCTTTAGTTTATAACATAATATGCACATACACATTTCACACCAAGAAAATGCTCTTTAAAAATAGTTTTCTGACTTGTAATTTGACTCCACAAGAGTTGTTTCTTCTTATCACTGACTTACTATCATTAGCATGACAATTCAGCATCTATACAGGGGTGGGAAATTATTTCAGCTAGAGAGCTGCTTAATGAATTTTGGTGAACTGCCTAGGGCCGCAAAGGCCGCCCCACCCCTTGATAGGTGCCCTGCCCCCTAGTTGCCATCTTGGGACTAGAAGTCCCACCCCTAACCCCTGACGTTTGCCATCAAAAGTCCTTCCCCTTGCTCCCAGAAGCACTCCTTGGGGGGGAAGGGCGGGAGGGGGGGCAGGTTGCCATCTTGGAACCAGAAAAAAGTCCTATACTAAAAATGAAACATTT
>NW_017728914.1:4792564-4795519 GCF_001723895.1 Crocodylus porosus
AAGTGGCAGGCCCTTGGGGTGCTCGTGGTCTGCACAGGAAGAGCCTCCTGGTGGTGCATAGCTCCAGCTGCTTCAGGGAGCTGCGTGTGGTAGCAGGGAGGGGGCCAGGCCAGCCTGCCTCCCTCCATCATGCAGGGCTCCCCACGTCTTACATGCAGTTCCTGGGACACAGCCCATGCTGGAAGGGTGAAGCCCTGCATATTGGAGTGAGTGGTCTGGTCCCATTCCCGGCTCCATCACGCGGAGCTTCCCACCACTTCTGGCAGAGTCCCAGGATCTGAATGTGGCAACAGGGAGCAGCAAAGGTCACTGGCTCCATTGTGTGGGGCCTGCCCCAGTGGCACGAGTCCCAGGAGCTGCATGTGAATTGCAGGGAGCCCAGTACAATGGAGCCAGGCTGACCCAGGTGCCATGCTCCCACTGCCTTGCTGAATGCAAGCTCCCACTGCCTTCCCTTCCTGCTGCCCTCGTTGCTGCAGCAGGGACATGAGGAGCCAAGCAGTTTTCCTAGCAGCAGCAGGTCTGCCCAGAAGCTGTGTGCTGGCTGGACCAGGGCTCTTCTCCACACAAGGGTGGGAGTACCGTGTGCTGCCCTGGCAGGAGTAGGTGGGGCTCAGGTCTTATGCAAGTGCAGCAGGGGCAGCTGCGGGCTAGGAAGGACACAGTTAACTGGTGGGCACCTGCCCACAGCCTGGATTGGGGGGGGTGGGGGGAGTGCATGACAGGCTGAAGCCATCTTGTGAATTGTATTTTGCCCACCCCGATCTATGATGTCTTGCCTATACTAGTTAAACTTTAAGGGATTACAATTCAATCCCTTATACTGTTGTGAGAACCAAACGCAACCAGCTAGCTTTCAATGTATTCTACAAGAAAAATAAGCAACATTACTATCATCAAGCAACATAAAGAAGCCATAAAATAAAATATTTCCAAGAGGGAACTTATTTAGAAATGCATTCATTTGTATAAACATTAATTTTACTTATTCTATACCTGTCTGCGCAAGTCCCTCGTCTTTTTAGTCATTTTGTCTATTGCAGAATTCAGAGCATCGCTTCTTTCTTTGCGACCAGCCTGGAGAACAAGAGACAGACCAAGGTAAATGTATGTTATTTATTGTTTGTTATGAAGAAAACATTTGCAATTTACTTCAAGAACAAGTTTATACTCATTTAAAAATATTACATACATATACACATACACAAAATGAAAGCTGTTTGTACCCATGCAAAAAGAAGCAATCTCCCTATTAAAGTACAACATGGTCTTTTTCAGTGGTCTGAACACATTTCCTCTATACTTTTCTCAAGAGAAGCTATTCAGGGATAGAGGAGAGGGGGACTGACAGTTTTCAGAGTCTTTAAGTCAAAGGAGCTTGACTCACTAGGAACAAATCCAAAAACAATATTTCAAACCCAGGATTCTTTTGATTTTTTCCTTACAGATCTAAGGAAGCCCCTAACACCTCCTCCAGCAAAAAAACCCCCTAGAAGCTACAGTTCATACTCTCACCAGGCTCATGATATGAAGAGATGCATACATGGCACAGAGCCATGTCTAACCCACACAAGCATTTTAAGCAGAGGGGATAATAGTCCAAAATGGTCGTCTGCAGGATAAAAGATGAACGTTTCTTAGAGAGTTTTGCACTTCATAGCCACTATACCAGACTTGTTTCATGCAGCCAGAATGGTAAGCTAAAATTCCAAAAGTAAAGAACATCACCAATATTATTATCTGAACCCACGCACAGAGTATTGGACTGAAGAGTACTGGATTATTAGTCTTTGGTACAATAAGATATTACACTATGAAAACTGATATGAAACCAAGGGTACAATCTGGCTTTGATTAAGCAGACAATGCAGGTAAACATTTCATAATACAGATAATTATATTGGCCACTCAATATTCTGAGAATTATTTTAGCGCACATGATTTTTTCCCACCAAATTTAATATACGTTTAAAATATGCTTTAAACATCTACAAAGCAATTTTACAAAGTTCTTTCCTGTGCTCAATGCAATTAAACTGCTGAGAAAAGAACACATTAACCACTATTAAAGTGAATGTATGCTAATTATCAATTCTCTAGATGATAGCATGATTTGAAAGATCTGGATGGGCAGCTTTGAAATCCTAACAAAAGGATCTGGAGTCTTGCATAAAGTAGAAAGATGTCAAGTGATTGATGGGCTTAAACTAAACTGGGGACAGCCAGGCTCAGTTATATTTTGATCACTGGTAGCTACCAAGCATACATTATTCAAAACCTGTCACTATCATGGTCAGATAATTTGATTCTGTCACACAGATTTCAGTAAAAGGAACGCTGGAATCTAAACTATTACCTGAACAGCAGCAAGTTATTCAAACTATTCCATCTTTCTTCATCCTCAAAGTGATCTATTAAAATATTTCACAAAATGAAAACTACTGCTTATTTCTATGCATACAGGTATAGAATGCATGTCAAAACCTTCCATTCACGAAGATTTCGTAAAAAAAAAAAAAAAAAAAGCGGTACAAATGGTTCTGCTTTACTGAATATATTTTACTTACTTCAAGTGAAAGTTCCAGTTGGGTATCTGAGACTCATTTAAACCAAAGAAAAAAGTGGCTAACAACAAACAAGAAAGATAATCATCCTAAGTAGAATATGAGCTAGTCAGCTTTATGTTGGCTTACTTATGCCAATCTAAAAGTCAATTTACCTGTGTACAACCACCAGAATAAATGCTTATGGCTCATTAATGGAAAAAAAGGCAATCTAATAGCAGTTACTTACTGAAATCTCATGATTTACTAAGATTTTCCCAATCGTGACATGATCACCTCCTAAGGAGGAAGGAATAGGCTACACTTGGACCTAGACAGGTTACAGGGGTGAACAGATGAGAATAGGATGGGATTCAACACTGGCAAGTGCAAGGTGATGCACCTGAGGAAC
>NW_017728914.1:4795894-4859137 GCF_001723895.1 Crocodylus porosus
TGGGGGAGTCCCTGTTCCCCTGAGCACTACCAGGAGTGACTAGAAATAACGGTCACAAGCTGGCAGAGGGTAGATTCAGATTAGACATCAGGAGGCGCTACTTCACGGTCAGGGCAGCTAGGATGTGGAACCAACTTCCAAGCAAAGTGGTGCTGGCTCCCACCCTGGGGGTCTTTAAGACAAGGCTAGACGAACACTTTGCTGGGGTTGTTTGACCCCAGTACTCTTTCTTGCCGTGGCAGGGGGTCGGACTCGATCTGCTCAGGTCCCTTCCGACCCTACTATGAAACCTCAACAATGCAGCTCAAAAGAAATGCATGGTATTATATCCTATTTTACCTTAACAAAGATAAAAAGCCAAGCATTTGATTATTTTTAAAGAAATATAATTTTACCTCTCACATAGTCTATAAAATTGTTTCAAAATTAAAGCAAAACTGAAATATTTCCTTCAAGCTTGTTAACTTTATCTGGTATTCTGGCATTATAGTAAAGAAGCTCTAGGAAATGAGGAATAAAGCAGCTTTCACAGGATTTCCTAACAACGAAGATGTCAGAAGAGCAATGTTGAGACAACTGCACCTGCAACCTGCCATCCCATCTTTCAAGCAGGACTTGCTGTAGCAGGTCTCAGCTGCCAACACAAAATCATAAGCCAACCAGTGATAACCAATTAAGACAAAAACACTGCATACTGGGACCTGCAGTCTTGATGAGTCACATTTGTATAAAAGATCAATGCATCCCGTGGCTCATCTTGCACAATTCCAGTGCAGTTCTGGCTACATAAAATCATACAGTAAGGTCAGACAAAAGCACAACAATCATCACGGATCCTGGTTTTCTATGTTTTAAAATTGGAAATTTTCTGATTTAAAACAAAATGGAAAATTCTGATTAAAACCCCCCAAATCCACATTTCTCCATGATTCAAATGAAACACCACTATATATACAGGTATCAATTGAATGCAATGTGTTATTGACATATTTACAATTTTAAAGTAATTTGGATGCCTAACAGTGCCTTGAATCACTATAAAATAAATTCTAAATACCTATAAAATGTTGATGTTTGATTTGGGGTTTTTTTTTATCATGGAAAAATCAGAGCTCCTCCTGCCCCTTTCGCTCACCAGGATGTGGGGTCCAACTGTGGCTGCTCCCCCAGCCACCACTGCTTTGAGGTGCTGCATAGCCCTGATATTCTGGTGCCCTGACCCATGCCATTGTCACGCATTCCCCACCCGCAACTCACCTGGCCCTGCGGATGCCCCTCGCTCCGTACCCCCCCCCCAAGCCCTCACCCCTCAGGCTACGAGAAATATGAGACTAGAGACCTGGGTTTGCAGCCCTTGGCCCCCACAGCAGCTCCTGAGCCCTAACTGCCACCCATGGGAGACAGAGCAGTGTGAGGAGCCCTGCTCCCCTTCCCCCAAGGATAGCACAGGTGAAGTAGAGCCTGTGGGGGCAGCAGGTGCAGGCTGCCCACTGTAGGCTTGGGCAGAGGGAATAACCGGCTCTCTGCCACTGCATGCACTGCTGGGGTGGGGCATGGGGGACTCATGCCCCCCAGATTTGTGGGGGCTGGGTGCAGGCTTGGGGCTCCCTCCCCCGCTGCCCTCCCTCTGGGGCCTCTGTGGCGCAGTGGGCAGGACCTCGTGCAGCAGGTCAAAGCAGGGCTGTGCGCTGCTGTTGTGAGCCCCATGGTGTTATCCCTGCTGCCACTAGGCGGGCAGGGGGTGTTTTGCCATGGCAGTGCAGGGCTCCCAGCAGCAGTGGCACTGAACTGCCCTGCCAGGTCCCACCCACTGGGCTGTGGAGACCCCAGGAGAGCAGCAGAGCAGGAAGCCTGAGCCTGCAGCAAGCAACCTGCCCCTGCCCCCCGTACACAAATCTGGGTGGCACATGCCCCCCATGCTCTCCCCAGGAGTGTGTGCAGCAGTGGGGAGCCACCCAAAGGAGCCATCCTGTCCCCCAGACAACCCACCCAGGTCCTGCTCCCTACCTGGGCCCTGCAAATACGCATTCCAGCCCCGGGCTCCATACATTGCCTGGGCTAGGCAATAGCCCCAGCCTCACCCAACTCCCTCATTATGGGGGCCCCAATTCCCCCCCGCACCTCCACGCAAGACTTACCTGCAGAAACTGCTCTCCAGGCTGCCCGATGGCCATGTGCATGTGGACATGTGCACATTCACATGGTAACCCCTACCTGACCACCCTTCTCCTGCTCCTCTCAGCCAGCCTGTAAGGGGAAACGCACTGTTTCCTGTGTTTTTCTCTTTTGAAGGAGAAAAACCGTGTTTTCTTCCTTACAATGAGAAAATCCACGTTTTATCATGACAAATGGAAAACCTAGATCCCTGATGATCATCTAAAATGAGCTCCTGCATAATCCCAGCCAGTGATATCTGAAATCAGCTCGACAACTGTGGCTGTTAATAATTGATTTATTTTAGACACTCTAGTTTATTTTAAGTCTCAATATGTTGAAGTTCACTACACTTGACTAATACATTTGAGAAGCTGATGACCCTCATTGCTTTAAAAACAAAACCAAACAAAAACACAGCATTCCTTATTTCTCCTTTGAGCTTTCACTAAGTCAAGTGTACCCATGAAACTACAGCACAAAAACATCTAATTCAATTGTTTCACTTGTGCATTGGATTAAAAGGATTGATCAAAGTGAATCCTGAATGTCTGAGTTCACTAACAGGATTATTAGTTAACCAATGCTATCTCATAAACATTAGACATTAGGGCTGGAAGGGACCTTGGAAGATCATCAAGTCCATCCCCCATCATCGAGTCCAGCCCTTTCTTCTCAGAAGAAAATATCAGTGTTGTGGTCAAGTATTAAAAGCTACTGATGTGTCTAATAGACTTATTATGGTCCTGTTGGCTTAGTCCATCATTAGCAGGGATCCTGGTTTTCTCCATTTAAAAATCCAAAATTCTCTGATTAAAGCGTGCACACAAAAATATCTGTGTTTTTTCATGATTACAATGAAACGCCACTATACAGTAAAATTCCTGTTAACCACCATGAGTGAGGAATGGAAGGCTTCCAGTAAGCTAAAAGTGCTGGTTACCTGAGGCACAGGTTTCTGGCCAGACACAGTGGGAAGGGGGGGCAGGAATCACCCTCGGAGCAGGAGGGTCCTAGCTGCACCCTGGCAGCTCCAGCTGCAGCCGTGCCCTGGGTGTTAGAAGCTGCAAGCCCCCCATCAGAGGGGCAGGAGGAAGAGCCTGGCCCCACGCTCTGTGGCAGGCACTGCTCCCAGCCACTCTGCATGAGCCCTCAGGGCTGCAGCCACTGCCCAGGGGCACAGGACTCTTGGCTCTCACGCTGGCCGAGGCAGAAGGTGCCTGTGCCAGAAATCGGGTGTCCCCCCCACCCCCATGTCCGGCCATGTGCCATTCTCCCTCTCCCCCCAAACGTTGGGGCAGCCCAGCCGCAGGCTGCTGCAGGAGGGGAGAGGGGCACACATGCGGCCAGGGAAGAAAGCGGCGTAGCAGGCAGGAAAGCACGACCAGAGTAGCACCGGGGAAGTTGCTGGGCTGGGCTAATCATGGAAAAATCAGAGCTCGTCCTGCCCCCTTCACTTACCAGGATGTGGGGTCCAACTGCGGCTGCCCCCACCCTGCTTTGCAACTATTAAAATATTTACTATTTCCATAGGAGCAAAATGATTTCAAAGCCACTGGAGTGTTTTGCTGTTGGACCTACAGCATAGGGGCTTGTGTAAAATAAGAGAACATCAGCTATTACCATATTTACCTGAATCCCGGATGACTTAGAAATATGTACGTATATAAAAATATATTCAAAGACAACCCCTGCCCCCCAATAGTTATATGTATACATGGAAAATTATACGTGTTAAAATTATAACACATATAATTTTCCAAGTATAGAATCTATTTAGTGGAAGGTCACCTTAAATTTGTTCCCCTCCTCCCCCTACTCTGACAGGGGAAGCAACAACACCCAATACTCCTTGCTCGTAGTCTGCCGCACCCACCACCTGTCCCTTGTGCCACTGGCCCCCTCCCAAGTGACTGACCCCCACAATGGGCTGAGCTTTCATGCACCCCACCCCCGCCCATCTCCTTCATGTGTCTGTGTGTGGCCCTGGCCCACATGACTGCTCATCTGCCCCCAACCCACTCCCCTCCCTGCAGCCTCTGCCAACCTCTTGCCTTCCCCACCTGTGCCTGTCACCCTATCCCCTGCCCCCTCAGTGCCTGTGTCTAACCAATTCTCCGCCGCCTGTTCACCCCTGCCCACCTCCACTCCCACTTACCTTCTGCTGCAGCTCTGGGGTGGTCAGCAGCACCAATGCCCCAGCTTGACTCCAGCCCAATCCAGCCAGGAACAAGTGTTGGCAGCTCCCAGCTGTGCTGGCTGGGGGTGGAGACTTCAGAGCCGGAGCAGAAATTAAGGGGGAAGACAGGGGCAGGCTGCTCAGTTTCCCCTGCGCTGCACCTGCTCATCTTCCCCATTCACCCCCCCCCCACACACACTGTGGTTTCCTCTATGCTCCCCTAGCTGACTCCTTCCTCCCCTTACCCCCCCCTAAAACAAGCCATCCTGGCCTGGAGCAGGCAGCAGCTCAGCTCTGGCTTCAGCCCCAAGCTCAGGGCCAAAGCAGGAACTGAGCAGCTGCCTACCCCAGGCCAGTATTCAGATCCAAGATGAGGTTCCTCCACCATGCTGACAGGGGGTGGAAGGAAGAGGGGTCAGGAAGAAACAGGCTATATCTTAGATTCAAATAATGATTGAAAATACCACGGTTAAAAAAACCCTAGACTCAGAATTCCCTTCAATTCACTGTGGTAGTACTCATTGGAAGGCAAGTAAAACCAAACAGCGTAGTAGCCAGAAAATTATGAGCAAACGGAATGTCAGCACAGACCTACTGCCTATTGTGCATTAGGGGCAGCTATTTGCAGATGGTTTGACTTTGAGAAATCAGCACTCTTGACTGACAGCTGTGCATCTGCCAGCTTCATTCTAGATTGGAGGTTTTAAAGTAAAAAAGGATGACCTTTTAATAGGTATGGGGAATTCAAAAAATACAGTTAAGGTTGGAGGAGTCATCTATTTTTGTCAATTACAAAACATTTTTTCCTCTTTCTTTGAATAAAACAAATCATTTTTTTAAGCTTACTATTTCACTATTTTTTAAACACTATGAGGTCTATATGCTGGAAGTGTAGAAGAAAAAGTAGAATTGATAATGAATAGCTGTCAAGTCCTTTAAAAAAAACCAAGGATTAGCAACATGCACCAATACCCAGAAACCTACTGCATTTTACTTGATGATAGCAGTAGTTCTTTAAGCAGAGAATTCCCATATAAAACAAGGATGGATACAGCTTTGAAAAACAGAAATTTCTCAGTAGAAGTTCACTTAGGTACAAACTCAGAAACCTTCACCTCCTTTCTGATCCTTAATAGCAGATCTGTAATGAAAATTCCTGTTACCAAGATAACATTGCATTTATAACTATTTTGACTTGTAGACTGAAATATTAGCTAACTGAACCAGAACTGTATTTAATGGAGTATATTTGTGAAAGGGCTTTTTTATTTTAGAAGAGTGTTTGCAAAGTAAGCAAACTGGGGTATTCTGAAAGGAAGGTCTCAATTAGCGAAGTAGTCAGGTTCTCTTGTGCTTGGGATGCACTTTCCATACCTCTTTCTTTACTAAAAAGGATGACCTTCCACTCACTCACTCCTATAGGCTTACTGATGGCAAATCTGACAATAAGCAGCACCACTGGATGGATTCATGGTGGAGCAGGAAAAGTGATGATAAGAATTTCAACAGTATTTTAAAATCTGGGATCCAATGATTCTGTAAGGGCATATGCCTCCAAATTTTACTGCAAGTTAAGTGCAAGGAACCGCCTTCCTGCTGATCTACATAACAAAACACAGTACCAAGTATTTAGCTTAAAAAAAATTGTTCCTTGCCTCTTGTACAGCTTTCCCGAAGTCTCACAATAGTACTCATATTCAGTCCCAGATGTTACCCCCCCACCATTTTATGAGTTGAGTCCTAATTGCTTTATCTGCCCCCAAGTCCAGTACCAAGGGAGGCATATCCTACTTAGTTTGGTAGAGTTAGTACCTTGTGGAACAGATTAAAAATCTGCAGCTTTTGCCAGGTAAAGCAGAAGGTTAAAAGAGCAGGTGACTGATAATTCCTTGTGCTACAGCCAACTTTGTTTCTCTTTCCGCCACCCCATGTCATGGAAGCCAGTCAAATCAAACCAATTTATGAAGCCTCTCCACCACCTCCTCACTCCCATCTGCTGCATTTGAATAACCCCTGTATGCAGCTCAAAGAGTCTGGAACTCGATACACTTGTTCACTGCCATTGAATCATGCATTAACTTACTCAGGGGGGGTTGCACATATGTGTTCTCCCTTTCCTTTTAAAGGGGCTTATCACTACTACGGTTTCACTGTAGTACACTCAAGTAGTAGCATGTGCACAGTAATTACTACAGCCAACATCTATACTTTTACTCCACATTCTGCTAGCTTTCTTTGCCTTAGTGACAACAATCAAGCAAGAGAGATTCTTAGCTTAATTTTAGCAAAAAACAGTAGCTAATATGTTTATACTACTCTGAAGTGTCAGTGTGTATTAAAAATGAGTGCAGTCATCTGACAGAATACTTCTGTTCTGTCTAATAACATCATGCCATATATTTGAGTACAATCATTGTGCCTTTCCTTGACGCAGCAAGGTAAATCTCCCCAAAAGCTAAACATACAAAAAGTCATCCAGCTGAGAAAATGCCTCAAGTGAAATCTATAGCTCTTCTTATTATATTAGGAACGCTTCCACCAGATGTCAGCATAACTAGATGGCAATGTTAACCTCAGTGCTTTCTTTTTCTGATAAGTACCTTTAACCACCAAATCTAGTTCTTGGAAACAAGGATACTGGTTCAAGAAGTTCAGGGGTATTAAGTTTCTGGTATTACTAGTTTTGCCACTTACATAGACAGAAGTGCTATTCCCTCGCACACCATTTTAGTTTCAGCTTCAAGTACAGAAGTTGCCAAATGGTACTGTTAAACATAACCTTACAATGTTTTTCTTAACATACAAGCAAGATTTCAATCTCAAAATAAATGCTGTATTGTTAGTTGTGCAAACAGCTGGAGTTTCTTTTCTGCCTATAGTTCCTAGTTAAGACAAAGCTGCTCTCTGGGAACTTGACATCAGTGCATGGGTTTCAATTTTTTCAGGAAGACCTATATGTACACTATATGAATAATCTCCAATCCACTAATGGTGCAAGGGGAAACAATTTCAGTTTAATTAAAATCCACAAATACTCCATTCACTAACATGCAAGGTGTTAAACACGCGTCACCGTTTGGCACAGGAGCAACGTGCTCTGCACAGAAACAGGAAGCAACTTTGCTGCATTTGGACAGTAACTCTTCCAACATTAGAGTAACTTCACATATGAACACCATAAACTGGTACCATTAGCCACACAATACCGATTAGAAAAGTAGCACAATTGCTCTAAAAGGGTTCTTGGGTTTGGGTAGTTGCCATCAACAGACAGAAGAGCAACAGTATCAAAACATCTTGACTATTCACTGCTATTAAAACACAGAATACCACACTTCTTAACTTGCATTTCAGTTAAATTACAAATTACACATTTCAAAAGAGATATTTCTTTTTTTATCGGACTAGTCATATTATTGTGTAGTGGGGTCCCTTAAGATAAAGAGCAATTAAGCTCTTAAGCTGGGTATTGTCTGGTATACTTCATGTTCAGTAAATACTGAACATGGAGATCACCATTTCTAAACAGGCTTGTATGATCTGTTTGTAACTAATGCTTTCAGCCTAAAACAAACAATAGCTTAAAATGTAATACTTTCAAGGCAGTATGATTTAGTTTCCTTTATCTCTGAAGATTATGTTTTATGGCTTTTCCTCACAGTCCAGCTTCTACTTGACATGTCAGTGAATTCACCTCTCCATTTAGTATAAATTAGGCTGCCAGAGAAATGATGGATCAGGGACAGTATTACAACGTCACTGAAGGATCAGACAGAATGAAGCAGCAGGTAGAAAAGCAGCAAATCTTTGTTTAAGCAAAACTACTTCAGACTAGAAAATATCTTTTCTCTTAAACCAGGGTATTAAATAGGTCCTTCTTATCCAACCTCCCAAAATCTCATAAAATGGGGTTACATTAGTTTTAAGGTTTTCAGACCCAGGATCTATGCACCAAAACTAATTTCATGCCATTGTTCTTCTTTTTTAAATACAGTAAAATATATTGTGGGAAGAGGTGCATTTCCTCTTGTTGCACCATAGCTTCAAGTTCCAGGGTTGGGAGGGGGAAAAAAGTTTATTCAAGCAAACCGAAGTGGGAAGTTAGACAACTTTGTTTCCATTAATATGGCCACAGCAGCCATTTGACAAAGACCAGACAAAGTCTATCAATTTATCCTTACTATGAGTCATCATGGAAAAGCGCGTTTTGTTGTCCTCTCAGTGGCTAATAAAATGATAAAAAGTTCCACAAGCACATCCTTGCTAAATATGGTTGAGTGGGTATGCTCCTGACAGACACCTAAGTCAGGAACAATGCAAACAGAGAGCTCTGCAAACTTTCTGCATGCACCAATCCATCAATCATCTTCATTCAAAACATGTAACACTCCTATTATTCTGTTCAAGGTTTTCTTTAAAACAAGTTCCCAACGAACCAACTAGTGTGCGCTTTTTACTATGAACAGAAGTTGGTGACAAAAAGTAACCCTTAGATACCTCATTTGACCTCAAATCAGATTTGAGAACCACATCCACCCACTTCAATGGCAAAACAAAACATGGGGGAAAGAAGACTCAGAGTCCCCTCCTCCATTCAAATGAGAAAAGTGTAATTTTGAAACTAGGGAGAGATCTAACTGGACATTTAAGGAAATGTCCTCTTATATTCCTATACAAACATAAGATTTATTTTTCCCCCCAGAGAGCATAATTTTGTTATGTGGTCATATGAACAGCTTCACTATGCTTCCACAATATATCTGCAGCATCTACAGAAATCACATTTCTGCACTTTAATGAAAATCACATTTCTAAGACAAGAAAGGAATATAGTGGCATACAGCTTTAAACTGGCCAGCCTCTTTCATCTCCTTGAATACTAATCAGCAGTCTAAGATTACCATTCAAACTGTATGTAGTCATGCCTTAAAGTTTTTTTGTGCACAGAAAAATACAATATAAAACTGGTGGTAGCAAGCATTGAAGACACTTCACTCTCATAGCTGAACACTATTTTTTGATGTTGTCTGAATACATCTAGCAAAGATCTAACGCAGAAAAAATTGATTACGAGCTATTCCTATTCCCTGAATGGTAGGGGCGAAGTGTTCCCGTAGTTGATTTTTCCTCTATCAGTAGTCTTTAACACGATCACAGCATGCATCACAATGCTTTAAAACAGCAAAGCTTCTGGAAAACCCAAACAAAAAGGAACGTCACTAGGTGACGTCAGCCTATATACAGTTCTGTGTGGTCGCAGCACATAAGCAAATCCATTCTTGTACCGTTTCCCTGAAAAGCTTTTCAGTAAATGCACTCATGCTACTACCGGAGCTTCTCTCAGCAATAAGCCGCCCATCTGCCATCAACAAGTTAGGACTAAAAGAACCCACAGCTGCGGAAAAAGAAAACGTGAGCTTCAATTAAACAGCTGAGCAGTCACAGGAGGAAAAACTTACATTAAGAATTGAATTACAGACCTGTCACAGGAAATCAAGCCAGCAAATTCAAAAGGAATATTTTAAAGAGAGCACGGTGGATTCATTTTTGCACTAATATCGAAGGACACTAGAAAACAGTAAATTATTCAAAGGCTGTCTCTTACATTAGAGCCTTTTACAGATTCACTGCGTTGAGTCTAAAACTACGACTGAATGCAACCTCCAATGTACTCAAAAGAATGGGTAAGTTTATACGTTTATATATATTGCATATGAAGAATGAACAGCTATGATTTAGAAAAACCACCTAGATACTAAAACTATATATAGTTTCAGAATGGAACCCTCTAAAGGTAAAGGTATTTTCAGATTGTCACCTTTGTAATCTTCGGTAACGTAGATAAAGATCTCTCTCAAGGATAACAACCAAGTACTTGGTATTTTGTAAGTTAGTTCTTACATTTAGAATTAGCTTTTCAAAAATGCATGAAAATGTTATCTGCAGTGAAATCTTTCACCGTAATGTTTTAAGTGTACATTATCTGACAAGAATATCCTATCTTGTTGTTTCCCTAAATTATATTCTGCAGGCTTACATTTCAAGTGGCCATTAGGGGCTCCTATGCTGGCAGCACTATATGCAATGAGTATGGTTTTAAAAATGCTGCCTGCCTTGGGCATGGCATGTCCACCAAAATGTCGCTGTGAGAAGCTGCTCTTTTACTGTGACTCTCAGGGGTTTCACTCAGTGCCAAACACCACTGAAAAGGGCTCTCTAGGTTTGTCACTGAGGCACAATTATATTTCTGAACTTGAAAGGGATCAATTTGCAAGCTTCAGTCAACTTACTTGGCTTCACTTAGATCATAATCAAATTTCAACAGTCAGAGAAGATTCTTTTCAAGGACTGTATAAACTTAAGGAATTAATCCTAAGTTCCAACAAAATCTTTCACTTGCCAAACACAACTTTTAACCAACTGCTTAACCTGCAAAATTTGGACCTCTCTTTTAATCAGTTATCTTCTCTGCATCCCGAGCTGTTCTATGGCCTTCGTAAACTGCAAACCTTGCATTTACGTTCCAACTCCCTGCGGACTATCCCAGTTCGCCTCTTCTGGGACTGTCGTAGTTTGGAGTTTCTGGATTTGAGCACAAATCGCTTGCGAAGTTTGGCTCGCAATGGATTTGCAGGATTAATCAAATTGAGGGAGCTTCACCTAGAGCACAACCAGCTGACAAAGATTAATTTTGCTCATTTCCTACGGCTAAGCAGTCTGCACACGCTCTTCTTGCAGTGGAACAAAATTAGCAACTTGACATGTGGGATGGAGTGGACCTGGGGCACCTTAGAAAAGCTAGATTTGACTGGAAATGAAATCAAAGCCATCGATTTGACAGTTTTTGAAACAATGCCTAATCTTAAAATACTCCTAATGGATAACAACAAGCTAACCACTCTGGATTCCAAGATCTTAAATTCACTTACATCTGTAACTACAGTGGGCCTATCCGGCAATCTATGGGAATGCAGCCCAAAGATATGTGCATTAGCCACATGGTTGAGTGGTTTCCAAGGTCGGTGGGAGCACTCCATACTCTGCCACAGCCCAGACCACACCCAGGGAGAGGATATTCTAGATGCAGTTTATGGCTTTCAGCTTTGCTGGAATTTATCAACTATTGTTACATCCATGGCTACGACTTACAGAGTTCCAACTACAGAGTATACAAAAAGAATAAGCTCGTCTAATTTCCATGTGGGAGACAAAGAAATTCCAACTACTGCAGGCATGATCACTACCACTGAAGAAAATTTCCCTGAACCAAACAATGCCATCTTCACTCAGCGGGTAATTACAGGAACAATGGCTTTATTATTTTCTTTTTTTTTTATCATTTTTATAGTGTTCATCTCCAGGAAATGCTGCCCTCCCACATTAAGAAGAATTAGGCAGTGTTCAATGATTCAAAACCACAGGCAACTCCGATCCCAAACAAGGCTACATATGTCAAACATGTCAGACCAAGGACCATATAATGAATATGAACCCACCCATGAGGGACCCTTCATCATCATTAATGGTTATGGACAGTGCAAATGTCAGCAGCTGCCATACAAAGAATGTGAAGTATAATATCTACAAGTCATCAAAAATTAAACCAGATAAGTAACCTATTTTAAAATTGTAGGAGACCTACATAAAATTCTAATTTTTACAAATGCTGACATAAAGCCTAATTTTCCAAACTACTTAATGGAAACATTGTTTATGGAGTGGTGCAGTATTTTTAAGTTTTTTTTAAAAATAAACCCATAATATTTTCAGTGTTAAAGAAGCAATGATTACATTAAATTTGCACTCCTAATGTTTGAAAGTCTAAAAAGATGCTCACCTCAAGATATGTAAGATGTTTCATGTTATGTAATTATATGACTATGTGTAAACATTTATACTGAAGTCTCCATATTCTACTTTTTCTAATGAAAACAGTCTGAATGAAAGGAATATGTTCAGAGCTCTGCAAGGGAACATGCATTACATTTGTTCCATTGTAGCTATTTGATCCCATACATTCCAGCTGGCTCAGTTTACTCTAAGGTACACTAGGAGGAACATTTTCCTTGTGTAATAATTTGACTCTTAAATATACAAACAGTTAATAGCAGGTGGGGTGGGAAGGGAATTTCAAATGTTTCAGATGCTGGTGAATTGGTTTTAAATATTGTTTTCCTACCTCCATATTGACAGTCCAGCTTGCCTAAATATACCTTTGCTAAAGATCATGACAAAATTCATAATGGAGCAGGTTACAAATTGACCAGAACCACACTTCAAATGCCTACACAGTATCCAACACTGCTTATTTAGAAAGGTTCAATACAATGCAATCAACAAAATATTAAGTGTGTTCCACTCTCATTATATCTCTGGTTTGACTTTATAATGGGCATAGCTTTTCATGAAGAACATTACTTAGGACTAGGAGTGAAGGATGTTTTAACAACTTCTTGCATGTAAATAGCCTAAATGCAAGTTTTAATTAAAAGTAAATATCAACTGTGGGGCAAAAAGGGGCCAGGGAGGGAAGAAGCCTCTCCTTTCCTCCTCCCCTAGCTGATGCTTCATCCTGCCTGGAAGCTATTTTCATGCACTAATGCGACTGGTTTCTCTGGAGACAGAATTAGCCCTTGCAATACGAGGTTTTTCTTGTCCTATTCTTCTGAAAGCTCCAAATTTTCCAATTTTGTGTTAGTTAGTAAAAGGCATTCATTTTTTGAATTGCCAAGGTGTTAAGAGTATAATTACAAAGGAGCTTCCTAAAAGACGTTTCATTTTCTACTTGATCAATATGAGACAAATTTAAGATGGTATACAGTTTTTAAAAGAACAGTTACTCCTTGCAAATCAATTTTTTTTATCCAGAAACAGCAAGCATTACTTGCACTGTCTCACAAAATTACATGAAAATATGTGAAGATCTATATACCCAGTAAGGTATAAAAAGAAAAGGAAAAAAGTATGGTATTTTTAAGATGACTGCTCAAATAACAAATACTTTAACCAACGTGTGTGTCTGTGTCTGTGTGTGTGTGTGTGTGTGTGTGTGTGTGTGTGTGTGCACGTGCATGCGTGTTAAACAGTTACCAGCATAAACAGCTAAAGAAAGGAAATTCCTCAGTCTTGACGTACCTTGAACAAATCAGTAATTACAGTATGTTAATTATGTGCTGCAGTAAACTATTCTGCAAACTTTTCAAACAGATAATCACTGCATAAAATCTTTATTTTTCCACTCTGCTTTTATATTTTCATATTACCACTTAGCAAGGTATTTAAGGTACAATTATACAATGTTTTGATATTTTGTTGTGAGAAGAACAGGTCTGTGATGACTATAGCAAGATAAGGAAGGCTTTAGTTAAGATCTTTCATAAAGCTCAGTGAACTACTGTTTTGGAAGGCATCTATTTATTAGAAAATGTTTATTTTTCTTGCTTGGTCTCCTTGGCTTCAGTAAAGGAGTAGGATTTTCCAAAAAGATACCTGTATTTAAAGCCCCAAGCCATTCAGCATTAGAGCGTACACTAACTCTTTTGCATCACAATTGTCCCAAGAAAGGAACTACTTTTACCATATTAAAGACATTTGATGTATGTAGGGGGGAAATAGTGGGGAAGCTCTAAAGCAGTGATGCTCAAACTATCTGGTCTACTGGGCTGGAGGAATGGTTCAGGGCCAGTCCATGGGCCTGATCCAGCAGGTGCCAACGCACTGGTGTTCCCCGACACCCTGGATCTGGTTTTAGAAGCAATTAAAGCTGCTACCACTCCACCACCACCAAATTTCTGGACTTGTGGGGAACCACATGGGTCCAGTACACAATTCAGCATGCCATATCTGGCCCACAGGCCACAGATTGTGTACAACTGCTGTATAGCATTTAAATTCTGCATGCACCAAGAGACTACATCTCAGTTGAAAAAGGAGCTGCTTACTGACAGGAATGTATTAACTCCTTGTGGCAAGATTTATTTCAGTCCATGCAAATATTAATGTTTGTGGTCTCCTGTTTATATCAAAGCTTCAGTCTCACTTTCTCATATATGAACATAAATCACTTCATATCATCTTAAGAATCTGAGCGTGTCTATGTTAGCCCAATAGCTTATTTCACTCTATATGGTAGGATACATTACTGAATATTAGAGGGCAAGTTAAAAGTGTTAATTTTCAGGAAAACGTTTGACAAGTCCAACTTTTAAGTGCAGATAATCTTAACCTTTAAATTAAGATTATTTGTTTAGCAACTAAATTCACCAATTATTCCAGCAATAGCTGTCACATGATTTTGCTGTGATGTTACAATGACTGGAAGGACAAAGCTAAATTCTACTGAAGCGATCTGCTTCCCCCCTCCTCCACTCCCTGCCCTAAACACACCCACAACGTCCACCTTTTACTCAGTAATATCCACTGTGCACTATGGTTTTGAAGCCAACTGCTGGTCTTCCTCCATTGTGTAAAGGGAATATGCAGCTAGGGCTGCCATACTAATTCCCGAGTATGCGGCTGTGCTGTATTCACACGGCACACAAGAGCCGGTTGGACCTTTACCAGTCATCCCATATTTAGCACAGTTTGGAGTCATGATAAAGGCAGGCTGGCAAGCTTCTCACCTTTCCATTAGCATGCTAGATCTAAAACTCTTCCGTTCACTTCCCACCCCCGAGTCCCAATTGTGTTTCTTCACTCAGTCTGGACTAGAATTTCTATACTCTCCTAGAGACCACACCTATGAAAAACACATTCCATCAATGCCTTCCTCTTTTGAACCAGTGCTTGTGGGTACAGCCTTTGCCTACAAATGCAAAGCACCACCACACAGCCTAAAAAATATGTAGGGAAGGTAAGATTTATCAGCTTGTACATCACCCACTTGCATTCAGCTGATCTCTCAGCTCATTTGGTTCATATTTGCCATCCAAATAGCATTTATCCTTTGGTTCAAAAAGCCAATAACCACTGTTCAGCAAATGATTGTTTGAGGTTCAGACATAAGACAAAGCAATGCTGGTTACCTCCAACATTGCAAGCCTTGTGAATGTAGATGTCAGAAGATGGCAAGCAAAACTAGCTAGATTTTCTCAGTAATCAGAAGTAAACAGTGAGCTATGCTAGCCTCTCATGCAAGGACACACCAGAAGGAGCACTTCTTCATGACTTGTTCAAACACATATTTGGCTTTCCATTCTTCATTGCTCGTGGCTTCTTCATGGAGCAGAGTTGGCAAGAATTCTTCTGTTTGGCAAATACAGATTGTTTTGATTTCATAAGGGATATAAGCCAACACCGTTTGGTTGAACTTCCTTCCTTAGCTGTGTGGCAGTATTAGCACAGAGGACAACAGGCTCTTGATCTGCATCCCTCTATCTACTATGTAGGAGGTAGTACAAAATTCTAGTGACTTAATCAGCCAGACTGAACCACCCCAGCTTCCAAAGACTAAGTGGCATTTTGGGGGCCTCATACTTTGATAGGCAAAAATGTGAATTGTGTGTATCCATTTCCTACCCCCTCTTTGTGAACATTTCTTTTGCCATTTTTAAGATTATTTCCCCAGCTTACTCCCCTACCGTCAGCTTCATTTTTCATACATTTTTTTCCCCAATGATTCCCCGGGCCCCCCATTTCAAGCTAAGTTAAAAGCAAACACAACAGAATCTGGGTCTTCAAAATACATAAATAATCATAGTCTTAGAGGGGGTTGAAAATAAACAGGACATGCCACTCATCTGTCTAAATATCTGCAGTATTTTATTGCAGTATTGCAATATTGGCATTTTCCAAAAGCATTTAACTCTGAAAAATTGTCAGTTGAGTAGGATGGGTGACCTCTGACTCCCAGACTACCTGATGCCATTTAAATTGGGGGGCAGGGCAGAAATGACACTTATCAGGCATCTAATTTGCAGCAACTGAAAACAATCTGAAGATTCCTCAAAAGACAAACAAACCCTGCTAAAATACTTGAAAGCAGAAAAGCTTGATTGCTTTTTAAACCAGAAATCTGTATTAAAAACACCTGTTTTTTCTTAATATGCCTATTTTAATTCCTGTACTAGTTTAATGAAAAGCAAGTTGATTTAATTTTGTGATTTGAGCAGCTATTAAAATCCATCTGTTCATATTTAACTAATCCATTCAGCTAGCTAGATTTCATCTTTCATGCAGGATTTCTTCACAATAAAAAAACTTCAGAGAAATGGAGTATTACATCTCCCATTGATTAAAAAGAAAATCCAACTGAAGCTTATTAATAATAAGCCAGTCATTCCAATTCTCCTTTCTGCTCCTAGAACCGGGATTTGCCCATAAGGTGAAGCTGATTGATACCAAGCTTTTGCTCTCTAAACATCATCCATCGACTGCTAGTAACAGTTAAAATAATAAATTTAATATCCTTTATTAAAACACCTAGAGAGAATCTAGAAGGAGGTAACAGAAGCTTTGTGGCTATAACCAGATCTTACCTGTCTTACATAAGGCAAATTCACGCCACGTAAAGACAAAATGACAAATAATAAGCTTGTATATCTGTGATGTATACATATACAAGCTTATTATGGAATGGAGCCTCAAAGGCTCCATTTGTTATACTTTCAACTAAGTTTTTTTCATCATAGCAAAAAAGATTTTTAAAACATGACAAAGTGAATGTTTCTATCACCACTGAAACCAGAGATTAAAAAAAAAGCAGAGTCCTGACTGCATTGTATTTAAGTCATATTTAAGAGCCATTTTTGGGTGGGAAATACATAATGGAGTAAAATGAAGTGCAGTGTACAGAAAATTTGTTATTAAATTGTGTATACTGTAAAACTGAAATTGCCTCTTTATTCCTTTTTCAAACTTTCAAATAAAATATCAAGAAATGTCAAAAATCATTTCATAGCAATATACAAAATTAGTATTCACATTCATTCCTACGAGAACATCAATACTTCAAAGCCGACTGCCTAGATGCCTCGAGACCGAGATTGGGTGGGTTTATTTACTACAAACCAGACAAAAATTGTGGTTTCAGTTATATTATAATGACTAAAGACAACTGTGAATTTTTTTTGTTCAAACAAATATTTTATGGACTCCAGGAAGTTTGTTGTATGGAGAATATGAAGGTTGCTTTCTCACTGAAGAAAAAGTCTATGGAGCCAATCTGTCTGTCACCTGAACTCTTGTGTTTACTGACTTAAAATATAGGCAGAAATGGTTTGCCCGTGTTACTCAGGTGTTCCTCAACCACAAAACTGGAGGGTCCTCTCGTAGGATTGATAGGATAGTTCCTTTCGTAAACTTGTCCTGTCTGGATTTGCTTTAGTACCACAATCAAAATTCAGTACTCCCAATGGCGTTGCTGGATTTTTTGACTGGGCCCCGTAGGAATTCAAATGAGGAAAAGGGACCCAAACTATCTAAAGATAGCCTGTCTGGTGGTTTGACCTCAACTTTAAATCTTCACCTGTCCGTAATTTTGGTGGCACAGAGAAAGGTTTTATATTCTACCACAGGGCCCGGCAACGCTTTTCCAGCCACAGGCCAGCACAACCCGTCTCTGGTCTGACCGGGGCTAGTTGGCTTCTGCAGTGCAGGAGGGTAGGGGGAGAAAGAGGAAGAGAGGCTTTGCCCAGGGGAGCTGCATCTGCACTACCACAGCTTCCCCCACCCCTCCCTGCTCCTCAGCAGGCAGGAGCACGGCATCCAGCTGAAAGGGAGCTGCTGCAGGGCTGGGTTGGTAAGGGGGACCAGGGAAGAGAAGTCACAGCACAGAAGCAGCTTTCAGCTTCCCAGACCCAGCACAGCTTCCCTCTAGCTGGGAGCTGAGCCCACATCACTTCTGCTTCTCCAAGACACCCCCTGATCCCGCTCTTCTGCTGCAGTGTGAGCACAGCTTGCATATGGAAGGGAGCTGCTCTGAGGCTGGCGAGCTGGAAGATGCTTCCAGACTGATCCTACTTCTCCCCATCCTTGGCCCAGCCCAGCCCATCCCCTCCAGCTCACACTGCAGCCTTTGGCAGAGGGCAGAGAAGAAGGGACTCAACTCCACTGCTGAACCCCAGCACAGGTGTGGGCACAGGCAACACCCTGCTTCTTCACAGGCCAGATCCAGCTTGTGGGCCATATTTTGCCAATCCCCACTGTATAAGTATTATCACATCCAGAGCAGTCTATTCCAGTCTTCTCTATGTCCTACTTGTAATAAAGCATGCTGATCTTCTCAAACACTGTTTCATTAAACCAAAAAATGTCTTTGAATTATGGAAGAAAAGAAAGAATTTAAGATTAGCTGTTTGAGAGAAAAAAAAGCTTAAATACTTGCTAATAACTTATTCAAGTGAATAGAAACTAAAATGACACAGATAACGCATGTGACTCATTTGTTTGCAGTTTTTTTATATATAAAAATATAAATGTGTGAGCATGCATGTCCGCACATGCATACGTAAATCATGAAATAAGTTTTACCTACAGTTACCTTAGCTTCCTGAAGGGGGAGCTTAGAAACAATGAAAAATACAGATTAAAAAACAAAAAGAGGTGGCAATGGGTATTGCCCAAATTCCTTAAATACTTCAAACAACAGCAAATTTAATCTATTTCTAAAAGTTGGTAACTAATACAATCTAGACTGATCTATTTGTTTCCGTTGGGGACAAAGGGTGTTTTTTTTAAATGCCAAGACTAACAAAAAATGGTTTGACATTCCAATTTGTTAAGCATGTCACTGCTACCAGTGGCAGGAATAGTACAAATGTGAGGTTGGAAGTGACCTGAAGAGGTCATTTGTTTCCCCTCACCCACACAGATGCAGATTAAAATGTGCTTAAACCATCCTTGATAGATCTCACCCTGTTCATAATCCTTTCCCCCCCCATCTCTCCAGTAGCCATTCCCAAACCTCTTAAGACCACTTTTCCCTGTCCTTAATTTTCCTTCTAGTCAGAAAGCTTCCCTGCATTTAAAACCATGTACCACACATGATGCTTCAATATCTGATTCACAAAATATACCCTAGAATATACTAAGAGCAGTAGAAAGCACAACTGAAATCATGAAAAATAGCTAGCAAAAATAAGAAGGTTTATTTTTGTATAGAATGTCTCAATAAGCCTAGCTACTTTAAGTGTTTAGTACACATTTCTAGAATTGGAAGTAATCTGTATCCTGAGCAGGGAGGGAACAAGTGCACACACCCTACTTGCTTCTTCTTGACTACAAGTCTAAGGTTCTGCAGTGCCTCAGTCTTTCAGATAGAACAGGACTGAAGTTTTAAATATACGTGAAGATGACTTAACAAATAAATTGGAATGCCACCCCAAGAGACAATATAAAAATCAGAACAATTAAGGAAGAGTTTTATTTAGACCGTTTCATTTCAGCCCTTCAGCTATTATTTGGAAAAAGGACCCCATATTTTAAAAAGGTGCAAGACAAATATACGGCTTGAGACTTGTGGTTCCTTCTGCAAAGCCAGTTAATAATCATGAACAAAATGAAGTTTAAAAAAAATCTTATTAGGCATTTATGGAGAATCAAGGAAAAAAGTATATGCCCATTTTAAAGTTTTGCAGGACCTTTGAAAACAAGTTCAAGTTTGCTTTGCTGGTTTTCTTCAGAATATGTTTTAATAACTGGACACTTTGGATTCTCTTATAAACAATAATTCAAGAAAAAACCATTTCTCTCTCCCACTCCCTGCCCCTAGGACCAGCAGTCACATGCTCATGAAAAATCCAATTTAAGTGCAACCCGGTCTCCTTAGAGAAGTCAGCAAGTAAAAAGGTTCATTCATCAATAAAATTCTTAAACCACGAATAGGTCATAATTCTTTATAAGCAAAAGCAATTAATTTTCTGTGTTATAAATCAAGAATATAAATCTAAGAAACCTAGCTCAATACCTCAGCATCTGAACTTACTGTAGCAGTTTTAACATTATTTTAGAACAAAAACTATATCGAGGACTTTCTGGTAATTTGAGGAGACACACTTCTGCTAAAAAGCACAGCCATTTTACATATTTGGTAAGCACCAAAGGCTCTGCTAAACAAGTATGAAATTAAGACAAAACTAGACAAAGGAAATCCAAGTTTGGTGGATTCTTTTCAGATGCTGCCTTGGGGTATGGCTACACATGCAGTATTAAAGTGCCTTCTATATCAGTACAAAATGCAGAAAAAAGTCGGCTATCCAGGTTGTAGCTATACCGATCTAGAGACAAAAGGAATCATAACTCGTGGTACATGGAACATATCGAATTTTAGCCAATTTTTAAAATGAAATTTTCATAATTTTACAAGGAGGAAGCAAATTTTACCATCTGAAATCCAAGCCCCTGCTCCTGCCTTTGTTCGACATAATTTGCATCATCACAGAGCCCAGAGATTCCTCAGCACGTTAAGAAATTCCTGCCCAGAAGAGCATTCCATTCTTTTACTCTTCTACTCTTGAAATACGAAACATCATAGCCACAAGGAAATATGAGTCTACACCCTGCTTGCCACCAAACAAGTTCAACATAAACAGATGACTACAACTGTTCTCCGAGCCTAACCTGCATAAAATGAACTGTTCCAACCAGGAGATTTTACCACCCCTTTAACTCTCCTATGAAATATGAACTTCCATTTCTATCTAGGAGAACTTTTCCAATCTTTTCTCCTTTACCAGAAGAAGAGTGCTTGTGCCCTAAAGCTTGCCATTAAAGGATGTTTTTTGCAAAAATCTAGTTGCTGAAATAAAAGATATCACCTCTACCACGAGTTCTGATTCCATTGTAAAGTCACATTTTTACACTGCAAAAAAATAGAAACGCAGAATATTATGACCAAGTAATTAAGTATAATTCTAGGAATAAAAAAAATATTGTATTTGCTATTTTGGCACTTGGACCCCCTTTCTAAACAACCAACCAACAAAGGGCTTCTTAAGTAGCTAACTGCTCAACCAAAGGGGTCATGAATGTATATGTCCTCAGTTAGGTTTATTCTGTCAGAAGACTGAAGCTTTGGCTCTTCCAGAGATAGGGAAGTCTGTTAAAAAGGGGACAGGGTTGAGGGTGGGAGAGCCTTTGTTACAGTTAATAAAAACTGTACTTCCATTTAAATGTAGGGAACTACATAACAGTAAACACTGAACTCCACTGAATACAATACAGTTCCTATTCCCACTCTGATGAATGAATGACAGTATTTCAGGGAACACAGGAAAAAAGATTAATGGGGGAGAAGAATCATGTGTGTGGATTTCTACACACCCCTCTTATTTAAGCAAGCCAGCCACAAAGTCAAATACAACTGAAAGGAAAAGTAACTCCCTGAGACTATATTAATAAAGAATGCTTGTCAGAAAGCAAGCCAATCAAATTAACTATTTTGGAAGGTGTAGGTATTCCACAAAAATGTAGATATTCCGCAAACATTTTCCCATTTGACTACAGCAAGCTCCTTCAGATAAGAGCCCTTGCTTCAAATAAGATGTGCAACAGCACATTTAACTAATTTGTTTTGGATAGGGCAAACTTGGAAAGTTGGATAAATATCATAGCAAGATCTTAAGCATCTTAAGACCTTTCTTTTAAATTCTATTTTGACACCTTGGAGACTATGACCTACTTAGGCACCGTCAGCATTTTACCAAGGGGTCCCAAAAATAGAAACAACTATGGGGATAAATTTCCTAGTTAAGATGGAGGAACATATTTTCTATTGAGGAAGGTAGGCAGAGTTCTGGAGGTACTTCTCTGCCAGTAGATTAAAATAAATATACTAGGATGTGTATAGAACGAGTGGCTGGTTCACTTTGCTTATGAATAATTATCTTAGTTACTAGCAAACCTACATTTAGGGTTCAAAAGGTTAAAGGACTTGGTAGCTGTGGGCTTAGGAACTATGCCAAGAAGAGAAAAGCACATCTAGTTTAAACTGAGCCCCTACAGGGATATTCATAGCTACCTCTTTAGACCCTCTATCTCCTATTAAGATCTACATGCAAAAAATTCTTTAAGTGACAATTTCTCCTTAAAATGACAATGGGAAACTTCCTGCTTTCAGTTTTTTCAGCTGCAAGATCAACATTCCATAGCCTAAAAGGACAATAAGGAGTCATTCAGATCTTTCACTTTTGACAGAACCCTTCAGATCATGAAAAACAGTGGTGTATGACTATATAAATTGTTCCATGGGATTCTGAAAGCATCCAAGGACACCAGGCTCAAAGCAGTTAGTAAGTTAAATCATGTGTTTGCTGACAAAGATGAGATTTTTCATGCAACAGCTTTCATCTGAGTGTCACAACTGTTGTCCAACAGATGATCCGCTTCACCTAGGTGTTCTTATTGTCTTCTCAAAACATCTGCAAAGGCCTTTCTTTATCCTTTCAATTTCTTAAGTTGTTAAACATGAATTGAGAGCCTCAATTTTAAATCTTCAGTTTTGTTAGCAGCTTCATGCATTGATCCACCCTCCCTGGATATCTTTTGTATATTGTTCAGTGGCTGATTAATAGTCCAATTTCATCAGAGAATGTTCAAGTACCAAATGAACAAAACAAACTAAACAAAATAACATTTATTTAAAAAAAAAACCAAAACAACCAAAACAACACCCTCTACAGAGACATGCAATTGAGAATCCGTTTCCAAGATGAACATGTCCTGTACACTAAGGCCTAAAGCAAGCTTATTCATCCCGATGAAACCAGTTCTGTAAATTTATTCTAGATAAAAGGAACATACCCTTTCTGTAGGCTGCTGTTCTCTCTCCATATACAACAAAAATCATTTGAAAGAAATTTTTTAAGACAATGCGTGGTGCATACTATCAGAGGCTTGGCATGACAGAGTATTTCCATGAGGGCACAGTATTTCCACAAGGAAGGGAAAACCTTACCCTTAAAATGTCTGATGGACTCCAGACAGCATGAAGATCAAAGCATGGGTAAAAGGTGCTGTCTTTGGTGGTTGACACTACTGAAAAAAATTCAGACACTAGAATTTTTATAACTTGTTACATGCTGGGTTGAATTCAGGCATCAAACAGCCCATCATATAGATGTATTCTTATTCTGGGATTTTCTCTTCTAGAAGCAACAGCCATCAGAATCAACACCATTGTGAGGCACTCTGGGACATTCTGGCATACAGTCCTGCCTGGTGAGAGTGCAAAGGCAAAAAAAAAGACTGATAATGGCATGCCTTTATTACGTGTTGTTGATTATCATGAATATCATGAACCTTGGGGATATTAGGAGTCCAGATAATTTCTGACAGATATGCAGAAGTCACAATTCACCGTAATGAATACTTTCATGAAACTAGGTCACAACCATGTGGATAAGGTAGGCTGGTGTTAGCTCGTCTTTCCTTCTTCTGATTAAGAAAGAAAGCAGGCCCTACCAAAAAGCAGTAAAATTCTAGTAAATGGTTAAAAAAGCAGCAGCAAAAGTTGGAAACCTGGACCTTGAGGGTCAAGATTCTTCAGTGTCCCAACACACTTCCATCTTAAAAATGCAAAGAAGCTCTGTGCTCAAGAAAAACAGAAGTAGCATTTGTTTAAGGCAGGGATACCAAGCTTACAGCCTGCAGGTCAGAATTAGTTTGCAGAGCCACGTCATGTGGCTTGCAGAGCTAGTAGACGGGTCACGAATTCAGAGGCAGGGTCTGTCTCAGAAATCTGGGGAATGGGGTGGGGGAGGAGAGAACCAGTAGGACAACAGAGGGGTCAATCCTCTACATCCAAATCTGGCTGGGATGCAGGGTGAGTTTGACATCCCTTACCCGGGGTTTACAATGGACAATAAATTAAATATGAGTCAGTGTATCATTGTGCCATGGGGCACTTTTATATGTGCTCCAGAGGTGGGGTCAGTTTAAATCAGAGCAGCTCCAAGAACTGCTCTAATTAAAGCGTTGTCATGTCTCCTGTATCAGTGTCCCTGTGCATAAAAATGTCGGCAGTGGTGCTTGAACTAAAGCCAGTTAAACCACCATTTTTAAGCATGGGGATGCTGATACACAAGACGCAGGAGGCTGCTGGAGTGCGGCAATTGCCGAGATTAATCAAGTCTGCTTCCAGCACAATTAATCGAGTCTGCTTCCAGCGCATCAAAGCAGCCTCTGTGCTTGTATATAGTCCCCAAGAAGGCTAACAGCATACTGGGTTGCATTAATAGAAGTGCTGCCAGCAGATCGAGGGAAGTGATTCTGCCCCTCCATTTGGCACTGGTGACACCACATCTGGAGTACTATGTCCAATTTTGGACCCCCAACTACAGATAGAATGTGGAAAAATTGGAGAGAGTCAATCAGAGGGCAATGAAAATGGTTACATGACTTCTTAGGAGAGACTGAGGGAACTAGACTCATTTAGTATGGAGAAAAGACGACTAGGGGCAGGTTTGCCAACCTTCCAGGATTGCCCTGGAGTCTCCAGGAATTAGATACAAATCTTCAGGAGACTGCTGAGGGTCACCATGGAGATAAGTGGTAGGGCATTCAATAAAATACATATTAAATGTTGAATCTGATTTATACAGTAGTCAGTGGGTTTTTTACGTGTAATAGTAATGTGCATTTGCCTTCCTGACAGCCTACACAGTACAGTAGATCAGTCATTAATGTCATTATATCATGTGATAAAACCTCCCAGAAGAGATTCAACCAGAGTTGGCAACCCTACCAAGGGGGGATTTAATAGTAGTCTTTAATTAGTTGAAAGGTGGTTCCAAAGAGGGCAGAATTTGACTGTTCTCAGTGGTGGCAGATGACAGAAGCAGGAGCAATGGTCTCAAATACAGCAAGGAAAGTTTAGGTTGCATATTAGGAAGAACTCTCTCACTAGGAGAGTGGTGAAGTACTGGATTGGGTTACCTAGAGCAGTGGTAGAATCTCTATCCTTGGAAGTTTTTAAGGCCCAGCTCAACAAAGCCCTGACTGGAATGATCTAGCTGGGAATGGTGCTTCTTTGAGCAGGATGTTGGACTAAATCAGAGTTTCTCAACCTATGGGTTGTAACACAAAAATGGGTCACAAGAATATATGAAAGGGTTGCAAACCACCTTTATAAATGAATCAACTAACTTTAAAAAAAAAATGGATTCTCTTTTAAAAGGAGAAAAATATGGGAACCCATGACTTTTCCCTTGCAGGCTGGCAAATTTCCAGTCTGCAAGGGGCACAACCCACCCCCCTCCCCATACACTGGCAGGGATGGCGTCTGGGGGCAGAGGGCAGCAGGTTAGGAGTGATGGGGACTGGGTCAGGACTGACCAATGTCTACAAATGGGTCCTGGCACAAAAAAGGTTGAGAACCACTGGACGAGATGACCCGAGGTCCCTTCCAACCATAATTTTCTACGATTCAATGATTTAAGGCTTTTGCACACCTTTGCTCATCTAAATTTAAAGGTACGGTAGATGCTATTCTGACCTCTAGCTGCACAGAGCCACAAGAGAGGCATACACTGCAGGAAGAATGATATAAGAGGGTTGAGGGGGAGGGGGGGCGTGTTGTGTGTTTTGTTGCGTTTTTGGTACCAAGAGCATGATTAGGTAAGGCATTAAGTAAGGAAACACTGATCTGGAGAACACACACACACACACACACACACACACAGCCCTAGAGAGACTGCTTTTCCTTAATAGATTATATATCTTTCCTGAATTAGTCCTGAAAGGGTGAAAGCCAAAACAAATTCGTCCTAGAAACACGGAACAGTAAGAGTGGTAAAGATAGTGGCTTATAATCAATCATGTCACTGCCACATAAAATTGGCACATGTTCCTCCCTGACTTCTTTACCGAGTGGAAATGGCTAGTGATAGAAGGCCTCCTCAGAATTTGTAAATTCTTGAAAATTTAAAAATTTGGCCTAAGAACTGGAGAGAAGCTACAGGCCTCATAAATAGATCTGGGCCCATGACCTAGAACTAAAACCCCCTTCTAGACATTTCAAAGATAGACACATAAAGGTGACAAGTCTTTTCATGGAAGGAACTCTACAGCATCCCTATATTTGGGGCACTTCAAGAATGCATTCATTTATTTGCCAAAGCACAGAATTAGTTTGAATCAGTCTTTGGGATGCCTTATGAATAGGGGAAAAAACAGTTTACAGCATGGTGGGAGAAATCCAGTAACGCATGAAGACAAATTCTGAACAGACAATGGTTTGAAAATATGGAAAACAAGGAAAAAGTAATTTGGGAAAAAATTACTGGGATATACATCATAAAGTATCCTCTAGTGCCCATAATCACATTGCCATATCCACGTAGAGGCCTCCTTTCATAATGTCCAAGTAAGAAACACAAGAGATCTCTAAACCAAAGTGCTGCAGGAATGCTGGCTGCACGCATTGTAGTCAGAAAGCAACTTAGATGGAACATAAAAACCTCTTACAGAATAGGTTTTGTTTCCAGGTAAGTTACTCTGCTTAGAAGTAGAAAACAGGTTTGTGATCTAAGATGGAATATATCATAGTCCACAATAAGCAGCAGTTGCTCCCCAGCTAAAATAGTTACAGCACAGAATATTAACCAGTTGTCAAACACAGGGGTTGGCAACCTATAGCCACAGGTTGGATCCAGTTAGTAGAGCTAGTGAATCTAACTCACAGAGCTGGAGGCCTTCAAAGGCATTACTGTAGCAGGAGGCCTTGTCTGCACTGCGGCCAATCAGCCAGAAGCTGTGCTTATGCCATGCCATCACTTCTCTCCACCCCCAGACGGTGCAGCTTCCAGCCACACAGCCTCAGCACAGTTCCCCAACACCTGGCACCAGTGCACATGCAGAGTTGGTAGAGTCCCCCTCACCCTGGAGCACTGCCAAAAACCCCTGGTCCTCAGTGGACTGACTGGAGTTGTTCTGGCCCACAGCCAAGAAAAGGTGCCGGCCACTACCCAACAGAACAACAAAACTGATGCAGACATCTGTACCCCAAATGCTGATGCCAAAAAGATGCCTTCGTGGGCAACTTCTAGCTGCAGAAGGTGCAAGGTATTTTCCCCACTATTTCAATCCCCTCCAGAACTTGTTGCATTCGGCCAATTTAGATGTGGCTAGTAAATTTGAAAGCTAGAGTGAAAAAAAAAGGAAAAGCTGCCACCTCTCAAACCTTAGACCTCTTAAAAGAAAGGGCTCTGTAGCACCAGATGCTGTTCCTATGTTCTCATCAGGAATACTCTTCTTTGCAAGCATCCAGCAGAAGAAAATTGGTATCAGAATCCCATTCTGTGTCAGTTCTTAAAGCCCACTACAAAGCAGTGTGTGAATTGTTGGCATGGTGGTATATGGGCAAGATATTCAGATCCAGCCTTCTACTCTGCTAAGCTTATGAGTAGAATCCCAGCATCAACCATATTTATGCAATGAATTTTAAAACATGTTATCAGAAGGCTTTCCATTAGTTCTACTACCTCTAACATGTTAAGGACTATAATAGCACACAAGTCAGAACATAAATATGTTAGAAAAATTCAAGGTTTACACTTAGTTTTGTATGGATAATATTATAAAGTTGTAAAAGTGAAGTTTATGGAAAAACAGCATGTCAGTGAGGTCTGACTCCGGTACATTTGAAACTGGCATATACCGGATACAAATGGACCAATACTACTATACTACCCCTTACATCATGAACAAAATGCCTTGTATGTTCAAATATGGCAAAGTAATATTGCACTATGCCTACTGATCTCTAAGTGGGGATGTTGGATACTCATTTTCAAGGCACATTTACTGCATAGATCAGCGATTCTCAATAAGGGTGTTGTGCACCCTGAGGTGCCTTGAGATCCTTTCAGGGATGATGTAGGTTGCCGTGCATTGTTACCACTGTTAGGTGTGCAAACGTGATTCATAAGAATCTATCGTGTTAACTACCTTCTGAACTGTTGTGGTCTAAGTTCTGTGAAATAGAAACATTGCTCTATTTTTTTTTTTTTTTTGACTACGGAAAAACAAGAAAGAATGAAAGCTAAAAGCTGGCATTTCCCAAGGGATGCCTTGACTCTTAAAGAGGTCATGAACCAGTAGCATAGATCAGTAACTTTGAGTGAAGCATTAATATTAAAATGCTTCCAAATAGTGACATAGGGCTGCCCAAAACAGTTGATATTATCTAAATGTATTTATTTCTACTCTCAGTAACTCTGCAAAAAATCTAAAAATCAGCAACAGGAGAACATAATTTAGCCTGGACTTTCAGGAACTGCCTGTTAACAGTTCACAAGACTGAAGTAACATATGCAAACAAATACAGTAGAAACAATGTTTGATCAATTTTCAAAACATCCACTTCTAAAAGAAAAAAGTAATCCAAAATTCAGGATTATTCAAAGTACTGTACATGGTTTCTGCTGAGACCACTAAATGGAGTGGATCAGTGTCATTTTTCAGCAATTTTATTTTTTCTCTGTAGTATGTATTTTTTTTTTATATTAATTCATATTTCTTTTGTGACTACTGAAAAAACAGAATTTTTTCCTATACTAAAATTTTAAGCTTTGTAATATACTTCATGCTGGTGGAAAGGCCTGATGGACAAGATTACACTGTAAATTTTATTCTCTCACACGACAAGAATTAATTTGCTGTTCTACTCTTGTACAATTAAAAGTTTTGTTAACAGTTCCACTGTTGAAACCAAGAATAGAGCTCCTGTGTTATAAGTTACATATTATAAGTGTTGAATTTCTAATATTACAAAGTCTGAATTTTTTTGTAACAGAAATGAGGGAATAACCTAAGGAACCTCTTACACATTAGTGTTTTATCTGAAATTTTGTATTTGCTAGGAAGATGCACAGAAAATTTGCCTCTGTTTCGTATTTAGTGCATTTAATATCCTATCCCATATCTCTAATCCCTATTTATATCATATTTCTTAGTCTAAACTAATGCTTCCTACACTTTCATTAGCAAGAGAAAAGTTCTCCGTCTCTATAAAACACCGTTGAAATAGTCTTCCCTCCAAACCCTACCAGCAGTTTCTAGGGGTGCCTGTACATGAGCTAGGAGGCTGTTCTGATGTAATTACAGTGTGTTGGAGCAGACTCGATTAAATCGAATCTGCTGGATTGTGATAATTGCTGCACTCCAGCCAGCCTCTTCATCTCACATATCAGGATCCCCATGCTTCAAAATGGTGGCAGGGGTGTTTTAATTAAAGCTCATTTGATGAGCTTTAGATAAAGCACCCCTGCCACCATTTTAAAAAGTCTGGGGACACTGATACACAAGACGCTCCGGGCACTTTAATCAGAGAGGCTCTTAAAGCTGCTTTAATTAAAACACCACCGCCATCCATCAAGCATGTGTAAAAACACCCTAGGAAGCCAAATATCTTCTTTGTCTAATCACCTGGATCAACTCTGTAGCATAGACGCATCTGAATTTAATCTGGTGCAAATGAAGTTGACACTATTTCTGGCTTGGCTTAGCAATGGTTTAATCTGAACTCATTCATTTTACCATGTT
This sequence comes from Crocodylus porosus, assembly GCF_001723895.1. Classification (NCBI taxonomy): domain Eukaryota; kingdom Metazoa; phylum Chordata; order Crocodylia; family Crocodylidae; genus Crocodylus; species Crocodylus porosus. The sequence goes on from NW_017728914.1 coordinate 4,825,707, forward strand.
TGCAATTGCACTGTAATGGGGGAGTGAAGATTGCATAATGAAGCAAAACTGATGGGGAAATACATCAGGAACAGGAAGCCTTAGACTTTTAAGTAGTAACTAGATAACTGTGAACCATCAGCATCAAACACTCAGCAAAAGCAGCCTTCAGAATTTAAGGAAAGAAATGCAATATTTACTTTGATAGATTTATACACCATAAATATTGCTGCCAACTAATTTTGTCTTTGTTGTGGCCACAAATTTAGTATTTTTAATTTGTCTTTGTCATGCTATATTTATTACATGTATATGCTGCCCTCCCCAGAAAAGGCTCATGCCAGCTTACAATAAAAAAAGATAAAAGAAAATATTAAAATAAAATAGTATGCAATAAATTCTCCAAAAAAAATGACCCTGCTAAAAAGCTAGAAGCCTGCCCAAATCAGGTCTTATGACATTTCCTGAAGATGCTCAGGCTTGGGCTCTAACAAGCTGCAAGGGGAAGGTGTTCCAAAGTTGAGACAACTACAAAGAATGGTGTCTTGCATATTTCTACCAAATTAAGTTGGCACAAAGACGGTACCTGCTGGAGGTGGCTCCAGTCTGAACATATGGAAGAAAGCAGTCATTTTGGAACGTAGGGCCCAACCTATAAAGCCCTAAATGGGATAAAGACCAGCATCTTAAACTGCACCCAGGATTACCCACTACAGACTTAAAACATTTTAGTTCCACCCACCCAAAAACCCCTTTCAATTCCTAGCACCAATGTACCAGTTGTGTGTAAATTACTGCTCCTGCATGCAAGAAACGCTAAATCATATTAAAATAATACCCTCCCGCCTTTTAAAAATTGTACAAAACTGAATTTTAACTAGGTTGAGGCCAATTTCCAACTAAAACTGATTAATCACAGACAACCTTGTAGAAGCCGTATCCAGACTCTGTAAGAAATAATTAAGTAGCTCAGACTCTATTGAGGAGGGTTGGGGTTTTTGTTTTTGCCTGTTCATTTTCAATAAATATACTTTAAAAAGCCTAGAATATACAACTTAAAAGTTAAGATATGGAAGTCTGTTAGTGGTACAGTTTACCAGCTTCTTCAAAACTATGCCAGCTGTTTGGGCTGCTGTATGAAACATCCCTAACACCAAATGGGCACTTCTTAAGCATTTGCTACCCAATGTCTTCAGAAATTCTTGGTCTAGTCTGTAGTTTGATGCAACTAGGACAGTCACAAAGCTAACACCAAAGTACATGGTTGGTTACACCACAGGCCCAGGCAGGAAAATAATGGTAAATATCTGAATATATACCTGGAAAATATTCATAACTTCGTTAGATGCCCCCACAGAATCCCAAAAGTACAAGTATCAGTTGTAAAGAATGATTCAAGTTTTTCTTATAAACTAGAGAGCTCAGAACAAAGGAAATGGAAGAAAAACTGCTAAAAGCAAATCACTATCAGCAGTTAGCTAAGATACAAAATCCTCCAGAGAACAAATGAGTAGTTCAAATGTTAAGGCAAAAAGGAAACGAATCAGAGCCTTTGCAGCAGAGAAAGTGACAACAGCAAGCACGGACACAGTAATGGAACTCTCAGACATGTTGAAACTATACTAAATAGCTATCAGGAGCACAATGGCAAATTCAGGAGTCCTTAGAGAAAGTGCAGAATACCTGAACTTGAAACAACAGATAGTCAATTGTATTTTAACTACTTTAAAAATATCCCCCAAATATCCGTGATTAATCTAGTGAATTGGAGATAGTTCCCCTCCCAATGGACTTCACAAGTAGCTGCTTCAATCAGCTCTGGTAAATAAAATAACCAAATCATAATTAGGTTTTCTGATGTAGCTGCAAAATTAATCTGAAAAAAATTGAATTCACTGCTTTAAAACGTATAGCGTGTACTTTCTAAAAATGAAACCTACATCTATCTCCGAGTTGTGAATGATATGTATGAAGGTTATATCAAACAACAAGAATGTACTTTTTATAGAAAGCAATGGTTAAATCAGGGCTTTGTGTAGGCACACCCTCTGTCTATAAAACTGCCTCAGTTTCACTGGAACATATCCAGTTAGCCAACTTCAAATTCCAGGTTATACACTGCAAAGTTCTGTTGGTACAGCTAGGCAGGGAAAAACAAAACAACCCCCCCGACTGGACAGGGGTATGCCAGTGGAAGAGTGCGTCTGATTCTATAGCTTCTGTCATTCAGGGAGGTGGCATAACTAAACCAGCAGATAATCCCCTTTTTGGTTGCCTTGAGTACATCTACATGAGACATTTACTGTGGAGTTGCCCAATTAGCTATGCAGTAAAACATTAGCATTTACACATGCAATGATATTAAGACAAAGTAAACTAATTAACTTCACCATACAATATTACAGCCAGACAAGTACTATCCTACAGCAGAGCTATTTACTTTACCGCAACACACGTGTAGATGCTGATGGGGCTGGCTGGGGCATACAGGTGCTTCAGTGCGGGGGCTGCACCTCTGCAGCAAGCTGAGCTGGGTTGGAGCAAGAAGCCCCAGGCTGGCAGGCTGATCCCTGGGGATCCCTGCCAGCCCTGGCTCAACATGCTGTGATCTCAGGTGCATGTGCAAACAGCACGCCCAAGAGCAATAAACTGTGGCACTAACTGCACGGGAGTTTATTCAGGCACACTAACCGCACGTGTAGACGTGCCCCTTATGATACATCTCCACTAGGGGATTCCTCTAGCATAGCTATGATTGCACAGCTACTATAGCAGGAGTCCCACAATACAGACAAAGCTTACTCCCCATAGCTGCAGCCCAAATTAATATTCTGCAGACCCCCACCTGTCTTCTAAATAACAGGAACAAAACAGAACCCTGCTAAATTTATGACAGCTACTGGGGCAGAGAGCAGTTTAGTGCTGCTCTGAGAACTTAAAAAATTTAAACACTAAACACCCTCTCCCCCAAACCATTATTTGTAGTTCCAACAAGGAATGCAAATCAAAACTACATTGAAAGCCAGCGAGAGCTTAAAGAATGTACAGGCACCTGAACAGAAAGATATTTCACAGTAATGTGCTGGCTTCAGATCTGAGCACAGTGCATTGCAATCAGGTTAACAGAATGAGTTCCACGGCAGACAAAGAATTGCCAGAACTGCTATTACATCCCACCTCAAAGTGATCTCTCTCAGAAAGAAAAATGAGAGAGAATTAATTAACAAGACTATCAATATTAAGAAAGTGTTTCTTGAACTAAAGCTTAAAAACTTCTTCAAATACAGCAGTATGCACTGTTCTTCTGAAAGATGCAGGTAAGATCACTAATATCCTGGTACTTCCGCTTTCCCCAGCCAGGAATACTCAGAGTCTAGAGACCAAAAGTGGGTAAGTGGGTGTTTTGGAAGTGCTGGTGAACTGTACTAACTGAAATTCCCAGAAGATCCCACATCTTCTCCCATAACAGCCCTAGTCTCAAATTTTGTAAGATGCAATATGACTGGGTCTTTTGGTCACTGTGGGAGGCTAGAACTGGGGAGGAGAGCATCTTTGGTTAGTAATAGAGACAAGGTATTTACTGTAGCCTGCGGTAGGTATGTGACCTCTAGTTAAGGTGCCACATGTGATAGGGGAAGGGAAATATATTGCCATCTACCAAATATGGAATTGATAGGCTTTTATTATTTCTCCCATGCAAAAAAAAGCCAGACCACAATTAGATGCACATTTTTCTATGGGAAGTAAGATTTGTATATTTAAGTTTCCCTTTTACTATTTTTTCTGTATTTTTAAATGCCTTTGAATTTTTAACTAGTATTTCTTTATGTACTTGAGTCTTAACTTTAATGTTAATTAGTAGCTTGGTTTAAAACAGTTCACGATCTTGTCTTGGTAAAAAATACTTGATTCAGTGGCTCATATGCAAGAATACTATTTATATCTAAAACAATTACAAGAAAAACCCTACGGTATTATAGATGCTATGTTAACACAAACATTATTTGAAACAAGAAAGGCATTACAGTTGCAGCATCATTACTATCCTCCAATGAAAACTCAAAAAAACCCCAACCAAAACAACAGTAAAAAGCCAAATCCACACAGTCCAAGGCAGCATATGCCCTTTATAAAAAGAAGGCAATGCCTTATGAATCTGGGAATAATGCCACTCGAGTCCTGGCAAGACAGCTCAGGCAAATTGATAATGAAACAAATCCCAGCAATACGAATCGCAGGCACTTTAAAAATTAGAGTATATTAACGTAGCTTTTACTCATTCTTACAAACAGGTATATAAAATAATAAAATCATAAATGCCCTTAAAAATGAATCTACAGCCTCAACTAAAGTCACAGCAAAGCAACTGGAATTGACAGTTTCTTCTACAGGAAGCACAAGCTATTCAATGATTTGGAAACAGTATCACCAATAGCTGACTAAATCATCTAGGGAGTTTGTAGTATCAAAGAGAGGAGACAAAGGTTAAAAATCCTGAAGATCTTGTTTACAATTACCTACTCTACCACACACGGAGTCCTGTTAACCTGTGCCCAAATCAGAGAGTTGGAATTATAACATATTACTACTAATTTAAGAATTACACTGCAATGACAGTGAGACTGACAATATTAGTTTGCATTTGAAGTAACCAAGCATAGTGCTCCTATCATCTCCACTTACCTTTAACTCTGGAGTGGGCAAAATATAGCACACGGGCTGAATTCTGCCTGCCAACTGATTTTCATCTGGCTCGTGGGCAGGTGGTGGCCCTGTGCGAGCCATGCTCAGGTCCTGGCCTCTGCTGGTGGCCAGGCAGTGGCTCCAGACTCTACTGGTGTCATGGGGGATGCTGGGTGGAAGCAGCTCTGCTTACCTGGCACCAGCCTGAGAGATGGAGTCTGGCTCACCCAGGGACTGCAGTGCTGGACTATCTCCCAGGTACTGTAGGAGCCGCTAGGCAGAAGCAGCTCTGCCCACCTACCCAGCATTGCATGGCATCAACGGAGCTAGGGCCCAAGCATGGCTTGTTCAGGGCCTGCCTTGCATTGCTGGGCAGGGTTGCTCCTGCTCAGCTTCCCCTGAACCACCTGAAAGATGAGGTCTGGCCCTGCACACACTAGGTGACCCGTGCTTGAGCCCCAGCCTCTGCTAGGAGGTGGCACCCAAGGCCTACGGGGCCAAACTGCATCTTTCAGGTGCTCTGGGGAATGCCAGATGGAAGCAGTCCTGACCATCTGCCGGGCAGACCCCAAATGAGTTACATTCAGGCCCCAGTGGCTCTGGCTGCCATGCGGTTTCAGGTGGACTGGCAGGCCTGCTTTCATCCACCATCTCCCACAGTGCCAGCAGAGGCCACCCTCTCTCCATGGGGGATGGAACCTGGCCACAGCCTCCACACTGTCCCATCCTGTCTCACCATCAGGGCTCCTGGGGGACACGGCGGGTGGGAAGGGGGGAAGGTGGGGAGAAGATGGGTGTTCACACTTGTGCCAGGAGCCCTGATGTTGGGGCAGGACAGTGTGGATGCCTGTGGCCAAGCTCCATCTGCTGCCCCACCAGATGCAGATGCAGATGGCTTATGGTCCCGTTCCCGCTGCTGTTCTAGCCCAGCTCAGCTGTGGGTCTTATGTGTGCGTGTGTGTGTGTGCATGAGCACACGTTTATATGCGCAGCACTCAACAGCTCAAAAAAACTCATTAAGTGGCCCTCTAGCCCAAATAATTGCCTACCCCTGCTTTAACTCCACAGCTGGTGACTCCCTAAGGAACCGTATAGGATTAAAACAGCACCAAGATATGACATGTATAGCACTGTACTTTAGTGAGTATATCATTCCATTATTTGCTGAGCCAACTAAGTAGCCACTGTTGCAGATAATGAGAACTGAATAAAAAAATTAAAATTCTAACATAAGCTTGACACATCTGAAGTGGTCTTGCCTCTGTAAAACTAAATAAATGACAAAGGAGTTAAACAATTTAAGAATGGTTACTTTGGAGACAAAGAAGCAGAGCAATACCATGTGTACCATAAATTTAAGTGGGAGAGTAGGGAAGCCTGGCAATTTACAATAGAGAGGGTTCAATATATTTTCTTAGTATCTTTATTCATGCAACATTTTCCTTTTCAAAGAAAATCATCAAAGTGTCTGGGTACAGACACAGCCATTCAAGAAAATATGCATGATTTGTGGAAGAGACAAATAGCAGGTGATTAAATCCCATTTAATTGGTAACTTGCTGAAAATCATAATAGCCTCAAGTATGGCAGGCCACAAGAGAAAAAAAGTGATGACAGAGATACTAAAGATGCTGAGCATGGGCCTGATGTTCTCAGGCTAGACCAAGGCCCAAAGTGCATGTTTCACAGTTAGTAGGGTCGGAAGGGACCTGAGCAGATCATCAAGTCCGACCCCCTGCCATGGCAGGAAAGAATGCTGGTGTCAAATGATCCTGGCAAGGTGTCTATCTAGCCTCCTTTTAAAGACCCTAACTTCTGTACAAGAAAAATAGAAAGGAGGGAAGAAACTCCCAATGCATACATGCATTAGATGCTCTTTGCCCTGTTAACTATTTCCTAAATTCAATTTGGCAAAGCCCAGATTTTAAAGATGCTGGTAATGACTGTTCAGTTCAATTGGAACTGAAGACTTCCTTGCAGCTATGCAAATGCTTGTGAGGATTAACTATAAAATGAGTTTGGTCAACTGAAAGCCTGCAATCAGAAGCCCTGAACAGGTATTACATTTATGTTAGGAGAAATACTTTCCCCCCCACCTTTTCCCCACAAAAAGAGCATACAGTCATTCAAGGGATTTCTTGCAGAAGAGAAATAGTTTTCTCCCTGGAAAGTTTCCCACTGCAGGAGAATGCTTCTCCCCCACCCTCTACCAGGAATCAGATGATTGACTGGGGGCACAGAGGAAACACTTTCCCTGCGGAAAATTTACAAGCCAAAAGTGCTGGGGTTGGGAGACTCTCCCAGCTCTAGTTCCAGGTCCCACAGGCTGGATGACATGGCACACACAGCACAAAGCCCACAGGCTTGGGAACCAGGGCCTGGAAAGCCTCCCTAACCCCAGCTCCTGGCCCTGCTAGCTTTCAAAATCACTGAAATAGCAGTTGGGGCAGCTATTTAAGAGCCAGAAAACTTCTCCGCAGACCCACTTCCCCCAAACCTCCAGTTTTAAAAATCACCCCAAGTACAGCCCCATCTGCACGCTCCACTCTAAGCTCCACCTCTTGCACCATTTTTCTGTTGGTAAGAAGTTGAACTTCTTTTCACCAAATATGAACACCTGTTCATGGCCAGAGGCACTTTTGGACTAAGCTGTGAATGTCTCCTCAAGATTCTGTATAACAAACATGTATGGTCATAAATCCAGTGCTGACATTTCTATGTAATTGTCTTTTCAGAATCTCAAATTCCCAATTTATTTTAAAACCGCTTTGTGAGCTTTGCTCTGTGGCAGTTGTCTATCCACAAATTTGCTTTTTTCTTTCAAGAAAACCTTATTAGGACCTCATATGCAAAGATGTAAGACTTAGGCCTGCTATAGCACTACAGAGACATGAAACAGGACGGGAGGATAAGATGTTTTAAATTCAATGACAACAAAAGTAAATTATGGCAGTAGTTTTATTTTATTACCTTTTCTTAGAAAAAAAAATAAGACTATTGGTATGTAGCCTAATGACCCTTAAGGCTTTATATTTAAGAAACATTTTCCTTCAACTCAAGCTTCTCTCACCCATTCGTCTCTTCGAGTCAGAATTCCAACAAAAAACAGAATGATTTGGTTTTACTGACTGCTGCCCCTAAATGGGCCTTTGTCCATGGTCATGAAAGGGCACAGGTCTGAGCTTTGTTCTTTACCCATTGCGGTGATTACTGTATTAACAAACTTCTCATTTCCCTGGCTTGGCTATTTTTATTGACCTCTAAGACTGGGATTCTTTGACTTTGCCTTCTGGGGAGATGCCAAGAACCACCTCTGCTTCCAGAAACAAAAGAATCTCAGCTTGGCACATAAGGAAAACTGGATCAAATAACATGGATCTAAAAAGTATAAGCTGTGTTCATATTTTTTCTTTCACAGCAAGTCTGCCATTACTTATCTTTTGCTGCCTCAGGAGTCAAGTGACATAATCCAGTGAGTAACTTCATAAAAATTAATACTTAATTAAAAAAAAAGAACCAACACTAAAACATCCTGCTTTTTGTCAGTGTTAGAAACTATGAGAGCAGTTCTAATAGAGACCTAGGAAAGTTATCAGGATTTTACTTTAAAATTTATACAGCTTATTTCAGACCACAATTTATTTTTGTAAAGATGAGAATGAGGAAGAGAAGGATGAGGAGCAAGTAAGAAAGAAAAGATGCAAATTTCAAGTTTAGTTTTTTTTGAGAGCAAGTCACCATGGATATCATTAAATTGGTAAATTTTAATGAGGATAAAATACAATTACCTTAATACCTCAGTTTATATAGATATCTATATAAATAAAATATGCAAAGCTTAACAGCTGGTCATAACTATCACAACTCTTACACAATGGTAAAACATTAACATGCTAAATTGACATGTTTGTACATTTCTGCTTTGGCTATTAATATACTTGCTGTTTTCCACAGAAAGTCTACTGTGCTTCCTACAATGATCAGACTGCTGCTGTGAAAGCCAAATATAAAGCATCAAGGCAACTACACATTTACTCTGCCTTTTAGAAATAAGGTTCTCTCTCATTGCACACAGGTACCACATCCAGTGGAGTCAAGCTTGTTCACTAGAGGCTGAAATAGCAGCAAGCTGGAATATTGTTCTGCATTGTCTTTTGGAATAAAAATTGAAGAAATTACGATTTCCGTCACTAGTTGTGTCCAATGGGTTCTTAAATTATTTTAATTTCTCATTCCTCAACTGCTTCAGCAGCCAAACTTAATTGCTAGCCTATTGTTTTGCACACGATGACGAGAGAGATTTAGTTAACCTCAAACTTACTTGACTAAATAAAAGGTAGAATTATCCCCCCTTTTTGCATTCAGAATACAGTTGTCTCTTTTTAAATGGCAATGTAGGCCTTTTAGGAATGGTGTCCTGCATCAAGATTTCCATGCTGCTTTTCATGAGTAAAGGGCACAGAACTCCAGAAATTAATTTAATGATGTGGAAAAAGCAAGTTCTAAATGCCTCTAAAAGGCGTCAAACTGGATTCACTTTACATTGAAAACTGGTTTACCAAGGGGAAGCAAAATAAAATCCAATATTTCTTCCTATGACAGCCTTCAGAACAGTTTACATTAAACTAAAAATGAAATTACTATGATTATCCAAGGAACCTAAGAATCCAACAATTCAAATCTTGCTCATCTGAAGGTCTCATGTCTGGTTCAATCTAATTAAAAAAAAGAAAGGAAAAAACTGCCAACAGAAAAGCCAGAATTCTTCTACACTAAGTGCACCTGTCTCTCTCTCTGACCTCCTTTGTTGAACGGATTTGCTTATTACATTGGTCCACAAACAGAATCTAATTAGTTTACCATTCACTGTCCAGTGTCTCATATCCCCCGAATAACATTTTACTACTCACTTCCTATGGTTATTGACTTTCTCCATCGGTACAGAGAAGACCATTATTTACTGTAGATATAATCTAGACTTTCTACCAAATACCAAAAAAGACAGGAATAAAAGTGTTAATATATGGGTCCTCTAGTTATTTGAGCAAGTAACAGTACATCTTTCTGCTTGCCTCTCCGAATATCTGGATTGCATAATGCTGCTCTTCAAGAATAATTCCATAAGGGAAGCCATGATTTGTGATAGAAGCATTCAACAGCTCAGACAAAGCACTGATGTGGAAGGTTTGCACAGACCAATTATGTAAATCAAAGCATTGCATTTGCTAGTAATTCTAGAACCCTAAGTCCCCAAACCTCGTCCCAAAAAGGACAGCAAATCTGGCTGTGACTGAACAAGAACTAGAGAATTCAAGAGGATACAACTCCAGCTTATTGTTATGAAGTATAGTTAGTGCAGGACCTTCAATACAACCTCTTCACTATAAGGCTATTCTTTCCTTGATACTTCTGATTTTACCCTAGTGGAGAATAATGTGGAGGTAGGAGCCAGAAATCAACACTGCGGAGCACGTGTTAATATGTTTTGCAAAACAAAAATACTATATTTAGCTTCCACCATCCCTACGTAGACAGCTTCCAAGGTCTCTGCATCATTTTTATGCATGTGACTCAGTTTATTAACTACCTGCACTACAGGCCAAAAGGACTCAAGTTGTTAACTTCTGTCCCAAATCTTCTAGCTGTGAGACTAGGCAGCCAATGTAACAAGTGGGCTCAAGCACATAATGTTAAAAATCTTGATGGAGGTAGGAACAAGAATCACAAGCTACAGACTATCTGCCCTACAACCAAAGAAGGCAGCTTACCTAAACAAGGACAAGTTAAAGATTCAACAAAATTCGTATGTCCAGTCTGCTTTGCAATTTTAATTTTAACTCTTATCTTTCTGTGTTCTGTTGACAGGTATTTGGTTTTGAAAAGGCTTTTTCACAGCAGAACTTTGACTGAAAATAAGCTTTCCAGGCAGATCAAGTCAATGAGGCCCTGCTGGAGGAGCCATGGTGTATTATAGAAGTGTCGAAACCTATGGACCCAAGTCTTAGTTTAGTTAGCAGTTAAGGGAATTCCCTTGGAACAAAGTAGAGACCCAAGCCTTAGCCCTAGAAATGGGGTATTTATGTGATATTGTAGGAGGATAAAAGAAACTGCATCCCGTATGATCAGTGATCACCTGGCATTAAAATAAGGCCATGTCTTCAAGAAAAATGATAGGTTTCCAAAGTAGATGAAAAACACAGGTCTCAGTGTTTTCAAAGCACAGCACTGAGAAAAATTATTAGCATTTAATCAAGCCTAAAGTACCCCTATATTTAGTGAAAAAAATTATTTTAAAACCAAGGTTCTCATTTTGAAATGTTTCTACAGCATTTATGAAGCTTAACTGATATAGTGTAATCTCAACTTCTTATTCTTAGTAAAACACAAAATAACAAAACTTCAGGCATATACTATACAGAGAAAGGTTCAGGACAGGAAAGGTAATTTATTTCTGCCCACATATGGAAACAAAGAACAAAAGTCAATGGCAGGAACAATATGTCTTGACATTCAGAATTTCATTTATACTTCAGTCTGAAACAGGCAAAGAATTTATCTAGATTCTTATAGAGAAATTTTATGTTTAGAAGGACAAGCTGGTTCATCTTCCCACATGCTGTCCCAACCTAGAATCAGAGTAGGCTTGGAGTTCCAGTACATTGAGAAGCCAAGAGTATTCCTAGCAAATCAGTTTTATAGAAAGTAACTTACGAAACTTTAATTTAATATGTTTAAGAGCATATAATCCTGGCCCTGTAAATCAGCATTTCTGGTACTAATCTTTCAGGTTCTTCCACCTAATATGACTGCAAGCAAGGCAAAAGATATTATGAAATCAAGAAAATGGGGCACAAAAAACACTTGCCTACTAACACTCAATGCATTCATGGTGGTCTTCTGATGTAGAAAATATAAAGAAATGCCAACCACACACAAACAAGTCCCGGGTCCATGATCTTACAGTACCCTGTTTGCAGAAAGATTGGGATTCGATTGAAGGAAGGAGGGTTATGGACTTAGATTTCATGGGTTGGCAGAATCTTGTTTTTCCATCTTCCTCTCCCTGAAAGTAAAACTAAAAAAAGTCAAGTTGTGTGTGTTATACTTTTGCAGGCTGAGAGCATGACAATGCTGGAGGTTAAGATCCTATTTATCTACAGATCAGTTGTCACTGTGCAAACTTACATGCTCTGTTCCAGTGGGCGCCAACTTTTTGGCAAGGATACCACAAATTAGCTCTGCACCAGACCCAAGTGTCACTGTGATCCCCTTCCCCTACTTGATTTGGTCCTCTGTTTGATCTTCTGCTCTTTCTGCTTCCTGCCAAGTCTGCTGCTGTGCTGCCTCTCCCCTTCCCCACCTGCTGCATGCCAATATATCGGCTGCCTGTGCCACAGGTTGGCCACCCCTGCTCTATTTCATCCATGCTCAGTCCCCCTGGCTTTGTGAACTTACTCGAGCATCACCATTTGGAGCTTCATTACATGCTCCTCTATTAAACAGGTCGATATATTATAGAGATCAATTGAGAATTTTTTCCAATAAAATACTAGAAAGCAAGCAGATTGTTTCACAAAGAGCATTTTTAAACAAATGTCCAGATTAATATTCTAATGTATACTTGTGCTATTTCTGGAATGCTGAGAAAGGCATATGGCACTTCATAAATTTGTAGGGGACTGCACCACACCATGTATTCCAGGTGTTTCTCCCTACACACTTAAATCTTGCTCAGCCTGCACTGATAAGCCATGCCAATTACACTAGCATTTAAAAAAAAAAAAATAAAGCAGCTAATACTTTTACTTCTTTAAACTTCTCACAGGCAGCCAAATAAGGGAAAATTAGAGAGACTCAGCTGTTCATAATCACCAGTTCTCTTCTGCCTGATGCAAAAGCACTCTTCGTACTTAATGTGGCTATGGCATTAGAGAGGTTTTGATCACATGCATGCATCGCACAAGCATTTAAGTAGGCAATTGAAAATATGAGAGAGATAAGAATTTTTTGAGAGTGATATCTTTTAGTGGACCAAGTCAGATCTGCTTTCAAATGTAAGGTATTCCTCAATAAAATCACCTGAAGAAAAAAAATCCTTGCCTCGCATAATTCCTGGACCATCACTACAGCCTTATTCTAAAACACAGCAACTAAGAACAGCAACCCAAAAACATCAGTTGCTTTTACCAGAACCCACAAAAAAACACTAAAACAAACAAACACCATACAGCTTTAAAGTACTGTGGATGGGGCATTATCCTCTACTGATAGTGGTAGTTTAGACTACAAATCACACTGATATTAAATACTTTTTGCATCAATTATATAAAAAGTAGCCTAGATCATCACTCCTGGAGGAATAAGCAAGCAGCAATAAATCTTTAAAAGGAATGACTCGAATCTAAACTGCACAACTGCTACACTGCAATTCCTGACTCAACATCAGATACAAAGCACGCAATTTGACTTGACTTGCATAAGTGTGAACCAAGTGCCAGGAGGCAGATTACACTTCTGTTCTCTATTGTAGAGGTTATGTTGGACTGGACGGAATGTATACTAAAACTTTTGTGTAATGAAACACCTATCAGCACATCAATGTATTTAAAGTTTCATTTCAGGTTATGTTAGTCTGGATTAAAGCCTGAAAGACAGGTTACCTCTTTAGTACTTTTTATCAGCATGGACAAATAGAAGATATGGATCCCTTTACCTCTTAGATTAACTGCCATTCCAGTTCTTGGCTTTCCCACAGCACATTTTTCATCAAGAGGACTTTGTAAGAGCCATTAAAAAATTCATTAATTACTGCAAGTTGGGTTAATACCCATGCAGAAGTAGTTGTATGCCCACAAACTTTGTGACTTTAAAAGGGAATCAGTGGCTACATATCACCATTCTGCATGGACACACCTAGAATGGGGAAAAAAGCAACCAGCAGATGTTTTCCTAATAGAGAAGTGTCAATAATAAACTTCACTTCACTGGTAGTCTTGAAGAATGCTATTACTTCTTTTGAAGGAGAAGCTGACATCCCATTGTGCAGTCTCAGGATCATGGCCCTTGCAGAGGAATAGGCAAGGGAGTTCACGATGGCATACAGTGGAACTGCTTACAGTAAATACTGTATGGACTTCCAGAATTCACATCATTTGAAGTGCTTCTCCACAAACACAGTGAACTCAGAAACAAAGTTCACTGTACAAATTGGAAATCAGGAAAGGGGAACATTAACACATTCAGTACCAAACACAAAATACATCCTCCAACATAGTATCCTGCCAATGTTAGAACCTCAGAAGCAAGAATCACTTTATTCTGCCAGTGAAACTTTCCTGACTTACCCCAGCTGTTTAGACAGATGATTGACAACCTCTATAATTCCTGATGTTTGATTAAGCAGGTTGCCACAGTCATACACTAAATAACTACTTCATTATGCAAACTATAAATCTTATTACTACTACTACAGCACACACTCTAAAGCAAATGCAACAAGGAAACTTGATCCAAGATGCATTAACTCAGCTTCAAGTTTCTCTTCTTGTCAACTAAAGCTGTATGGAACAGTTTAGTATCCAAATTATTTTTTAAAATATATTTTTAATTTAGGGTCAAACCCAGAACAGATTGGAACTTCAGTGAAAAAACAAAGTTGAACCCAGAACGTCTGCTCTAAAATTAGCCCTAAGGTTTTTCTTGATTTGCTGCCAACCACCTCTAATTTAGACCAGATGGTTAAGGACATCCTTATAATGTTAGCAGGGAAGCACAAAGTTTGCACTGATCAACAGGACACATCACCATCATTCTATGCAATGATTTAGTGAATGCTAATGTAGCAGCAAGGGATTTTATTGTACAAGAGCATGTTGTATGCAGCAGAGATTTAGATTCACATCCTGCAGTGGAACAACTGGCAAAAATATTCATTTTGAACTGATAGTATGAATCCACAAATTGCAACATCATTTCCCAAGCATCACAGCAGTTTTGTAAATACAGGTGCTGCATCATGCCTTTTATCTCATTATAGAAAACTGAAGAGCCTGTTTACGCAATATTACCAAAGTTAAAGAAGTTAAAAAAAAAAAAAAGAGTTGTCAATGAGAAAGAAAAAAGGCCTCTTTTGGTATATTACATAACTCAATTTTTGGTTATTTCATGGCATTCTGCACCATGCTCTATACAATGCAATTCAGCTTGAGCATAATTCAAGTAAGTATATAAAAGAGACCAGAATCATATTCTACAGCACAGTGTTGTGTCAAAGTTGATGGTGGTTTTATGCAGAACTCAGATTATAGATTTGTATAGGATGATCCTGCCTCAGGGAGGGGTTGGATTAGACGACCTCTGGAGGTCCCTTCCAGCCCTACCATTTCTATGATTATTTTAACTATGAGTGGCTGGCAGTGAGAACACATGGAAGCATGTTTTAGAATCCTATTTTAATTTCATAAAATATTTGTGGAAGTCCTTGAAGGGTGCCCCACAACCAACTTAATTTATCTGAGTTTGTGATCGATAGAGGCTTTAGGGTTTGGTTAACAAATTAGAAGTTGAGCTTTCTGTTGCCCCTACTGCAATACTAAATTTTTTAGTTCTATTCTACTTCTGCTCTCCCACTCAACTAGACATCACATTTTTGGGGAAAACTGTTGATGGCTTGAGAGAATGTGGCAGTCCCTGCCAATAAAAGAATACCTGTTATCATGGATGCTGAAGGAAACAAAACATCCAGTGTAATGAAGTAGAGGGACACGGTTTGCCAAAACATGCCACAGGAAGGCAATGTGTCTCCCCCTGGACTAAGGAGTCTCAGTTTTAGCCTTTAGGGGCATCTTGATCATCATACAAAAAGGCTCAGTACCAAGTTCCCAGAACATACCCCTAGGCTACTGAAACTCTGCATCTCTACCTATCACATGAAACTGAATGCAAAATGTTGTCCCATGCCCATATATCAAGTCTCTAAAAAGTCTGTTTGAGGATCTCCCTATCCCCCAAAAATGTTTCCAGTGCAATTCTGCATCCGTCTTCCATTTGAACCATCACCCTTGGCCAATAAATATCCCTGCTTCTAGTTATCAAGTCAAATTTACAATGAATGCATGATAAATACTGTACAATTAAAGGATGGACTTCATGTCTGGTTATAGTGTTATGCCATCTTCACTTCTTATTCAGAAGGAAACTATGGAGAACACACAGCCACGTCTGCTGGAGACAGCTAGACAATGTAGCAGTGCTTAATCCTAAACTTTTCTCCATTACCAATATATAATTAGTAGGGCCTTGCATTACATAATAATAAATAATGCAGCAGGGCAACCAGCATGGATTTGTAGCAGGTAGATCATGACTGACCAATTTTGGTTTTGTTTTATGACAGGGAGTAGAGGCGAATGTCATTTTCTTGGACTTTAGCAAGGGCTTCGATACGGTATCTCATTCAATTCTCATAATCAAATTAAGAGGCTGTGACATAGATGTTTACACTGTCCGGTGGGTGGCAAATTGGCTTAGTGGTCGCACCCAGAGAGTGGTAGTAGATGGGTTGGTATTGACCTGGAAGGATGTGGGTAGTGAGGTCCCACAGGGCTCAGTCCTTTGACCTGTACTCTTCAATATCTTAATCAGTGACTTGGATGTGGGTGTAAAGTGTACTCTGTCCAAGTCTCTGGATGATACTAAATTGTGGGGTGAAATGCACACACCGGAGGGTAAGGAACAACTGTAGGCAGACCTGGACAGGCTAGAAAAAGTGGGCAGTACACAATAGGATGAGGTACAACAAGACAAATACAGAGTGCTGCATCTAGGGCGCAAAAATATCCAGCACACCTACTGGCTAGGAAGTGACCTCTCAGCACCACAGAAGTGGAAAGAGATCTCAGTTATACTGGACTCCAAGACGAACATGAGTCGTCAGTGTGACGAAATCATCAGCAAAGCTAACCAACCGCACTTTATCATGCAATAGAACCAAGGAGGCGATACTTCCCCTTTATGCAGCATTGGTCAGACTGCAGTTGGAGTACTGCATCCAGTTTTGGGCGCCGTACTTCAAGAAGGGAGGTTGATAGACTTGAGAGGATCCACAGGAGGGCCACTTGTATGGTGAGGGGTTTACAGGACAAGCCCCATGAAGGACAGACTGAGGGACATGGACCTCTGCAGCCTCTGCAAGAAAAGGCTGAGAAGTGATCTTGTGGCCCCCTACAAATTCATTAGGGGGATGCAGCAAGGGATTGGAGGCGTTCTGTTCACCAGGGTGCTTCTTGGGATAACAAGGAACAATGGTCACAAACTGACAGAGAGCAGATTTAAGCTAGACATCAGGAAAAACTTCTTTACAGTAAGGGTGGCCAAAATTTGGAATAGGCTTCCAAGGGAGGCGATGCTCTCCCTTACCTTAGGGGTCTTTAAGAGAAGGCTTGACAGGCATCTGGCTGGTGTCATTTGACCCCAGCACTCTTTCCTGCCTAGGCAGGGGGGTGGACTCGATCTGTTGAGGTCCCTTCTGACCCTAGCATCTATGAATATCACCTCTTGGTTCACTGTTAAAGTTCCTGGCTTTGACCAATTCCTTGAGATTTTTCTTGCTTTGATACAGTGTATTAAACACTATTTCTACTTGATTTTACCAAGCTTCTATCTTCCCTCCCCCCACCGACTGCCTGCAGTCACTATATGGCAGTGGCTTCAGGATCATGGTGGGGAGAAATAGAGACAAAATGTTTTACTCGTTTCACAAGAAAAACAAGGGAATGCAGCTTTCTGAAGTCTTGGGGTCTCCCACTTATATAGGATGCAGTAAATTCAGTTCTTGGGCATAACTGTCAAGCTTTGCAATGGCCACACTGCATCAGAAACTAACCAACCACTACAACTACCTGCACATCACCAGCTTTCATCCTGAGCACTCCACTACTGCCTACAGCCAAGCTCTATGTTACCGACATATCTGTTCAGATCCCACCGATCAGGATATACACTGTAGGTATCTGGAACAGGGCTTTCAACACTTACAATACAGTCGAAAAAACAAGCTATTCAAATCAACACAGCTGGACTCAGACCTTACGCTGACCTGTTCGAGTACCTACCCTGTGACAAGGCCAACAGAATTTCTGTTATCCATCATACAGGACAGTACCACACAGTTAAAAGAAATGACAGAGGTGCTTAAACTCTAGCCCGTGGACCAGATGTAGTCCCCAGCACTATGTAATCCAAACAGTAGGCTGCCCACTGATCCTGAATTCCCCTTGGGCTATGGCCCTGCACACTACATCAGGTGCGCTGGGCTCCACAACCCATGCCCGCTGGGCCCTGTACACACAGGCTGCATAGGGCTAATCCAGCCCACAGACAGGTACCACACCATCCATCTGGCCCACGGCCAAAACTGAGCACCACCAGAATAAGGTAGACATCTTAAAGAAAAAGGAACCCATAGCTTTTGAGTCTTAATAACTGGCATCTGACCACCGTCAAAACAAGATAAACTTAATCTATTCTCACTGAACCTCAAATCAGAATATTTATCTTGCACTACACAAAAGTAGTAGTACTAGGTTGTTTCCAAACAGAATTGTCATGCCAATTGCAAAGAGAGGTCTGTCCTGTCCAGAATAGTCTCTCTGACAGGTGACTGACATAAAAAGGACATTAATGAAATCTCTTCCTACAGGTGGATTTTTAATAATCCAACTAAACATTTTATACCCTTTAAACAAGCCTATCTATGCTTACTGGTAGGTATGCACTGATATATCAGTTGGCTATCAGATCAACAACAATAAACTGAGAAATGACGTTTATTGGTTATCTGCTTTTTTTGGTCATTGTAGCCAATAATTATAGCCATGTGCCCCACAGCACCTTGGTGAGCATAGTTTGGGCCCAGCACCCCACTGGCCCAAGTCTGCAGCAGATTACAGGTCCTGGAAAACAGTGGGAGGCAGAGAGGGTGCCTGGGAGCAGTCACAGGGCACTGTGCTAAGCAACAAAAGGACCATTACCAGCTCCTGCTGCTGCAGCCATGGCAACACCATGCGTGTAGCAGGAGCCTGTGCACTGGGGCTGCCTCAGAGATGTCGGCCTGTGCATGGGCAGGGTAAGGTGCCACTTGAGGGATGTTTTGCTCCCCTGGGCACCTTTGCAAAAGCAGCTTCTCCCTAGTGCCTGTGGGAGCTTGGCTGCATGGGGCTCACCGGCATTGAGGCAGCAGTGTGCTCTGGGGCTCCAAACGTGCCTGGCACTGCTGTCTGCACAACGGTCCCCCCTGCCCACCCAGGAGAGCAGGACAGGCTGTGCAGGGAGCAGACCTGCTAGTAGGAGGCACGGGCAAGGGGGGGGGGGGGTGCACGCGCGCGCATGAATGATAAATGCAAGACAAACAAACAAAAAGGAGTTTTTACGTATGTAAGTAATTTAAACTGCCTTGCACTATTACTAAATATCAGCTATCGGATCAGCATTAGCCAACATATTTGGTTAAATCATCAGCTATCAGCATCAGCCAAGAAAATCTTTAATTGGTGCACACTTCCATACTAGTCAAAAGTAGAATTACTCAGAGACATACCATTTTTTTAATTTTTACTTTTGCAAAGTGCTCATGATATCCAATAGCAAAGAGTTCCACATTTAAAAATTTTATGCAGGATGTACACACTTTTTGGTTACAAAACCGTGGCTGTTGAGTTTAGTTTCTGGTCTATATTCTTGTATTAGAGATAAAAAAAAAAAATACTTCTTTGATTTCTTGCGCTATTGCTCCTTGGTCCTAATTCATTCTCTATTTCTCTACATATGGAGGTTTTGAACTTCACCTCACCATAATATCACCTGTATGTAGACCTTATCCATTTTAACCTTCAGTACTGAGTTCATTTCAGGCCACTGGAAGATAACAGTGCCACTGATTTACAAAAATGCTGTTTCTACTACACAGCTGCTTTAGAAGACTACCAAATTTTCCCCTCTCCTTCACAGGATCCAATTTTGCTGCCTACTACTCCAGCCCCAAAATCCCAGTCCATTTCTATTTTCTTGTTAAGTCACTAAAATCACATCTTGTGCCAATACTTTTTTGGCAGTCAATGACTCAGTAAAAAGGTTAGTTCTCTTTCCATCCCCATTCAATTTCTATTGCTGTATTTAGTTACAAACTGTATGTCCCTTTCCCCTAAAAATTCCTGCCTGATGCCAAATGGGGCAAGCCATCTGACTCTGAGCTGAGAGAAGCATTGTACACCCCAGTCAAAATCCCCAACCACAGCTAAGGTCGACACCCAATGCTTTTCAAGAAGGTAAAAAACAACAGATAAACAATAATGATAATAAAAAACAAACAAACAACCCCCCTACCCCTCAAAACCCTAACACATGTAGCAGCAAGGTGGGGAAAATTCTTTCCCAGCTCCATGTGGCAACCATTAAAGTGCAAGCACATGGGAAATACCCATAGTTGAAGAAAGGCATAACTACTCCTAGATTACCCCTGAGCAATGCTTATCCAACCTCTTCCTCAACACCTCCAACAATGCAAATGCCACAGCTTCCCTAAGCAGTTTATTCCACTGACTCACTAATCTAACAGTGAAGCAGTTGTTCCTGACGGAGGGTTTAAGTGAGGAAGTTGATTTCTGTGCCAGAACAGAGGCATGGGGATGCTGGAATAACTGCTAGGGGCTGTGCTTCCTTCCTGGCTGCATGCAAGAGCAGCAGAGTCCAGTCCTCAGCATCACCCAGCCTCTCTTCGTATCTCCACATCTAAAGATTTTAACCTGCCAGCTGCTGCCAAGTGGCCAGCATTTAGCCATGGAGAGTCCTGAGGCAGGCAAGGTTCTGGGAAAAAAAATCTTTATTCTGCCCTCACAAAACAAAGGTCCATGTCTTACTTGGGGGTATGTAGGATGCAAGAAAATATGGCATCTCCTACTTCACAAAATACTGGACCACACTCCTCGACTATTCCAAAGATGCACACAGAGGAAGTAAACTCAGATATCACTTGTAAGGCAAAATAAATGACAGATATTCCACTTGCAGATGAGACTGACATTAGTATTTTGTCATGGATTATTTGCAACCTGGACTGGATCACAGTTTAGTATTGGCATTAGTGAGGTTAAAAGCTGAATGCAACTACAGATTTGGGATCTGTTTCATGGACACAATGAAAGATCACACATCAGGAAGGACAAAAGCCATGAAGGAAAACATCATGGCTCTTCCAAAAGAAAAAAATCTTAGGAATTATGGAATACTGTAGAAAATGAGGGACAGGAAAAGTTACAAGAGGGGCCATAATGGTGTGCTAGGATCATGCATGCATAAAAAAAAAGTTAGGAACATTTCAAGGCACCTGTCTGAAAGAATAATGAGAATTTCTGTTGGCCCGAAAAAGCAGTAACTTATTATAGAAGAAAGCTGACCTACAATCTACAGCTGACAGAATGAGCAAAAAAAACAATGGAAGCAGACTACACAAAAATACTGTGATGCAGGGTTTTATCAAAACATAAAAGCAAACTAAGTGGGATGCAGAAAATGAAGACAAACACATGCATATAATCAAGGATGAGCAAAAGCATAAACCAATTATTTTGAAGTGCTGTAAAAAGTACAGAAAACTGTAAGACAAAACTGTTTTGAAGAAGCTCCTCAACGCAAATGAGGAAAAATAGACACGAATTTTAAGAACAAGTAAAGGTCTTATTAGAAAGTTGTGGGGGCAGGAAAGGCCACTGGGAAGTGATAATATAAATAGGGAGCTACTGCAAGCAAGTAAAGACGACATGGTAGATAGAATGCACAAGATATTTGGTACAATTTACTAAAAACAAAGAGCCAAGTGATTAGGGGAAAGCAACAATAGTACCAAGTTGTAAATAGTAGTGCAAGAACTATAAAAGGTAACACTAGAACAGAGTGTATTTTCATAAGGGCAAGGTACAATAGTTCAGTTATTTAAGGTAAGGCAGGTATCAAAAGAATAAAGAACACAACCAAGCCTGCTGCAACAGCTTTGTAGACTTTAGATAAGCTTTTGATAATATCTGGGAAGAGTTTAGAGCAAGTTTTGAAAATAGATGGTATCCTCAAGAAATACTCTTGTATTACACATTGATAGAAAACATCTTCAGCGCAGGCAGAGTGCACCAGAATGAATTGAGTAGTTCAAGGTTTAGGTTAGTACTGGAAGCAGTAATGCCTCTCTCATTGACTTGAAATAGGAAGGATCATGTTATGTGGACAGACTATGAAGGACCTTTGGTTTGGAGACTGCACTGAACTAAGAGCACTAGCATGGGAGGAAATTATATAGAGAACAAGCAAGGAAGACCAGGAAAAGATAAAAATTCAGACTGTGGATCGCCACAGAGACAAAATAAAAGTTAATTGGAGGGCAAAAGGAAAATGAAAGATTGAAGTTAAAAGTAAAGAACTAGACTAGAAAAAATGTAGACTTTTTAGCATTAGTATTGAAAACTAGGCATAGTAAAGATGTATATATAAAGAACCAGTAAGCTACTACCATGTGTAGATAACTAAAAACTGGCAGTCTTAAAAATCTCTATAAAAATTAAACTCAGAGCATATTAATCAAATGTTGTACTGCTATTATTATTACTATTGTTATTATTATTATTCAGATTTTAATGCTGAGTGCAAGGTTGATGAGCACTGTAGAACTAAGCAGGCTAATGAGAATACAGCCTCACAAGTAAAGGGAAAAAAAGGTGGAGATAAAAAATGCCCAAAGTAAGAAACAACACTAACAGATGATTAGAGAGCAAGTAAGCATACTGCAGTTGTTTGGGCTTGTGTCATGAATGTATCTTTTCAAGCTTTTGCATATAACAGTACATACCAGACTATAGTGAAAGAGGAAAACAAAGAATGCATGGACAAACATAGCCAGGACTGACATCAAATATAAAGGGCTACCATGCAACCCATTCATTTAAAATTTGGATACACGGTAGGTTCTGCAATCATTCAAAACACCTCAATATTTAGGGTAAAAAAATATTTTGTTCCAAAAAACTAAATTCTTCATTAGTATAAATGACAATAGAAGTTTAGTCAGAAGAAACTGAAGTTCTCACTGTGATGAACTTCTTACGAAGTTAAAGCTAAAACCATGTTTTCATCAAATGAAGTAGAGAAAAATCACTCTCAAAACAGTTTAAGAACTTTAAAAAAAAGCTGCATATTGAAATCATAAGCGTCAGGCACTTTCATCATTCTAAATATTGCAATACATGAACTAGGATCCAAAATTTTAAGATTCTAATTATGTTTTATATTTAAAACAAAACATGGTTAATCCCCTCAAAGCTTTAGCATGTTATGGCACGGAGCCATTTCTTCAGGAAACTGTACTTAATTTAGTTTTCAGTATTTAATTTGTGAAGAATAAATTAAATTATAATTTATATATATTGTGAAAAATAAACCTTGGTCCTGGGGAAGCTTTTTGAGAAAATTATCTTAGCACATGTCCACAAGGGGCCAG
Organism: Crocodylus porosus; assembly: GCF_001723895.1. Classification (NCBI taxonomy): domain Eukaryota; kingdom Metazoa; phylum Chordata; order Crocodylia; family Crocodylidae; genus Crocodylus; species Crocodylus porosus. Next base: position 4,848,907 of record NW_017728914.1, read on the forward strand.
CAGGGGAGATCATGCTTAGGGGCAACCAACACAGGTTCATTAGAGGCAGATCCTGTCAGACCAACCTGGTGGCCTTCTATGACCAGGTCACCAAATCCTTAGATGCAGGGGTGGCAGTGGACATAAGTCTTCCTGGACTTTCGGAAGGCCTTCAACACTGTCTCTCACCCCATTCTTCTAACAGAACTGGGGGACTGTGGTGTCAACACCTACACAGTCAAATGGGTTGCCAACTGGCTGGAGGGCCGCACCCAGAGAGCGGTAGTGGATGGGTCCTTTTCGGCCTGGAGGGATGTGGGCAGTGGGGTTCCGCAGGGCTCGGTCCTCGGGCCCACACTGTTCAACATCTTCATCAGTGACTTGGACAAAGGGGTAAAATGCATCTTGTTAAAACCTGCAGATGACACTAAGATGTGGGGAGAAGTGAGCATGCTAGAAGGAAGGAATAGGCTGCAATTGGATCTGGACAGGTTATAGGATTGGGCGGAAGAGAACAGGATGGGTTTCAACACTGACAAGTGCAGGGTACTGCACCTGGGGAGGAAGAACCAGCAGCATACCTGCAGGCTGGGGAACTCCCTTCTCGTCAGTGCAGAGGCAGAGAAGGATCTTGGAGTCATTATTGAGGCCAATATGAACATGGGCCGACAGTGTGGGGATGTGGTCAGGAAGGCCAACCATACCTTGTCATGCATCCACAAATGCATCTCAAGCAGGTCCAAGGAGGTGATCCTCCCCCTCTATGTGACACTGGTTAGGCTGCAGTTGGAGTACTAAGTCCAGTTCTGAGTGCCGCACTTCAGGAGAGATGCAGACAGCATGGAGATGGTCCAGAGGAGGGCCACTCGCATGATCAGGGGGCAGCAGGGCAGACCCTATGAGGAGAGGCTATGGGACCTGAACCTGTTCAGCCTCCACAAGAGAAGGCTGAGGGGGCATCTAATGGCCTGTTACAAACTAGTCAGAGGGGACCAGCAGGCATTGGGGAAGTCCCGGTTCCCCCAAGCACTACCAGGAGTGACTAGAAAAAATGGTCACAAGCTGGCAGAGGGTAAATTCAGATTAGACATTAGGAGGTGCTACTTCACTGTCAGGGTGTCTAGGATCTGGAACCAACTTCCAAGCGAAGTGGTGCTGGCTTCTACCCTGGGGGTCTTTAAGACAAGGCTAGACAATCACCTTGCTGGGGTCATTTGACCCCAGTACTCTTTCCTGCCACAGCAGGGAGTCAGACTTGATGATCTGCTCCACAGTCCCTTCCGACCCTACTAACTACGAAACCATGAATTTAGCACTTGGGGTAGCATGGGCACTTAAGTGCACAGTTGACAGCCCAGAGGTCACAAGTTCAACGCCATGGCAGAAGCACTTACAGCATGGCTTGTCCGATTCCAATGAAATCTGTGAATCCTGCTACATACATAGGTGGTGGAAGGCCCAGGGGAAGGGGCTTATCTGCACCATGTCCCCCCATCCCCGAAACGCAGGGCAGCAGGTAGGACAGCCAGGCTATAGGCTCTGGGCTGCTACAGCTGGGGAACAGGGGGAGAGGCACACTCACAGCCAGGATTGCAGCCCTGGCATGTGGATTACTGCCTAGCACGGTAGCCAGGCAATTCTATGAAGGGGAAGGGGAATGGGGGGAGGGGCTAGATCAAGGCCCCCAGTGAGGGAGGGAGTGGGGCAGGGGCAAATGGGACTACCAGAGCCCTGGGTGACTAATGCAAGGGTGTGGGGAAGTTCTGAGATGCGAGAGCAGGCTGCCGTTGTGGGCTGAGACTCTGCACCCTGCACCACTGCCCTGAGAGACACAGAACACCACGTGCCTGCCACCAAGCAGGCAGACGATGGAGTGCAGCCTGGTGGCAACAGGCACAGTGGTGTGCTGCTCCCAGGGCAGCGGGGCAGAGCCCCAACCTGCAGTGGCAGCCTGCCCTCACGCTGTGCACAGATTGGGGGGCATGTGCCCCAGGGTATATGCAGAGGCAGGACCCTCCCTGCACTCCTGGATGAGCTGCCCAGGGCTCCAATATTCCCAGACACCCACTCCAGGGCCCCATTCACCCCAGTCCCTGTCCCACTCTCTCCCTCACCGTGGGGCCCTCAACCTGCCCCTTCTCCATGACAGACTTACCTGCTTGAGGTGGGAGATGCAGGCGCACACAAGTGCATGCATGCTCAGCCCCACAAATAATAATTTTCTCCTTCTACCTATGGCTAAATACCTTGTCACAAGGACGCAAGAAAGGGAAGAAAAGGAAGGAACAGTTTAGGCACACTTGCTTCTGCCCAAACAAGCAGAAGAGAATGGGCTAGACCTCTTGAAGTCACTTGCAGCCCTGCATTTCTATTGTGCATCTCTTCATGAAAATACGATACAGTTCAAAGCCTGCTAGACTCAAGTCTCTCTTCTAAAATGTTAAGAGAGAAAAGAAACCAACTAACTAACTGGAAAGCCCCCCCCACAATATAACCCGTGGATACTCACATTCCCCATATATTCAGAAAGTAGATCCTGCAGAGCTTGCCGCACTGCATTGCACTCAGCAACAATACGCTCTCGTCTATCATCACGCGTACAGGATGAATCGGCCATTAAGGCTGCTCCACTAATTATGCTCTCCAGACGTTCTTCCAAGGAAGGGCGAAAACGTTCCTCACTGAAGCTCAAAGGATCCACAATAATTTGTTTCTAGTAAAAGAAAAAAGTAATCAGTAACTGATAGCACCTTGTTACTTTAATTCATCAGAATGATCCAATCTTAGAATTGTTACAGTATCCATGAAAGAAACCATATTTTGTTTTTTTGGGGGGTTTTGTTTGTTTGTTTGTTTTTACAGTAGAGACTTACTTCCCTGTAGATAGTCCAACAAAATTATGAGAAACCTCCCCTATGCATTAAAGTTTCTGGACATTTCTTGCTGTTCAGTAATGTTGACAGCAGTTAAACAAAACTTGGCCACAAGAAAGCATATTTGAATCTACATATCATGCAGTATTGCCAGCATAAATCACACCACAGCTACTGAATTCTCAGTAACTGCATGTCAATCTAGTCAAATCTTAACTATTTGGCTTGTTAAATGTTACCACCCCATCATGAATGAACAGGGAAACTTTCTAAATTATGCTCTTTGTAATACATTGCTCTAGTTTATCCAGTCTCTTTCTTCCTTCCCCCTCTACATAATTACACAGAGGAATATAAAATTGTTCTCAAAAGTTAAGTGAAAACAGGTATAGTAAGGTTTAACATGGTACAGGAATCATTTTTTTCAAGACAGAGCAAAGAGCAGGTTTATCGTAATTGAGTATTACTACAGTACAACTTATACTGACAGTGTTTTGGCTGCATCAGCAATTCTAGTCCAAATCCCAGTGCTACCATAAAAATTCTGTGCAGGCTGAAACTGTATACTAGATGTCACCCCACAGCACTTAAAAGTATTTCATTAAAAGAATCTCTGTATTATGGAAAAAAGAACATACAGCTGTTGCAGGTTGTTTAATGCTTTAGAACAAATCCTGAAATTTTTTTTGAAGTTAAAACTGACCAGTCTATAACTACACGCAAGTCGTATCCTTTCTGTGCATTGAACACTTCCTCCTCCAGAACACAATCATAAAGTTTGCCACTGAACTGTCAGATGCATAGGTTCTCTGGAACTCAGTATATTGTTACTCATGCAATTATTGCTACAACAACTTTTACCAACAAAATACAACCTATTCACATGTTACTGCCACTGAACAATGTTTTACTTTAGCTATAGGTAGAATTCCTGGGATCTTCAAATACTTATTTAGAATGATATCATGCCACTTAGTTTTAGACATTTCTACCCATTGTTAACACTATCTTATACTTAGTCAGCAACACTCATAATCTCGATATTTCAAGCTGGGCCAACTAAGCCATTTCCAGGCACTGTCAACTAAACTAGGTCTGGTTTAATCTAATCAAATCACACCATAGTGCCAAAAACACCTGCCAGAGCCCCAAACTGATCTACAAAATGGTTTTTAAGTGTTGTAATATGGTTAATGAACCAGCAATAGTGGGGCTTTTTTGCAAACATTCCTTTGTGCAGACAGCTTGAAAAATAAGGTAAGAGTTCTATGTAAGGTAATAGGTTTTACACACACACACACACACACACACACACACACGTATATTTAAACACATATTATTTAAGGAAAAGGTAAAGATTGTAGTCATGGCCTTTCACTGTATACACATTTTATTTATATTGCAAAACTTTTTGGGAAGGTGGAGGTTAGGGTACTAAAAACATATTTTTGGAGAGGGCAAAAAAGGGCAAAAATTTGTAACTGGCAGGCAAAGACAGCGAGAGGTATAGGAAAGAGGCAGGGTGAAGGACTCCACAACAAAACATTCACTACAGCCATTTCTAAAAGTCCACTTTTTATTTACTTCTAGAAATGTTGGTACCACCTTCTTTATTAGTCAGAGATCTCTTCATTGAAGTTACAAAAAGCCAGCTTCAGGAACAAGTATGCTCAGTAACAGTTTTCTATTATTCTTCTATTAAATGTGGCATAAAATGGGCTACTGTTCAGCATTAAAGTATTTTTACTGGGCTTGCTTGAAATGGACTCCATGTATTAATACAGCTATTCTGAACCAACATCAATAACTTCGAACTCCACATTCCATAATCTCCTCCTGGTATAATAAAGCCAATTCCCAAATAATTCATCTGCCTGTGAAAAATCTATCAGAATCTATCCCACTTTGTTTCACTGTCTTCCTATAGTAATTTTTCACTGATTTTCCAGGAGCTGGACAAGTGGGCCACATAATCCCAAGAGGTGAGAACAACCTTTGCAACAGGCTAGCCAATTCTAAAGAGCCTCTGGAACAAGGCAGAACTATTTCAAATCAACTAATGGTGTTTAGTCAAGGATTCTAGTCTTGCAAATTCTTTTAGTAGACAAATTCTGACTTCAGCCTTAAGATATAAAACAATACATCCAGAGCCACAGTCCTGGAGACTGCAGTTGGGCAATGACATTTGGAACAATGATTTTCCACTAATCCAAGAACATATAAACATACTTCACTTCTCAGTAAGATGCTAACAGCACTATAAAAAGCTACTAAGAACACATTTACTGCTAGTTAAAGTATTTCTAGCATATTACAAGAATCCATTAGCTGGCAGAACACATTTACTATACTATGTAGAATTACTAGTTTCCAAACAGCAACCAGAAGAGAGTGATAAAGTCTCTCGAGTTTATTTATCCTTCATTCAATCCACAAGTCTCCAGCCATAAGAAATGGTGTAGTTCCACTGTGTGGGCGATATAAATCCTTGTTTTAGAAATAGGAACATAAAAGGGTTTCAACTGTGAACACAACAGAGGGCCTTTAAATACCATCCTAAATATCACTCTCTACTTAAGAAACACAGCCTTTGTATAGTTCCGTAACAGATTACTCTTCCACATACTACAACTTCCATGGTGTCAACCACCTTCCTGATGTTTTTCTCGTCTTTAACCAATTTATAAGCAGCAGTCTTTGAAATGAAATATACAAAGTAAAGTTACACTGTGTGTCAAACAGGTTTAATACTTACATCAAAGTTGTTGAGCGCATAAGCTAGCTCTCCCCCTCCACCCTGGGGTTGGGTGCCATCATCAGATGCTGTAGCTTGGGCTGCATTTGAAATGCCTGTGACTGCCTGTTGTAATTGTTTGTAGATCAAGTCCCGGTTAGCTTTGTAAGCAGCTACATCAGGATGCTGCAGACAGGCCTGAGAAGCAGTATAAAGTATTGGAATATTTTTCTGTAGAATTCCTCTGGCTGCAGCCATCTGATCACGATGGCCTACGTCCTTCAATTCCTGTAAAAGAACAAAAACAAAACAAGTTATCAACATTTAGAGAAACTTACTATGCTTAAGATCTACATATTTTTCCCTTTTAATAAAGCTAAAAGTACATTCTTTACCCAAGAGTAGGTTAAATCTCAACTAAGCAACAGTTCTTTCCATGTCTGTAGTTAAAAGTTTGGTTACATTTGGAACACAACAGTAGCTCATTAAGTAATGACACTGCATAGCAGCCCCAAACTTAACTTTTTAAAAATTCAAATGAAGATATTTATTATTTGACATGACAAAGTAGATGGTTCATTTTCAGTGCTAACAACTGGCCTAGACATCTACATTGATGCTTTATTTCCTAATGTTCAGGAAAGTAAATGAATGTGTAACAGAACAAGGTGCAATGATTATATGTGCTTAGTTTTTTGTTGTTGTTGTTTTTAAAACGGTCACCCAAAACCAAGCCAAACTTTGGAAAAAAAAACCCAACTGTTTTCTTCAACCAGGGTGCTGCAGCATCCTGGGGTGCCATGGGTTGCTGTTAAATGATAATAGTACTGTTATGTGTACAAACACCTATCTATGAGATAAACCCAGAGATTTCAAACAGGAATCTGCAATGTCAAGAGCATTCAGTCCTGTTCGGTCCAAGTTCTCTGCAGCAAGACAAGCTGCTCTATTATTTCTCCATCATCCAAAAAAAAAAGGAAAGCTAGGAGCTGGCATTTTCTGATGGATGCCTCAAGTCTACAAAGATTGAAAACCACTGTCTTAACCCCACTCTGCATTCCAAAACTTCCTCCTAAAATCTCTTAGATGTAGGGATACTTGGTTCCTGTAAGTAACTTATACTTCTCTGATCACAGGAAGAATCCAGAGCCTATTCCTCCAAGGCCCATCTCTGAACACGGCTCCCTTCCTACTCCTTTAGCAGGGGTGGGGAAGGTGAAATTCCTTTCCTTTTACGAAAGCTTTCTGATGGTGTCAAGGTTGGGATATAAGAAACAAATGGACTTTTAGAAAAGGAGTGTTTCTACAAGATGTATGGAATGGTTAAGTTTCTATTTAAGAAGATCCCAATTGATCAAATGTTAAGGTTACAGCTCTTTTCTACATGGTCAACCTTCCACCCTACAGGACAGCAATTTTCAGTATATACAAAACTTAACATTTAAAATGGTGGGATTATAAGTCATGAAAATGTTATTCAAAGGCTGAAGGACTTGAAGCACTCACTGGGGTTTTCTTTTGTAAAATTTACTGCTTTCAAGGACCCTCTTGGTGCCTCAAGCACACATATAGCAATGATCTTCCCCCCACCCTTTTCTTTTTTGGAGCTGGAAGAGTAAGTTTTTGTATCTTACAAACAGTATATTTTTCCAGTCTAAAAACACATTATAGTATACCCAACAGTATGATGTATATAATTCCCTTCTCCTGTTCCTCCTCAGGTTTGAATAGCATTACAAACATTGAATAACAAAGAGTAAAAAGGAATATTTTATTTGAATGATCCTTTGCTGAATAAAATCCAAGAAAAGGAGTCTAGTGAAACTACACACAGAAACATGCTCTGGATCAAATCCAACTGAAGTGCAAGGTCATTAGTGTATCAGTAACCAGGACCACCTTTTTCAAAGCAAAGTAAGAGATATTACCCAAAACAAAAGAAAAAATTAATAGAACATTAAAAACACTTTTCATTCTATGAAAGCACCAAAATTCAAACAATAACATCCCATTCTTTCCCCTTGAGTTTCCACACTAAGTAGGATCCCACTGTGTTGTCATAAAAGATGTCAATGTCATCCTATCATTACTATTAAACATGGGTCAGGAATCTTTAGATTTCATAAAAATCGGGGACAGTGGCTTAGGATTACATTCTACTTGCAACCGATAGACGCTAATACAGCCTCATAAAAATACCTTTTGGTATTTTTCACAAAAGAACAAGATGACTAATAAATTGTGTGACCTGGATAAAAAGGAAGAATATTTTTAGCTGCTTGTTGGAATAAACCCTAGTGTATCCCTCTAAATAAGAAAACTAGTAAATCATGAACATTCTAAGTGACACCTTATTTTCTTCAGTTCAATTTAAGAAATTGTTTTGAGCATTTAAAAATATTCTCAGTATACTCTCCGCTGCCACCTGGGTAAATGCTAACCATATAATCTTGATACTTGAGCCTTCCCTACATTTAAAAGTGCCTAGGTATAAATATACCTCTGTATTTACAATAGAGATGCTACTTCATTTACCAATTTAGCTTATTCCATTGGAGGAACAGGTTTGAGTTCTCAGCAAAAGGACTTTATTGTACAACTGCATGTACCCCAGGCTTTTGATGGCATAGCAATGTAATTTTAGGACGTATTTTTTTTCCACTCAATCAATAGCTATGTCAGTAAAATCTTTATGTAGACCAAGTGTTCTGCGTTAGTACAATGCTGTTTTTATGGGCCACTCACTGAAATTCATGTGGTACTTAATCTCTTTCGAATATATCTTTAAAAATACATTTAAGTTCTAGCATTACTAATATTTTATAATTGATCACTGAAATTTTTATTTATAATTTCCAATATTTACACTCTTTACCTTTCTTTTGAGTTAAATAAACATGAGCACAAAATGACTTTTCTTGGCTTTATAGGCCTTTATCAAAAGATACAAGCTTGATTAAGATCAGTACAGGGGTAGGAACAGAATACAAGAAGTACTTGAAATAAAATTTAATAAATACTCCTTAAGGATCTGTCCACATATGCAGGCATGTGTGCTTGTAGCAGCTCAAATAGAAGTGATAAAAAAGTGTGAGCTGGGGCTTTGTGCATCAGCACATGTGCCTGGATATGCACTTCGGTGCGGTGCAAGTTGTGCCACTTGGGGCAAAATAACCCTGCCTGACCCTCCCAGATCTACAGCCAGGGGGAGCTAGAGCCTGAGGCCAGCACCTGTGCTGGCCCTAGCAGTGTAAAAAGCTGCCCTGGCAAGTGGCTCAGGGCTACTTGCTCTCAGGAGCTTCTGGGGCCCAGCCAACTGGTACCTGGGGACACTATCCCTTGTGCCAGCTGGACTGCTGAAGCAATCCTGAGAGTTCCCTGCACCCTCTACCCACTGCAGCAGCCTGGCAGTGAAGGCTGCTGCCTGGCTGTGACCTGCTGCGCACATGCCAGACCCAAATGGAGATTGCACAGCCAGTACAGGCATCTGCCCCTCTGAGCCAGCAGCCAGTGGGCTGTGGCTGCAGAGCTGACAGTAGTGCTGCAAAAAGGCCACGTGTGCCCCGCCCAGCCATTTGGGCAGCTATCGGCTGGAAGATGTTCCCAGTGTGGTGGCCTGCTTTGAACAGTCAAAGCATGTCCTCCTGGCCCCAACTGGCCAGGAGCTCAGCCAACTCCAGCTGGGTCCAAGGTGCCAGCTCTGCGCAGGCTCCTCTGCCTGAGTCCTGCCACTTGCCTCCCTAGCAAGCATTCATGTTCCCTCCTAGAAAACTGAAAAATCCCTGCAAAAAAAATCCCAAAGTCACTCTGTAAAATACCCCAAAATCCATGTTCATCCACAATTAAAACACAAGACCACTATATAGACAGAGAGAGTGAGACAGACAGAGACCAGCTGGGCAATGTTTTATTGATAAATCTACAGTGTTAAAGCAATTTGAAAGCCTACCAGTGTCTCCATCATCATAATAAAATGAATTCTAAATACTTACCTGTATGTTTTATTGTTTGCCTTTGGTTTTCTTACCATAGAGCAGTTAGACCTCCCCCTGACCCCTTCGCTGACCAGAATGTGGGGACAGCTGCCTCTGCAGCTACAGCTCCTGCCAGCAGGTCTCATCCTGTCTGGAAGCTGGGTACGCAGGGTACGTACTGGGGGAGACATGGGGTGTGTGGATAGGGGTGGGTGGACCATGGGGGGACTGTGGAAGAACTTGCCCCCTGCCCCCCCTGCTCATGGACTGCCCCCCTCCCCACAGCCCACAGGCCCCACCAATCCCCTGGATTGCTACCCCACGCAGCCCCATCCCCCACCAGTTCCTACAGCACCCCTGATGGTTCCTCTGCCCTGCCTGGCCCCACCTCCCCCCACTTGCAGCCCCAGATCCCTGATGGCTCCCCTGCCTGGCTCCAGCCTCCCCCATGGCAGAGCCCCCCCGCACAGCACTGGGGGTGGGGAGCAGTGGGGACAGGCCACAGCTGCCTGCCACCCGCACTGCCACTGCCCCACTGTGCAGGTGCAGCCCAGGTTGGCAGGGTGCTGCATGGCTCCGCACACTGTTAGGCAGCTGGGCCCACTGTGGCTATCACCTGGGGCTTGGAATCACTCAGCCTGAGTGACCCCAGCTGCCTGACAGAGTACAGA
>NW_017728914.1:4859259-4906069 GCF_001723895.1 Crocodylus porosus
GGGAGGGCTGGGGGGCAGGTGTGGATGGGGCCAGGGGGCTCAGACAGCAGGCAGAGGATGGGGCCGGTGGGGGTCCCCCCATGATCCCTTCCCCCCTCTTCACCAGCACAGGGCCCAGGTCCAGCTCCCTGCGGCTGGCATGCTGCCTGCCTTGTACAGCAGCATGCATCTGGGGGAAAGTGCTAACCATAGAGACACTATGGGTGGCTACCAGAGTGTCTCTGTGGAGGACCCAAGCCTCTGGTTGCTTCACAGCACAGTCCTGGACCATGCCCTGCCCAACTTTTTCCCCCCAGGGTATTTTTTGACCCCTGGATATCCAGAGGACTAATTTAGCCCCTGTGTTGCAAATCTGCAGCAGGGCAAATTTTTTTTTTGTTTTCACACATGCCTCTTGCAGCAAGTCAAAGGGCTTTGAGATGCTGCAAGAGGCACGTGCATGCTCGTCTGGATGTGCCTTAAGAGTACAAAAGGTAAAAAACATAAGTCAATAACCTTTGGAGAAAATGAATAATGCTGAAGTCATTAAGACCTGTTAATAAAGCAGGAGAAAAGCTCTAAGCAGGTTTACTTGTATAGTATATAGTACTTCCCCCAGCTTTGGGAACTACTTTGGAAAGATTCTACAAAACCTGTTCAGATAGCTGAATACATTCAGCTCAGTGAAGCCACAACATCTTGTGTTAACATTTATAATTTCACACATTATACTTAATGTAAAATTATACCAAAGAACTCAGATACTGCATCCAGTAAAAAAGTCTCCCTCAGAGACTTTAAACCCATGGCAAAAAATGCAAAATGAAGAGAAATTTTAGACAGACAGACATATGCACAAAATTCAGATAAAACATCGTCTCTTACTTTAGTTTTTTCATTCATATGAATAAAAACCATGCATTATTGCTGACACTAGAGGCTTTAATTCTTATAAAACAGGAACTCTAATGCAATTCATCTAGAATAACCACACTATTTCAAACTAGCAAGACAATTTACCCATCCTTACTTTTCAATGTAGCTGACATTTATTTGCCTATAAGAATGAGTTATTTCAAAGACACTGAACAAAATGCATCTTGTACACAATTTAAGATTAAGCCAGAGTTCACTAGGTTAGTCACACGTCCAACATCTGAACAGAAGAAAATGCCTTTTTAGAGCCTGCACAAAAAATGATAACTAGAAAAAAAACTGCTGAAGTATTCATTTGCTTGAGATAATCATCCAAAATAGAAAAGCCCTAATTACATGCAAAATTTCTGTTAATACAATGCTGCTGCTAAGCCTACCAGCCATCTGCCCTCACAGAAATGTAGATGACTCCAAGGGCACCTATAATTCTGTTGCCTTGCTTATATGAAATTACTTTGCTTTTCTGTCTGAAAATGCTAATGTAAGGCAGCATTAAGGACTCCTAGATTCTAGCCCTACTCTGCCATGGATTACACAATGACCTTGGGCATGTCATTTCTTCTCTCAGCATCAGATCCCCCATCTACTAAAAAGGAAAACTGATACTGACTTTTTTTGCAAGGAATTGAGATTTAGGGATGGGAAGTTCTATAAAAAGCACTCATTATTAAAATTGTTTGTCCAATGTTGCCAAGTTACAGTGGCTATGGGAACCATGAGTTTGCACTTAAATGTATTACAGGGGCAAATGTGAATAGGATGGGATTCAATACTGACAAGTGCAGGGTACTACGCTTGGGCAGGAAGAACCAGCAGCATACCTACAAGCTGGGGAACTCCCTTCTTGAAAGCACAGTGGCAGAAAGAGATCTTGGAGTCATTATTGATTCCAAAATAAACGTGGGCCACCAGTATGAGGACGCGGTCAGCAAAGCTAACCGCACCTTGTCATGTATCTACAGATGCATCACGAGCAGGTCCAAGAAGGTGATCCTCCCCCTCTATGAGACACTGGTCAGGCCACAGCTGGAGTACTGTGTTGTTCTGGCCACTGCATTTCAGGATAGATGAGGCCAGCATCAAGAGGGTCCAGAGGAGGGCCACTTGCATGATCAGGGGACAGCAGGGCAGGCCCTACGAGGAGAGACTAAAGGGACCTGAACCTGTTCAGCCTTCACAAGAGAAGGCTGAGATGGGACCTGGTGGCTGTCTATAAACTTACCGGGGGGACCAGAGGGGAATGGGAGAGACCCTGTTCCCCCAAGCACCTCCCAAAGTAACAAGGAATAACAGCCACAAGTTTATTGAGAGTAGGTTCAGGATAGAAATCAGGAAGCACTACTTCATAGTCAGAATGGCCAGGATCTGGAACCAGCTTCCAAGAGAAGTGGTCCTGTCTCTTACTTTAGGGGTCTTTAAAAGGAGGCTTGATAACCGCCTAGCTGAGGTCATATGAGCTTAAACTTAGCAGGGGTCCTATGAGCCCTGGTTTCATTCCTGCCCAAGGCAGGAGGTCAGACTAAACGATATGCTCAGGTCCCTTCCAACCCTACATCTATGAATCTATGAAACTCCCCCCCTCCCCCATTAATTACTTTTAAATTAAACACAACTAGTGGCTTTGTCTACAAAGGATTTAATATCAGTCAACAGCTGAGCAAAGATTGATTACGCAACAGATTCAAATTTTTTTTAAGCATGCTATTGGGTGATTCGTAAAGTGAACAGCACGATATATAATGCGGATTAATACTGCCTGATAATCAAACCAAGCAGCTGCTCCTGGCTCCTCCACTAAGTTTCTGAAAGGTGTTTTACCGGTGAACAAAAAGAGAGAACAGTTGGCCACTGAAGACAAAATAGAAAGTGCTATTACAGTACCTGCTGTCTTTTGGCTGCCATTATATTAAGTTTATCCACTTCTGGCTTGAGAGTCTTGTATTGTATTCCTAAATCTTGTTCAGTACCAGCATTTCTTAATTTCAGGATACCTTCTTCCACCTACAAAAGAAAAATAACTATTTATTTCTTTTACATATTTCTGGGCTTCCGGTATATAGTTAGAAAAATAATTAAAACTAAAGATTACAGCAGGGGCAGGCAATTATTTTGGGTGGAGGGCAGCTTACCCAGTTTTGGCAAGCTGTCAAGGGCTGTATGGGTAACACTGCCCCTTAACAGGTGCCTCACCCCCTGGTCACCATCTTGGGACCAATGTCCCAGGGCCAGCACTGGTGGGACCCAAAGCGGGGCACAGGGTGGCAGGGGTCTGTGGAGCCAGGCTAGGCTGCACTAGCAGGGAGAAGTGAGGACTTGGCCTGGCTCCACAGAGCCCCTGCCAACTGGGACAATGCGCTCCTGCCACCCAGCTACGGGCCCCACCAGCACTGGCCCTGGGACACCAGTGCGGGCCCCATAGTTCCACTGGCTCCCCACCCACTCACTCCCAGTGCCCCCCAGTCCCATGGTACAGGTGGGGAGCAGCGCACAGCCCCGACCCCCTGCTCACCAGCAGGGAAGAAGCTGGTGCCGAGCGTGGCGAAAAGCGGCCCCTCACCCGCCCCATGCCTGGCACTCCCTGCTGCAGCCGCTCACAGCCCACGCAGGGCTGTCTGGAGCAGATACAGGCAGCCCCATGCGAGCTGCGAGCAGCTACAGCATGGGGTGCTGGCTACGTGGCAAGCAAGGAGCCGCTTCTCCCTGCGCACAGAACCAGCCTGCCAGCCTGGGCCCTGTGCATGGCAGCAGCAGCTGCGGCCCCCCCTCCTTGCTGTGCCAGGCAGTGTTGGCTGCTGGTGCCTGCCTGGAGCATGCACTGGGCAGCCCACAGTCAGTAGTCACAAATACTGCCTGGCGTGGCAAGTGGGAGGGGGCCACAGCTGCTGCCACCATGCGCAGCCCTGACAGGCAAGCCTGGAGCTGGCATGGGGTCCAGGCTAGCAGTGGGGGTGGGTTAGAAGCCGGTGCTGAGCGTGAGGCGGGGGAAAAAAAGTGGCCCATCGCCCACCCCGTGCTGCAGCCACTCGCAGCCCACGCAGGGCTGTCCAGAGCAGGCACAGGCAGCCCCAGGCAGGCTGCAAGTGGCTGCAGTGCAGGGTGCAAGGGGCCACTCTTCCACACCCTCCATACTCAGCTTTTCCCCAGGCTCCTTCCCTGCCTGGGGTCCTTCCCTTCCACCTTACTTGAGTTTCTGGCATGGGGCAGCCACATTCTCCCAACCCAGAACCCTGCATTGGGCTTCCGGCTGAGGGGGCGGGGCCGGACGGCCCAGCTGTTGTGGGAGCCCACCGGGCTTCTCCTGGGTCCTACTGCCCTTGTTTCCTGTCATTTTTAACAGGAACCAAGGGCAGATAAATATTAATTTTCCAAATTTTTTTAGAGCCCCCGCAGGCCGGATAGAATGGCCTCATGAGCTGGATCTGGCCCGCAAGCCATATTTTGCCCACCCCTAGTTTACAGTTAAGGAATGACAAATACTGTTTGTTTTTTTTGAGATATGCTTAAGCAGCAAGATGTCAAGTAGAACTGCACTATAGTCTGCACTCTCAGTGTTCAATAGCAACACAGAGTGTTCTGAAATGCCACACTTCAGAAGGGATGTAGACAACATGGAGAGGGTCCAGAGGAGGGCCACCCGCATGATCGGGGTCAGCAGGGCAGGCCCTACGAAGAGAGGCTAAGTGACCTGAACCTGTTCAGCTTCCACAAGAGAAGGCTGAGGGGAGATCTAGTGGCCGTTTATAAACTAGTCAGGTGGGACCAGCAGGCATTGAGGGAGTCCCTGTTCTCCCGAGCACTACCATGAGTGACAAGAAATAACGGTCACAAGCTGGCAGAGGGTAGATTCAGGCTAGATATCAGGAGGCACTACTTCACGGTCAGGGCAGCTAGATCTGAAACTAACTTCCAAGAGAAGTGGTGCTGTCTCCTACCCTGGGTGTCTTTAAAAGGAGGCTGGATGAACACCTTGCCGGGGTCGTCTGACCCCAGTTCTCTTTCTTGCCATGGCAGCGGGTCAGATGTGATCATCTGCTCAAGTCCCTTCCATCCCTACCAACTATGAAACTATGAAAACAACTGACAAACAGAAGCCTTGAGCACCAGTACAGAAAAATCTCCATTTTGGAAGCAAATTAGCTAGAGAACAGAACAAACTAGATATTAAAGCAAGGGTGGGCAATTATTTCAGAGGGAGGACTGCTTAACGATGTTTGGTGAGCTTTCTAGGGCTGCATGGGTAGCCCCACACCTTGACAGTTGCCCTGCCCCCTGGTTGCCATCTTGGGACCAAAAGTCTTCCCCCCAACCCCAACCTGTGCCATCAGAAGTCCCTCCCTTTCACCCCTGAAATACTCCTTTTGGGAAGTGTGGTTGACATTTTAGAGCCAGAAAAACAAAACAAAAACAACAAATCACACCCAAAAAGTCAAACACCTACTATAACATATTTTAATTTTATTACAAAAAATATTTTTGTCATGATTTGTGTTTGCGAACTATAACTCAAAAATACATTCTTAGTCTTGTATATTGTGTGTGGGGTGTGTGTGCGCATGTGTATGCTGGGGTGTGAGGGGCATAGGATATATTGGAGGGTTGTGTATATATGTGGGGGGTTGTGAGAGGTGTGGGTGTGTGGCATTTGTGGGGTGCGGGGGCACACTCCACACTCTTCCCATGGCGCAGCAGCAACAGCAGGAGACAATCAGGGTACTCGTACCTGGTACAGGTGCTGTTGCTGCCTGGCAGCATGCATTTCTGGCCAGTGCTGCACTTCATGGCAAAGGGCACAGCCCAGCCAGGCCACTTCTATCACTGGCACTCCTGACCACACATGTGCAGCCCCTGCATTTGCACACCATGAAAGGGAAGCCCCATGCACTGGAGACAGCTGTGTTTCCTGCCCTCTGCAGCGCAGGTCCCAGGGCTCTGTAGGAAAGCAGGGGCTGGGGCTCCTTTCTACTTCCAGCATGGTCACAAGACCTATGCAGCACAAGGTGGGGGAAGACAGCTGGCTCCAGCGTGAGGAGCTTCCCTCCAGTGCTGCATGAGTACAGAGACTGCGTGTGCATGGTGGGGAGGGCTGGTGATAGAGGTGGCCTGACTTAGCTGAACTCCTTGCCACAATGTGCAGTGCTGATTGTAGCTGCATGCCACCAGGCACCAGCACCTCTGCTAGGCACAAGTATTCTGAGAGCCCCTGCCTGCCGCTGCTGCCTAGCATGGCTGTGCATCATGGAGAGGACTGGGGGGGTCCCCACACCCTCCCACCCGAGTTCCACACTGTCACTGCCATCAGCCCCATACCCCCCACACAGTTGCAGCTCCGTTCCCACCCCCACTGTTTCCCTACCTTCTGCCTGGAGCAAGTGGGATGCCAGGGAAGCTGAGCAGGTCCCCCAGTGACTATAGCAGTGGCAGCAGCAGCCCTGCCCGGAAGCTGCATGCTGGCTGGTTGGCCCAGGCCCTTCTGCCCACAAAGATGGGAGTGAGGTATAAGAGTATATGGGGGAGTATGTATATGTAGGGACCTCACTCCCAATCTCATGTGTGGGTGGAAGGGCTGGTTGGGGTATAAATAGTTGGTGAGCGCTGTGAGCCAAATGAAAGTACCTCCTGGGCCAAATTCTGCCCTCAGGCTGTATTTTGCCCATACTAGTGTTACAGGGTTAGTACATAAAATAGACTATTTGGCAGAATAAGCCTAATGAATAGGGACCTACCAAATTCTTGCAGTCTGCCCCATGATTTCATGGGCAGAATGCAGGCTTGGGCAGCCATTTTGCAGGCAGAGCATAGCTCCCCAGCCCTACGCCTCTGGTCAAGGGGGGCTGGGGGGGCAGGTGACCCTGTCCCTCGCTACCGATTGGCTGCAAGGGCTGTCCATCATGCAGCCCCAACCCCTTCACTGCCAATTAGACAGGGGCAGGGCCACATGACAGGCAGCCCTCACAGCCAATCAGCAAAGGATGGGGCAGCAGCTGCAGCCCTTCAAGTAGGCAGGCCTCCCTGCTCCTCTCCTTCCCAGCCCGAGTGGTAAATCCCGCCCCCCGAATCTGCAGGTATTATCCAGATTTCTCAGATAATGCCAGATTTTGTGGAATCCACAAAATCATGAATTCAGTATGTCCCTACTAATTCACGTCAGGAAAATAGCACACTGAACTACAGATTTAAAAACACTTACAACTTTAAGCTGAACAAGAAGTTTGTAGACATCTGCCATATCAGCCAAAATAAGCAGCCGGGTAACAGCAGACAGGAGGGCACGGGCTGCGCGTACCATATTCCCTCGTTTCACAGAAGAACAGGGGTCATCTGCAAACTCTCCTGATGCACTCTTCATCAAGTCACCTGGACAAGTGTTAGGAAGATTGAGAAACAAATTATTTTACCACTGTCATACATTCCAGTTCAAGAGGTACACCTTGAACCCGTTCATGTAAATTCTTCTTTACGAACCTTCACTGACAAGCAGCTCAGGGTTTACAGCATCCAGTGATGACTACAGAACATCCATGCTTTCTACACTGAACAGCCAAAAGCACAGAAAAAGAGAAAAGATGCTAAAAATACTACATGAATGTAAAGTTCCACAAAAAAACATGGTTTGGCAAGTGTATTCAAGAAATCCATAAAATGTGTTACAGAAGGTTCAGTACACAAAGTCAAAAACAATATTGTATATGCTGGCAACAGGATATGAATTCAGGGTGGATTGGATTTAAATCAAATTTGTTTTAAGTCACATTTTAAATCATTGGTCAGGAAGCCTCGACTTAATAATTGTTTTCTACAAAAAAGTGTGTTCTTGTTTGATATAACCTTAATGCATATTATTCACAACTCAGAGGTAGACATAGGTTTCATTTTAAGAAGGTAAAGACTATACATTTTAAAGCAGCGATTTATTTTGATTTTTTTTTTAAGAGTAATTTTGCAGTTCCATCAGAAAACTGAATTATCACTTGGTTATTTTATTTACCAAAGCTAACTGAGGCACATACTTGTGAAGTCATTGGGAAGTGAACTATCTCCAATTCACTAGATTAAGCAAAGATATTTGGGGGATACTTTTGCCATGCTGTATTAGGAGGACAAATGAGCACTGAAGCCACATGTTATTAGCTTGGGAATTTTTTCACTTCTAGGTTTCTTCTCACCTTTGATTTTGGCCTGGCAAGCCTGCTGCCATGACAGGTTTTTCCTTCTACCATACCATTGCCTCACTAGATCTCAAAATCAACGAAGAGGCTATATTCAGAAACTTATCCTTAAAGATTTCTGAAACAGTCTGCTCAAAATGTTTGTTTTGTTTCTTCTGCCCCTCCCTTCTTGCATTTATCTCCAGACTCCTCCTTCTTGCCCAGATCTGCTCCAGCCACAGCAATAATCTATTCATTTAACTTCTTGAACCTTTACACTTTGAGAGAGGTAAGGGCTTGCTTACACAAACTTGCAGAGAGACAATAGGGCTGATGGGTAGGTAATCAGGTCCGTTATCTCTTGTCTCCACATACTGCTGTTAACAAGGATGTTATCTCTGGAGACCTAAATCCGCAGTTTGAGAAAAGAAACTAAGCATCACAGAGATGTTTAATGGGATCTTCTAGACTGAGTCCCATTTGGTAGAATGGTTTTCTTTAATCTTTACTCATCTGTAGAGGAACCTCTAATATAGTCCATGGCCTGTTGTGACCTATTTATAGAAAACCTTTCTAAAAAGGTTACATGAATATATTGTCCGAAATAGTATAAAATGAGACGTTATACTCCCTATTCCATGGTGAAATCTTTGAGCTTTAACATAAATTAAACCCATCTTTATATAGGTTTATTTTTAAAAATAAGCATCTCAACAAAAAAATTAAAAATGCAATTAAAATAAAAAACTGATTAAAAAACCACTGATTTTTATCCATCCTGATGAATTTTCTACACGAGTTGCTGGATATATATTTATAATAATTTAAATAGCGTGGACAGAAGTTTCATTCCCTCAAAAGTTGTAACACATTATGCTCAAAATTGGTACATATTCAAAAGCAAAGTGAAGAAACTAGCAGAAAAGCCGTATTTTTACCCTAATAGCAGGTGATTTTTTAGTCAGAATTGTATATTTATATGCATAAGTTTAAACACAGCAAGGGAAAAAAGCTGGGCCCAGCAGCAGGCGCACTTGCCACTTCTGGGGCCCTTCTGTTTGTGACCTGCAGCAGGGCTGCCCTATAGCTCTTTCACACCATTGCCACCGCACAGGCCTGGCACGGGAGGTGGGCAGCAGTGGGGAGGAGCCATGAGACAGCCCCAGCATGACTTATGGGCAGCCGCAGACAGAAGGGCCCCGGAAGCAGCAAGCGCACCCCTTGCTGAGTCTAGCTTTTGGCTGGCACCCAAGCAACAGATGCTGCTGCTCGCTGTGGGCAGGGCCACCTCTCTGTCATCGTCTCCCCACTTCCTCCCCGCTCCCACCCCCAACCATCCCACACCTACAGCATGGCCCCACAGCTTACACCAGCTGCCAACCTGCACACTGGAAGCAGTGCCAGGCAGACACCAGCATCAGTTGTTGATGCAGGCAGTTGATTCCCACTGGGGATCAGGGCATCCTCCTGGGTGTACAGGTTATGCTGCTACATCAGTGCATCAGCTGTGGTCCCAGCCAGTCACTCTGCTCCCCAGCGGGATCCTGCAGCCAGCATCCATAGCTGATGCCAGCATGCACCCAGAGCTGCTTCTGGTACATATGGCAGGAGCTGGTGTAAGCTGTGGATAGGGTCAGGATGTTCCTGCCCAGCACGATGCTGCAGCTAGAACCACTGGCTCCCTACGGGCCAGATCCTATGACTTTGCGGCTGCTGACCCATGGGCTGGATACAATCAGTTGGAGGGCTGGATGTGGCCCATAGGCTGCATTTTGCCCATCTCTGGGTTGCAGAGTGTTCAGAAGGAGAGAGAGAGAAATTTAGAGCTTGAAAGTCATCTCTGAAGTATAAATCTGGATTTATTTTTTCTGCAGTATAAAGTTTATGCAGAACAATGGGGCAGGCACTTCATCACTTGAGTATGGGGTACAAAAGCTAGTAGCTTATTTGAGTGCTTCTCAGAAGAAACATAGCAATGGTGGCCTAAACCAAATGAGCTCCTGCCTGAAATTTGACTGGCTTTCCCTAGCTACAAAGACAAAATTCCCATAAATAAGGAAGTATAGAACTTAGATATATGGAAAAAACCTCAAGACTTCAGAGCTTTGTCTAATCCAGTGGCGCTCAACCTTCTGGCCCCTCACCCTGCACTGCCCTGCAATCAATCCAGCATGCGGAGCCACGCTATTTGAGCTGAGAAGCGATCCATTAGCCTGGAAATTTGACAGCAGGGGAGCAGTACCACCACTCACCCACTGCCAAATCTTTAGGCCTGTGGAGTCACCCAGAGGCTGAATGATATGGTACCAGCAGCTGGATCTAGTCTGAGAGCTGGGGATTGAGAACCCCTGGTCTAGTCCTATACTCAGAAGTTCCATGGTGTTATACAGTGGCAGTCTCCCAATGGTCAGCATTTCTTTGGCATTCAATATTTACAGTTAGATATGCCCCGATTCTTGCAGCTCAGGCTAATGCTGTATCAATGTACCCAATGCTGTATCAATGTACCCATCTCTCCATATCCACATTAAAAAATAGTTCTTAAATTATGACATTCACCAATTCCCTCATGGGGAAAGATATTTCACCCTGTCTAAATGTTGTTTCAGTAGCTTACCACATAAAATTCTGCATTTCTGTGCTGTTTCACCCCCCCTAAAGATTTTGAAGTGGTAACTGTCCAGTTACTGAATTCCTATGTACTGGTTACTTGGTTTTGGTCCTTGAGGTACAGAAGTAGCTCCAGCCTCAGACCACTAGTCCTTTGGTGTAGAATCTGATGTCTCTACTATTCTAGATAAAAGTGCATATCTGCCTACGCAGGATTTTTTGAATTAGCTTAGCAAAGCAAGCCCATTCTTAGTTCTCCTTCCATGTCAAAAATTGCTTTATCTAGTCTTTTCACATTTTTAAACCACAAAAACAGTTAAAATGTGCAATATTCTGAGTTGACTTTGCCATAAGGTTGGGTATCTGACCAGTCAATAAAATTCAGGCAACTGACCAGTCAAGTATCAGTCAAAAATTGCCAATAGATCCAAATGATATGCAGAAAAAGCACATTGTGTCAAAAATAAAATAAAATAAATTACATTTCTGTCAAGAAAGCTACAAAATTGTAGGTTTTTGTAAAACTGTTATAATCTTTAACCAGACAAAAAATATAGTCAATTGATCAGCCTGCCAACCCTACTTTAACATATATAGGAGACATTATTCCAAGACTTTCAAAGATGGTATAAGGGTTGCAGATTTAGCATCATTTGAGAGACACAAATCTTACTGTATTTGAATGCTGGGGGTGGTAGGGGAAAGGGGAAGAGTAGGGGAGGAAAGAAATGGTGTGTACGAAAGCATTTACATCATAAAAATGTAGAAGTCCAAGGCAGACAATCAGCTATGACTACTAGCAGGGCCGTGCTTTCTTTAAGTCTTAATAAAACTGATTACGTGAAGTGAGAATACCTTAAATGAGCAAAAGAAACATGGGGGACAGAGGATTAAAAAGGGAACAGGAAAACTAATGCATAAATTCATGCTAGAGGTGCACCAATACATCAGTCCAATATCAGATCAGCACTGACATAAAGAAAACTGACTGCATCAGAAATCAGCCTGATGTGGCCAATAACTTGGCTGATAAATGCCCGTGCACGTGGACAGCCACAGTGCAGCATGTAGGCAGTGAGGAGCACAGCCCAGCAGCTTGGAGAGCTGTGTGCAGCTGGTAAGTCTGTTGTGGTGTAAGGGGAGGGGGGAGAGAAGGGTAGATCAATACTCCTTGTGGTGGGGGAGGGAGTGGGGCAAGCATTGGGGCAGGCACTACCCAGCCGGTGGGGTGGAGCATGGGACAGAGCCACGGCTCATTCAGGGGCCATGGGCCCTCCCACTACTGTGCACACACTGGGAGGGCACAGGGGGTGATGTGGGCTTGTGCCCCCATATCTGCGTGGTGGAGGGCTACAGCTGTGGGCTGGGGCCAGGGCTGCTCCAGGCTCTTCCCAGTGTGGGGGCTGTGGTGGTGTTGTGAGGGAGGCTATGGTAGAGGGGGACTATGGAGAAATTTGGGGTGGCTGCAGCCACCCCCCCCAGTAACGCTCCTCCCAGCATCGCCGAACACAGCCCTGGCCCAACCCTCCTTCCCCCCCCATGCATATAGCATGGCCCCGGCCCCAGCCCGTAGTTGCAGCCCCCTCTGTGCAGACCTGGGGGAACACGCCCCCTCCCACCCCATGCCTTCCGAGGGTGCGCACAGCAGTGGGAGCTGCCCCTCAGATGAACCGCGGCTCCATCCTGCACCCTACCTTGCCCTGGCTGAGCAGTGCTTGACCCAACCCCCAGTCCCTCCCTCACCACAGGGGCCTGATCTGCACACCCACCCCAGCTCCTTCCCTCCCTACCACAGCAGACTTACCAGCTGCAAATAGCTGCAACAGAAATTGGATCAGTATTGGCCGATATGCCTCCTTAAAAATCAGTTATCGGTCCCCAAAATCTTTCTGTGCACCCCAAATTCCTGCTGACATTAGCTTAAATTTTGGGGACTGCTTCATAAGTGAAAAGGAAGATTTGCACAATCATGCATCTCTGATGCAAATATTTCAAGTTAATGACAACATCATAAATCAAAATGGGACATTTCTTAGCATAATTTGTTATTAACTGTCAGTGAAACTAAACTTCTACGCACGTGCATTTGTAACCAGCAGAATTCTCTCTTCCAAATTTATCCGCGTCCACACTCCAGAGCAGCAACATATTGCCTCCAAAATGCTCCTTTACATTAATAAATACTACCCAAAACATTAATATCGCGAATGGATTTTAAACACACATTGCCTAAAACCAATTATCACAACAGGATTATCACTAATCCCTCTCTTACTACTTTTGAGGGATAGACTCCAGACTACTTAAGTACAAGACAATGAGGAGAAGGCTCCCTTGCACTCATTTCTGCACTCTGACAATTTTTAAGTTCAGACAACAACACATGATGCTTTAGTAGGTAGCTAGAAAGGTTGAAAGGATAGGGAGAAGGGGACTTTGCTTTGAAATTGAAAGGTGACAAGTCAATTGTGAAGCAAGAGGTTATTCCTCTCATTTCTAATAAAAGACAGAAGACAACTTTCAAAATGCTGTGTCACCAGAGTTCAAACAGCTAGTCACAGAACTATTTAAAAAGATAAATGAATTCTCATAAATGAGGGGAAAGTTTAAATTTAAGTTACCGCACATCTGTTATTCTAGAAGCTGAAGAAAGCTGGCTTTCAAACTCCTATTTTCCAAAGAAAGGGAAAAAGCACAGACAAATTTACTTCATAGATTTAAGGGCATGAAGGAAAAGAAGGAACACTGACATTCTCTAAGCAGGCACTTATTGCCTTCCAAGAAAGTACTTTAGTGTCAGAAATTAAAAAAACAGTTCAAATCCAAAACTTAGCATTTAAGTTATTTGAAATGGAGGTAGCTTAAGATGCTATTTTTGAAAACTCAGTTCTTTTACAAAAGATACAATTATTAGAAACTATCACATTGTAGCTCTGGGCTTGTTACATATTCTTATGCAATTAGTCTATTTTGCATTATAATCCTGGGTTTATGCTAAACGTTAGAGAGAAAAGTCATAAAACAGTACAAAGGTGGCAAACTAGCGAGGATTGTATGTCATGATCTCATCAATAAGAGATGCTAAAAATTCAATTAGACCTAATAGGACTAAGTACATTTTAAATATACTATGATTTCAGTCCATCAAAACAAAATGATCATTTTCTAGTTTCAATCTAATCATGCTCTCTAAAAGCACAAAAAACATTCTCAGATAGTATGATTACCCCTCCTCAGTGGCATTACATAGGAAGAACAGAACTGACAATACTTCACACATTGCTAAATATATGATGGGTGTCTTATCCCATATTCTATTGCAAGGGTGGCCAACCAGTAGCATGTGTGCCACAAGTGGCATGGGCAGCCTGTATGGCACGTGACAGTAAACTAATGGGCCACTGCACTTTCAGTACACCTATCTGAAGCACACACACACTACTTCAAGCTATAGGGCAGGTACACCAGTGCAGGCAGCCCATCAGGGAGGTGCTCTAACTCATGGCACTTTACACAAGTGCCACTGAACCCAATAGGTGTTTGCCTGTGGGGTAGCACAGGGGTAGGGGGGAGGAAGGAAAAGGGGACAGAGTCAGTCTGCCTGTACTGGCCCCAGCCAGAAGGCAGGAGCACTTCAGCACCCCCCCAAGGGACTGCCTGACAGCCTCTCTCTCCAGTCCCTCCTCCCCACCCTCTCTTCTGCCAGCTGGCACCTGTCAACAGCGGCTGGGAGCAGGGATGGAGTCCTCCCAAAACTACCCCTATTGAGGTCTTGGTGGGAGCTGGACTGAGTCCACATGGTGGGGGGGGGGCTCCCTTCCCCCCCCCCCAAGCAAACATCTTGACAGCAGTAGGTTCTGCTGCACCCAGAGCTGGGGCAGGGGAGCAGAGCTCCTTTGCATGATAGGCCTGGCCCAGCTCCCCACAAGACCCCAGCAAGTGTAGCTGGGATAGACCCATGCGTGAGGCAGGAAGGATCCATTTCCTTCTTGGACAGCACACCAGGTTTTCACAGGTCCCTGGGCACAGGGATCCTGGGAAAGGGCTGTGGGAGCCCAATCACAAGCACCCCATGCCAGGGCAGCATGGGTTTTTATAGCTCCCCATACACAGAGACCTTGGGATCAGGCTGCCAGGGACCAATCTTGAGGTTCCTGTGCCCCCATACCTCTTAAACTACATGTACTCTGCAGCTGAAAGACATGCAGTTTTTACTCATCCCCAAGCATGGAGACCCCAGGTTTGGGCTGTGGCAGGCTAATCCAGGGTTTCTGCCTCCCAGGACCTGTAAAAACCAGGTGTGCCCAACAGTGGGAGTTCTGACAATTAGTCCACCATTGGCTCACACCAGGGATTAGATGGGGCCAGTTTCAGACCCTGGTTTGTTTCTCAGCCCAAAATGACAATCAGCTAATTGTCAACAACAGAGTTTCAACTTGCTGGTGTAGGAGGAGCCCTGGATCATGATCCTGGTCTCTTGCTGCAATGCCAAGTAAGACACAATTGGGATCTAATCCCCGAACCCCTCCTCTCACTCCCTCCCAAAAAAACAACCAACCAACTACGCAATGCCCTGACATGCACATGTGACATGGCAGAAGGTATGATTGCTGGGATCCTGGATTAGATATCATCATACTTTAAAATAACATGCGTCAAGGACCCGAGAAGAAGGCAGTCCCACTTGCAAGTGGCCAGGCACTACTTGACCTGGGGGCCACACTAGTGCAAGCCCCAGGACCACACTCCACTTGAATCATGCACTGAATCAACCAACCTCTCCCCAACCGCCACATGCACTGCTGCACTCTCCCCCAGTGCCATGGTCTGTGCTACCACACCCATCAAGACAAGAGCAGGAAACAAAAGCTGATGGAGGCAGGTGTGGAACCTAGAGAATCAACCTGCAGCAGCAGCAGCAGCCGCCACAGAGATGAGGGGGGCTGCAGATGAATAGGAGTCTGGGAACCATACATTAACCCCTCACAGGCCACATGCAGCCCCAGTTAGACTACCCTGACTTAGAAGGCAAGGCAGAGCAGCATCTTGGAGACTAACTGAATAAGTCTGCTCTAAGACACCACCCTGCCTTGCCTTCTGCCCAACTCTAGACTAACACGGCTAACAACCTCTCATAAAACACTTAACTAATTTCCAAGAGAGAGAATTTTAGATTAACTGAAGGAACTGAAATATGATTATTTACCATGGTATCTCTTTTCCAAACAATAACAATTTACAGAACCATTTATAAAGGTAGATTCAACTCCCTTGCACCCAAACTACAAGAATAAGTTACATTATTCCCTTGGATCTCCTCTATCCATAGGTCATGAAACCTACTCCTTCCCCTTCCAAGGAGAAATTTTAGGGGGTTTTTTTGTTTGTTTAAGTTCAGAGTCAAGTCGCTAAATTGGAGAATCACGATACTAGATAGGAAAAAGCGTAAGATAGATACAAATTTTTTCTTCCAGAAGAAGTTACAAGCACTCCAGACATCTGCTTTCACTGGTTTATCCACATGCTAATCACGAGTTAGTTGGATACAATTTCTTTTAGCTAAAAGAAAACTAACACATTCTGTCACCTAAGACTCCGATCTTGACTGAGCCCACTGACTAATGGTCTATGCCTCTGCAGTTGGTGACTCAGGAACCAGAAGTGAAGTTGACTGTTTCCAGTGAACAAAGAAAGTTTCATTTGCAACTCAGAAATCACCACAGTCCAAACATATTCATTTTTATGTTTTTGATCCTGGCATATGAGATTTCTCTACCTACTACCTGCACTATTCAATATTATTTGGTATGCAGGCACTTTCAAACTGGGATTGGCACTGTGTTATGTGGTTCAGCAAATTATGCATCTAATACACATAAGCGTAGTACACTAAAGGTAAGAAGACAACACATTTAAGTTAGTATTTACATGATCAATGCTATCACACAAATTCACTACTTACCCTGCTTGCGAACATCCTCCACAGCTGCCACTAGCTCCTCTTTAAGAAACTGGCTCTCTTTTGCAATTTTGTCCCCTTTCTCCAAGAAATTTTCTGTTGCTTGTTCAACTGATGCAGCCAACACATGAGCCTTTTTTGAACGTCCCCTTTTTTTGTTGGAAGGTCCTTTATTACTGGTATTAACCAGTGTTGTAACCTAAAAAGATATGTTGAAAAGATGTACAATATGCAGCATGAATACAACTACAGGATTATCAACTTAACAAGGAAAGCCACATTTTTCCAGGTAGCAGGAGTATGTTTGCAATACCTATGCTAATTTCTCGTAGGAACTATTTAACTGCCAGTACATAATTTTAAGATTTTTTTTTTTTTTAGAAAACATGAAAAAAGCAGTATAGTAATGTTTAATCTAAGCAATTACATGTTCAGCTAAACTACTTACAGATTTTTTTTAGATACAGTTCTGCAAATCTGATTAAAAATCAAAAAGAAAAAAAAAGATGCAATTTTCATTAAGACGTCAGAGCACTCTTTAAAATGGTTGGGGGGAAAAAAGTAAGTGAACAGCACTGAAATAGCACATTTACTAACACCCCCTCCCCCCAAAAAACCCAACAACAAAACCCCCCCAACAAGACAGGGTTATGAAGGACGGAGCCAAGAAGATAATGGCTGCTTCAGGCTATTACATTCTCTCTTAAATCACTACAGTTTTGTATATTTAATTTTAGGAGTTTTAATAGTGCCCCACATAACTTAATGTTGGTTAACATTTCCCATTACAAGACCTTGTTTTAGTTGATTTTGAGGTTTCCAGGGGTGAAAACTTTCAGCTGAATTGTTTTAGAATGTTCTAGCAAAATAGGTTTGGCCATTTCAGAGAATGAGTAGAGAAAATGTATTATTTTGCCCATGATTTTAAAGTCTTTGGAATCCTTCCACTGCCAATTCCTCAGGCCTCCATGTTTAGGAGCTGAGAGGGGTGCGTGCATGCATGCATGAGGAATATACCTATACCATCAGTTCCTAATGAGTGTACTGGGCAAATTCATCCCAATTTTTGCAAGCCTCTTAAATCTCTCTAAACTGCATGGCTGAAGTGATATATCTTTCAGTCTGGTAGCTAAAGTCTCCAAACATTCTGCCTGCACCAAGCATGCTTCACCCAGAACTGCAGGGACTGGGGAAAAAAAAAAAAAGCGCAACCTGAGGCATGGCAGCAGAGGGGCAAGGGGCACTGCCAGCCCCACACAACACACTGCGGTGCCCCCCGCCCACTCCCTCGGCTCACTGTGCCCACTCCCAGGAGCATGGCTGGCAGGGCAAGGGCAACAGTGCCCATCTGTGGGCCTCATACACACTGCCCACCACCACCACTACCACTGCAAGCACTGTTAGGTAGGCAATAAAGAGCCGATACAGAACAACCAACCCACTAGTTGATAACCTAAAACTGAAGGGATTTTTCCTAGGTACAACTAAGATATTCTACATGGTGCAAAAAAAGTCTAATTAGGACACTCCCATCAGCAGCTACATTAGTGTGGCACAGCTCCAGGACCAACATCTTATCTCTCATTAAAAAAAACCCCAAATCAGTAAAGCACACTTGTCTTTGATGGCAAGACCTCTGAAATAGATTTCTTCCATAAAAGGTCTGCCATTATGAACCTTATAGCTGTTCTGGAAATTTCAATGGGTGCCGAAATGACTTTGGAGGTCTAGCAAGGTAAACTAAGTTGCCTAACAGTTGGATACAGAGGAATGGGAAAACACTCTATAGGGAATATCCACATCCTGCAACAGGATGTTTCAGTCTATGGACAAATTCACAAGACACTTAATATAGTTTATTATAGAATCATAAAAATTCAGGGCTAGAAGGGACCTCGAAAGATCAAAGTCCAACCCCCCTGCTCTGGGCAGGAATACTGCTAAGATCAACTGACCCCAGCAAGGTGTATGGACAGTCTCCTCTTGAAGACTTCCAAGGTTGGGGACTGCACCACCTCATTACACCCAATCTGAAACCATCCTTTAACATTTTATGGCCATTGCTCCTTGTTCTCCCCTAGGGTGCCCTAGTGAAGTTTTTCCTCCCAGCTCCCGATATTCACCCCTTACATACTTATAGATGGTCCCAAGTCTCCCCTCAGTCCTCTCTTCCCCAGACTGAACAGTCCCAGATCTCTCAGTCTTTCCTCATAAGATTTGTCTTCCAGTTCCTTAAACATTCTTGTGGTCCTTCTCTGGACCCTTTCAAGACTGACTCCCCATGTCTTTTTTAAAGAGTAGCACCCAGAACTAGACACAGTACTCCAGCTGGGTTTCACAAGCACCGAATAGAGAGGAAGTATCACTTCCTTAGTCCTGCTGGAAATAGATCGGCGAATGCATCCTAGTATGTTATTAACTTCACTGACTACAGCATTGCTCTGGTGCCTCGTGCATCCTGTAATCAGCCATAACCCTGAGATCCTTTTCAGCCATCGTGTTGGCTAGGACATCTCCTCCTATTCTATACTGATGTTTCTGATTACTTCTCCCCAGATGAAGCACTCTGCATTTGTCTTTATTGAACTGCACCCAGTTCTGCTCTGCCCACCTTTTCAGCTTGTCCAGGTCCACTTTTCCCCATAACGTAGTATCATCCTCAAACTTGGCCAGAGTGCTTTCCACATCCTCACCTAAATCACTGATAAAGATGTTGAACAGCATGGAGCCAAGAACCAAGCCCTGTGAGCCACCACTGGCCACCTCTCACCAGGATGATACAGATCTGTCCACTAACATGCTCTGGGCTTGACCCCTTAGACCAGCAGTTGGCAACATATGGTCCGTGGGCTGAAGCAGGCCTGCAAGCCATTCTATCCGGCCTGCAGGGCCCCTAAAAAAATTTTGAAAAAAATTAAAATGCATCTGTCCTTGGTTCCTATCAAAAATAAGAGGGACCAGGGGCAGTAGGACCCAGGGGAATCCTCAGTGGGCTCTTGCAACAGCAGGGCCTCCCTGTCTCCCCTTCCCCGCCCCCCAGCCCAGAGCTCACACCACAGTTGGCTGCAGTGAGGCTGCCACTGCCACCTCTGTGCTGCCCAGTGCACAAGCTCTGGGCAGGCAGCAGCAGCAAACACTGCCCAGAATGGCACCCAGGGGGGCTGCAACAGCCCAACCCCAATGGGCGAGCCTGGAGCCAGCGCAGGGACCAGGCTGGCAGCGGGGCTGAGTTACAAGTTGGTGGTGAGTGCGGGGGAAAAGTGGCCCCTCGCCCACACCATGGCCGGCGCCCCGCGCTACAGCCACTTGCAGCCTGTGTGGGGCTGCCTGTGCCTGCTCAGGACAACCCTGCGCAGGTTGGGAGTGGCTGCAGCAGGGAGCTACCCATGTGGCCCTTGACAGCTTGCCAAAACTGGGTAAGCAGCCCTCTGCCTGAAATAATTGCCCACCCCTGCCTTAGACCATGGGTGGTGTTTTTTTAATCCCAAGGTTTGGGGGCGGGGGGGAGGGGTTTGTTGTTGTTTTTGTTTTTATAAAAGCATCATGGAAGACCTTATTGAAGCCCTTTTTGAAATCCAAGTATATGACATCAACTGTGTTTCCCACAACTAAGCAGTTCGTTATTTCATTATAGAAGGAGACAAGGTTGGTCAGACACAACCTGTCCACAATGAAACCACGTTGGCTATCCTTCAGCATCATGCCTTCTGCCAGTCCTTCACAAATGGACTTCTTGATTTTTCCCCCACCAAATTTTACCTGTTATCAAGGTCAAACTAACTGATCTATAGTTTCCTGGATCCTCCCTTCTCCCCTTCTTAAAGACTGGTGCCACATTGGTCCTTTTCCAGTCTTCCATGACCTCTCCCGAGCACCACAAATCTTCAAATACTTTAGCCAATGGTCCTGCAAGGACTCCAGCCAATACCCTCAGCACTTTTAGGTGTAGTCCATCTGGTCCTGCCAACTTAAAGACATTCAGCCACTCTAAGTGTTCCTTCACCAGTTCAACACTGACCATTGTTTGGCAACCCCCTGCCTCCTCCGGCATCCATCCAGTATCCAGCCAGGCAAGTGACCACCATTTGTATGTAGGAACACCAACACAAAGTATTAATTAAAGAGTTCAGCTTTCTCCTAACTGTATGTTATCAGCTGTCCTGTCCCACTGCAAGGGCCCCACATTTCCTTTGGTTTTCCTCCTGCTCTCTAAAGAAGGACTTCTTATTGGCCTTGATTTCGGTCACCAACCTGATCTCAGTCTCCACCCCTGCCTTCCTTATCCTCTCCCTACAAATGTAGGCTATACTTGTGTATTCCTCCTTGGTGACTACCCCTTGTCTCCACTGTCTGTAAGCCTTCTTTTTCTTTTTTAAGCACTCTTTGATCCCTCTGGTAAGCCAAGAGAAACTTCTGGCTTCTTTACCATCTGTTCTGCATACAGAAATGGACCTTTTCTGTGCTCTGAGGATCACTCCTTTGAGGAATGACTACCCCTCCTGAACTCCTTTCACCTCCAGTCCCTCTTCCCACAGGGTTTCTCCCACTGTTTTCCTAAGCTCATTGAAGTCAGCCTTCGTAAAGTCAAGCACCTCTGTCCTACTGGCTGGCTTCCTTGCCCTACAATGGATAGTGAATTCCATCACCTCATGATCACTATCTTCCAGCTTACTCTCAATCTTCAGATCTCCCACCAGGTCATCCCCTTTGCCTAGAACCAAATCCAAAGCCTTCACCCTAGTTGGCCTGTTCACCTCCTGTACTAAACATAGATTTTCCATGAAGGTCAAAAACCTATGCGACTGGTCAGATTGGGCTGAGCGCTCCTCCCAGCAGATATTAGGGCAGGGGTGGGTAAAATGTGGCCCAGGGGCTGGATGCGGCCTACCAGGCCATTCTATCCGGCCCGCGGGACCCCTAAGAAATTTAGAAAATTTAATATTAATCTGCCCTGGGCTGCCTGTCATGCAGCCCTCGATGGCTTGCCAAAACTCAGTAAGCAGCCCTGTCCAAAATAATTGCCCGCCCCTGTGTTAGGGTAATTGAAGTCACCCATGACAACCATGTCCCTTGAATGTGCAGCCTCCATCAGTTTTCTGGAAAATTCCAGATCCAGCTCCTCCTCCTGATGTGGCAGTCTGTAGTAGATGCCTGCCATCAAGTCCCCTTCTCCTCATCACCCCCATATCTTGACCCACAGGGTCTCAAGTCACCCTTCTCTCAAACCAATTTGGGTCTCTGAGGAGAGACTCAGCTCCTTTTTGTTATCTTCCTTGCCACTGTAATTATGAAGTCTAGAATGACAGGTACAGGCTGCCACTGAAATGACATATTCTGATCTTAGGATCAAAATGGCTTGGAAGAAATTTGTTCTGTTAAACAGTGCAAGTTAAGTTTCCCTGAAAGGGAGATCTCTACAAAAACCCTACGCCTGATCTGAGAATATTCCAAATGTCCAGAAGTTTCTGTGTAGCTATGGACCAACCTTAGAATTCCCTGCATCCTTTATTGTGTTTTAGTCATATGTACAAAGTCTTTATTTGCTAAAGGTGTAATAGCATGCAGCCAAGACTTTGCATGCAAGACATGCAATGCTTTCAAGTTTCAAAGAGTAACATTTCATAGCAAAACAAACTACTATAGCACATTTTCTAGATGAGAGGTACTTCCATTCTGTATGTCAATTTTCTTAGCACAGTCAACTATTTTGGATGTAGAATGCTCAAGAGAGGATGTAAGCATTTCAAAAAGGAAAATGTTGTTTAGCTGCCTTGAACTCAAGGCAACAGCTATGCGTGTCCAAACTTTCACTGTCTGGTACCTCTCTCTCACTATGAGTTCACGTTAGAGAAAAAAGTCTTGAGACTGTTTAGAAGCAAATCCAACAGAAAAATTAATTTAAAAAAAGTTATGGAACCTAAAATGTAATAGTTGCACATGTGCCAACTATAACAGCTTTTGATCAGAAGAGTCTAATACGGGGTGGGCAAAATACAGCTCACGGACTGCATCTGGCCCACCACATGATTTCATTTGGCTCACAGGTGCCCACCGATAAATTGTACCCTGCCAAGCCCACGCACTTCGTTCCCACCCTAGCATGCAGGAGGGCCCCAGCTCTGACACAGCTTCAGGGTGGGGCTGCTGCTGCCACTGCTGCTGGGGTACCTGCTCAGCTTTCCCAGCCTCCAGCGGCTTCTTCTTGTGTCCCTGCTGCAGCACTTGCTCTGGGCAGCAGATAGGGAAGCTGCACCTGGGCAGAAGCACGGACCATGGGGCCCGCACCCAGCAGAGCAATAGGAATGGGGAGCTCAAGTGGGCAGACTGGGGCTGTGGGTGTGCAGGGTTTGTGGAGTGTGAGGGAGAGGGAGGAGTATGGGGATCCCCCTCCCATATGTCCAACCTCCCTCCCCCTGGCCAAAGTAAGCAGTGGGCCCTCAGGGTGCTTGTAGCCTGCACAGGCACAGCTGCCTAGCGGTGCACGGGTCCAGCCAGTTCTGGGATTCACATGTGGCAGCAAGGAGCAGAGCCAAGCCTCTGTCATGCAGGGCTCACGTACCACTCCCAGGACTCCTGGGGGGGAGCCCCATGTGATGGACCCAGCGGCCTGGCCCTAGTCCCTGCCAACACATGCAGCTGCTCCTCTGGGAATCAGGGCTCAGTTCCAGGAGACTTGTGGTGGCAAAGGTCAGGGGCTGGGGGTGGGACTTCCAGTCCCAAGATGGCGACCAGGGCACTTACCTGCCAAGGGGCACATTTAGCATTGCAGCCCTTGACAGCTCACCAAAACTCATTAAGCTGCCCTTCAGCTGAAATAATTGCCATCCTCTGGTCTAATACAACACCAAAGTTGTCTCTGTGGTATACTAGTACCTTGGTTCCTAATGGCAAGTTAGGAAGTAAAGCTACTTTGGACCAGACAAATTTAACAACAGTATCATGTTTAAAAAAAAAAAAGAAAAAGGAACACGTGCTACAGAAGGGAAAATAACGGGAAGCAATGAAAATGGATAGGAGCAGCAAAGCATTAGTTCTCAGTGTGTCTTTTTTTTCCATCCTTCACTTTAGATTAAGTGAAGGACAACGCCATTGATTTGCAACAAGAGCAAAATCCTTCTAAAATTAAAGCTGCTGTGCCTGATTCCAGAACAAAAACTTAGCAAAGTTTAAGTATACACTTTCTTCTTCATGAAAACACTGCAAAATTAATATAGAATTCAGCCTTTCAGATGTAAGGATTATAGTGTGGTTAAGTTTCAGATCTAAAAACAAAAAGTACCAAATACTGAGTTCTTACCTGAGTAACAAGAGGCTCCAGCAGCCTTTCAACTGCCAGGGTTCTTATCTCTAAACTTTTTGGGTCCCATTTGAAGTTAACGTTGGCTGCATTAACAGTAGTCATTTCTAAGAAAAAAGGGGGGGGAAAAAGAATATTAGCATCATCCCTACTAATTTTGGTTAATTATTGATGGACATTATTTTGAAGTGAAATGAAGCAAACCAAAGGATTGCACAGAAGGGCTGTGTTAGTTTCAGTTCAAGTCAAGTTTGCACTGCCTTTGGAAACAATAGTTTTCAATTAATTAGTTATTTCAGTACAATTTTTTCTTCAGTTATGACAAGAACTAATACATTTATCTAAACAGAAAAAAAAAAAAAATACAGTATTCTCAGGGAACTCCCCGGTAGACCAATTAGGTGCTTAACCCCCATCTGTCTTCCACTGATTTGACTGTCAAGAGACAAGTTTCTCTTTAAATCCCAGTTAGCCCCAATTCAGGTTGGAAGCCTTATCATTCGAGCACAAGCTTACATTTAATCTGCAGTAATGCTACTGTATGCAGCCAAAACCCTACATTTTTGTATGTTCAAATGCCATGAAATCATTCAGACTTATCAATGATTTAAAGTCTAGAATCAATATCCCCTTAAAAACCTGCCCTACAAGGCCGCCTTACAGTTTTATAAATAACTGTTAGAAATCATAGTGAAACCTCTTCCTCTGCCACACAAGAGTTCAGTGGGGATGAGAGTAAGAATAGTCGAAAGATGCAAGTCAATATTCTAATATTTTTCTAGGCTGTTGATGAGCTTGTAGTTTTGTTTTCATGTTACAACGTGGTGAAGATACTGGATGAATTGAAGCTAAAAATTGGTTATTTCCTCATCATAACCCACGTACTCAACAGAATGCTATACAACATGGGTGTGAGCAGGCTGCCTACTTTGCTGGCTTCTTCAGGCAAGTTTTGCTCCTTAAGGAGCTCCTTAGCCAGTCCTGAATAACACACAGTCCTTGAACACAAAATCAAACCCTTTGCCATCTCCCAGGCTCTAGGAGGGGAGTCCTCTGGCTCTGGCCCCAGCACAGCAGCCTGGCCCCTCCTCTCGGCAACATGTTCTGCTCGCAGCTTGCTTCCTCCTCTCTTGCACTTTTCTAGGAACTTTTAAAAACTCCTAGTGGGACACATCCTGTCCATTTAAATGCCCCACAGAGCTCAACTCTCTCAATAGGGCTGACCTTTCCCTCAAAGGGACAACTGTTACAACAGATATAACCAGATAAACAGAAATAAGATTTTTCAAGAACCCAGTACAAATTTGTAAGTACAAAACCAGTACCTTGCTATTTTAAATAGTCATATTTCCTGCTCTCCCTGCTGTAAGCGTTATCTGAAGCTTGGTTACACCCTACTTCCGGCCATGTACTGTAGTTAAGGATTCTTAAGGATAAACTACAGAAGTTTCATTTGTACCACTTTTATGCAGCATAATGCCGCACAGACAGCTGCCCCTTCAAAGGGCAATTTCTTTTTGAAACCTCAGAAATAGGTACTGAGAGATCACTCAGCTCTTAGCAGGTTAAAAGATTCACAACAACTTTGATCCCAAGAAACTGTTCAACTAGCACGGAAAGTGAGAGCGGCTGGACAAGCTTTTAGTACCACCCTGCCCAGAAGGACAGTACTTAAAGTCAAATGCTTACCCAACTATACAGCTGGTCCAATAAAATTAAAGTATTTGTTCAAAATGTCTCACAAGGTGTGTGCGTGTGTGTGGAGGGAGGTGGGGGGGGGGAAGAGGGGCTTCCCCTTGTAAATCAAGCCTTGTTGACGCAGTGTTAGCATTCCCAGGCTAAGTACAGACATTTGTGAGCCTTAGCAGGTGGTTGTCTATTCAAAATGGCTGCCCAATATCAGTTAAGTCAGGATGAGAGGACTAGCTGGAGGGCCAAGGGTCCAGCAGGCTGGAGGGCATCAAGGGTCTGCTGAAGGGTGGGAGGGCAGGCACAACCTATGGGTGGGGTGGGGGGTCCAACCCCAAAGTGGACCTACACCGTAAATGCTATAAAAGCAGTTGCACTTGGAGCAGCTTATGGGGTGGGGATGGTACAAAACACAGAACAGTGTGAGGGAAGGGGTGAGTGAAAAAAGCAGCCTCAAGGACTGGAGTCAGCGGCCAGGTTTTCCCAGCCCCAGGGCTGCGCAGGGGAAGTGGGCATAAGTTCCATCCACCAGTCTGACCTAAGTCTAAGGAGTCTGATGCTATACAGATCCAGGTTTATCTTAAACCAGGTTCTGCAACGTTTAAACTGGTTTGTATGCATGGAACTTCTGTTCTGTTACAGGTTTAGACTGACTGCCAGAAACTGAGACTGGGTCTAAAAGTGTAAGGTCAGCACTGGGACAAGCCAAGTTTAAATCAGGCACCCAGTCTTAACCTGATTTAAACTTCCCAAATGTCTGTACTTAGGTCAAATGTTCTGGCAAAAATCTGGGATAGACAAGTCAGTTTTGTTTTGTTGCTGTTAGAAGCACACCAGCATTAAAAAAAAAAAAATCGATCCATGTTGGATAGGCGCTGATAAAAGGAAAATTGACACCATCAGAAATCAGCTTTTTTTGGCTGGTGTAGCCAATATCATCACTGAGAAATGTCACGAGCATGCGCTCAGCCACAGCATGCAGGTGGCCAGGAATGCAGCCCAGCAGCTTGGAAAGCAGTGTTCAGCTGGTAAGTCTGTTGGAGGGAAAAGGGTGTGGGGGAAGAAAGCAGTGTGGGGGTAAGGGATAAATAAAGGCCCCTCCCCCAGTGAGGAAGTGAGTGGGGCTGGGGGCAGGGGCAGGCACTGCCAAGTAGGGCAGGGTTGGGGGGCGGAGCTATGGGCAACTCATTCAGGGGGTGGGGAGGGGGAGTGATTCCCTGCCACTGCATGCACTCCTGGGGGTGGCATGTGCCACCCATGTTTGTGCATGAAGCGAGGGCAGGCTGCCTGCTGGGGATCAGGGCTGGGGACAGCACCGGCCTCTTCCCAGCAGGGGGGCTGGGCTGCGGCTGCACTTGGGGCAGGCAAGGGCAGGACAGGCAGTGGCGGCACTGGAAGCTGGGGCTATGGGGTGGGCTACAGCCACCCCAAAATTCCCTTGTAACCCCCCTGCCTTCCAGTGCCATCACTGCTGCTTGCCCTAAGCACAGTTGCAGTCCAGCCCCCCTGCCAGGAAGAGGCCAGCACAGTCCCCAGCCTGGAGCCAGCAGCTGGCAGCCCACCCTTGCCCCACACACAAATCCAAAGGTCATGTCCCCTGTGCCTCCTCCGGGTGTACATGCAGCAGCAGGGAGCCACCACCTCCTCCCCCACACCACTGCCTCCAGATGAGCTGCCCATGGCTCTGTACCATACCTTGCCCCACTCCCTCCCCCAGTGTGGGGGCCTTGATCTGCTCCCCACCGCCACAGACTTACTGACCCAATGCTGCTCTCCAACCTGCCAGGCTGCATATCCACTATCAGATCAGTCAATATCGGCCCAAAAAAATCTTTATTGTTGCACCCCTAGTTGTTGTGTGTGTTTAAGGAAGGGACAGATATGGTGAAAAAACACCACCTTCCTACCTTGTGTTGTCCCAGCCATTGTTCAGGTTACTTTTATATAGGGTAAAAGACGTTTAAAAACCTCCTCTGGACAGAGCAATATTTGGCTAATATACTGAAATACAAACTGATTTATCTAAGATATGTAAAATTTGTACTTGAGCTTATAGTTCCATCAGTCCAGTTATAAAAAACAGTTTAAGGTGAAAGGTGATCTGGCTACATTTTAGGAAACAGATGTTAAAATAGGAGCTAGTTCTTAACATACTATATACAAATAGATGGTCATACTCTCCACACATACAACCAGTGCAAACCCCATTCCTTGCTCCCCTCTACAGCTCCACCCCATTCCTTGCTCACCTTTAAGATGTTTAAATACTTAAAGACCAAGCCAAATTAACTTCATTATGCTTCCTGGCATATCACAAACCTACAGTTCCACTATCACAACTACTTCAATTAAATCACCTTCTACACTGGTCCTTTAAATAATATTCCAAAGGAATTAATAAGACAACATAATAGATATTTTAAATATCAACATGCCTACCACTGCTGAAAACATCCTACCAGGTATAACTGTATACCTTACAAGCAGGGATCTGGGTTTTCTGTTTGCCATAGATAAAAGGAAAAAATCTGCTTTTTAGGGAAAAAAAACATGAGAAATGGTGGGTTTCCCATTGCAGGCTGGCAGAGTTCCAGCTGCAAGGGGCTGGTTGGTACTGGGGGGAACAGGAGGAGGGTGATCAGGCAGAGGGTGCCACAGTTATGTGTGCACCCACGCATGCACATGATAGTCAGGCAGTGTAGAGAGCAGGTCCTGCAGCTCCTTCCAGGTAAAATGGAGGGGGGGGAATTGGGGCCCTCACAGTGAGGGAAGGAGGGAGTTGGGTAGGGCTGGGGGTGCTGCCCAGGTGGGGCAGTGCATGGGGCTTGGGGTGGGAATACATGGCTGCAGGGCCTGGGTGGGAAACAGGACAGAGGCCCAGGTGGCTCACCTGGGAGTGGCAGGGGGGCTGGCTCCCCACCACTACATACACTCCTGGGGGGTGGGGGATGTGGAGGGCCACGTGCCCCCCATATTTGTACACTAGGCGAGAGTAGATACAGGCTGCCCACTCCGGGCTCCCTGCCCTGCTGCCCTCCCCCTGGGGGCCTCTGTGCCCCAGCAGGCAGGATCTGGCAGGGCAGAGAGGCTCAGTGCTGCTGCTGCGAGCCCTGTGCCACCATGGTGAGGTACCCCCTGCCTGCCTCAGCAGAGGGGTGGTAGCACAGAGAGGGGTGTGTGTGCGTGTGTTATATGAGAGAGATCTATCTATCTATATGTGGTGTTTCATTTTAAATTGCAGGAAAAAAATGCAAACGCAGATTTGGGGTTTTATATCAGATAACTTGGAATTTTTAATGAACAAAACCAGGATCCCAGGGTTCCAAGACAGAGGTTGGCAACATTTTTGGGCAGTGAACCAAAAACATCCACAACCTCAACTTGTAGGATGTCAGCATGCCAGGGCAGATGGCTGGGGAGCCATAAGGAACCTGATCCTTGTGGCACTGCAGCCCTGGCACCTTCCCTGCCATCTGCCCCAAGGCACACATGCCAAGTAAAATATTTTCACATGCCACGTTCTCACACCCATGTCGAGAGCTGCATACCTCTACTGCAAGTCATTTATTGAAAGGACTGTTAAGGATGAATGTTCACCCAACCCCAAATTTCACTTACTACTATGCTCAACTGCATGCTACAGCAAAGTTGCATTTAAATTTAGAAAGAAAAATAAGGAAATTTGAAAAGAAACAAAGAAAAAGAGAAGTACAGGGCTTATGTATATTTACATGCAAAGCTTCTGGTTTCATAATTTATTCCATCAGTTTTAAAAAAGTTCCCAGTTCTAGAGGAAGGAATATCAGGCATGTCTGAAAATAGACATTTCAAAGGAACCATTCTGCAAGCATCATTTAGCTCAGTGGTTCCCAACCTTTTTTATACCATGGCCTGGCTGCGGCAGTACAGGGCACACGGAGCTGCCTCCCTCCCTCCCTGTGCTGCCCCGCTGTGCTGTTTTAACCAACGGAAGCTCAGCTTTAAACCCAGAAGTAACTCACCCAGGCGGACACAGACTGGGCTCGTGCCACGACCAGACAGCAAACCCACTGCGGCCCAGTACTGGGCCACGGCTTGGTGGTTGGGAACCTCTGATGTAGCTCAAGACTGTCCAATTTCTCAGCAGCTAAAGGCCACAAGCTATGCAGGCCACAGACCAAGGGAGCCACTTGCTGCACAGCACAGGCACCCCACTTCTGCTGCACATACTGCACAGGCAACTCCCACCCTGCTGCTGCCCACAACTCGGGCAGCCCAGCTCCCCTCTGCTACATGTGCCAGTCAAGAAACCCAGTCCTCTCCAGCTGCACCATCCAACCCCCAGGAATGGGAACAGGAAGCAGAAGCTGGGAAAGGGGATGGGAGAGGGGAGGTGGTAGTTCAGAGACACCAGTTGCTGCTCCATCAAAAGCAATGAGGGTAGTAGCAGCTAGGCAGGAGCCTGTGGACCACATTAGCACCTTGTAAGCTGTGTGTACCCCATGAGCTACCAGTTGGACAGCCCTGATATATTGCTCCCGCTGTTAACACCAGCATTTTAATTCAAAGCACCCAATATATACCAAGCATCTAGATATCAGAAAGCTCCCTACCACAGAAACCAAACATTAAACGTATTTACTCAAATCAAGAAAAAACTGAATTTAAGACAACTCTCCAGTAATTAGGTTCTATACATGGAAAGGTATAACCATGTGTTGTAATTTTCCATGTAAAGATTTTAACCAATGGAAGATCATCTTAAAAATTCATCTTCCCCCCCACCCCACCACTGCTGTAGTGGGGAAAGCGGTGGCAGAGGGTGTAGGGGTCTGGCCCTTCACCTTGCCTTTCCTGCCTGTGCCCCCACCCCATGCCTATGCCTGCCCTGCCACTTGCCTCTGATGCCTGTTTACTATGCCCCTTGCCCCCATGCCTGTGCTTGCACCTCTACCCCCTGTCCCCCTACTCTTGTACCGCATGCCTGCACCTGTCCCTTCACTCCCTACTCTCCTGTGCAGCCTACTCCCTACTCTTTGGCCCCATGCCTGTGCCTAATCCCCCAGCCCCTGGTCACTTACCATCTACTGAGGCTCTGCTGTGGCCCTAGCTAGGCCTGACCCAGCTCTGCTTGACCAGAGAGAAGTAGCAACAGCTCCTGTCCAGGCCAGTTTGGGGCTAGAGAGATTGGTGCTAGAGCAGAAGGCACAGGAGGGAGGAGTAAGCAGGCTGTACTATGTCTTCCACTCTCTTCCCAAAACACTTACTCAGGTCTCTTCCATTCCCACCCCCACTCCCCTGATAGGAAGCCTCCTCCCCCACCAACTGAGTCATGCTGGCCCAGGACAGGTAGCAGCTCAGCTCAGGTTTCAGCCCCTAACCTGCAACTGAAGCCTGGAGCTAAGCCACCATACGTCCCAGGCCAGCACTTGAATATAAAATGGTCCTCCCCACCCCCACTAGGGATGTAAATATCATTTAAAAATTATCCATTTAACCTCCTCTAATTATACTGGTTAAACAATTAACTGAATGATAACACAGCAGCTCAGACACAACTGCTGTTGAGAGCTGCTTCCAGGGCCATTTGACAGGGGGGGAGGAGGCAGTGGCAAGCACAGACAGAAACACAGCCCACAGAAGCTCTAAACTGGGACGGAGCACCTGTGAAGGAGCAGCTAGCTGCTTAAATGAGGAGTCATTAGGCCACCTACTGATTCCCTCTTTAACCTTAGAGGCTAAGGGTCTTAGTCTCTCTCACATCTCTCCTGCCTGCCCTGCCACCTTACAGTTCCTGTTGGTACACCACATGGCACAGTCTGGCAGGGAAGGGGGGAAAGGGAAGCCCTGTCCTGTACTAAATGATAACCGGTAAGCTAACCAGTTAGTGAATTAATTACTTTACTTGTCATAAACCCCCTGCCCCAATGCTGACTGGGGGAAAAAGCCTGGTCTTTGATCCAAGTAATTATGGTAGCTTTAACCAGATGGAGACCATCATATGGTAACATTCAACCCTGGACAAGGCAGTTTGCTTTCTTCATGCTTGCTGGCTGGTTGAGGCAAACCCTTGCGTGAAAACTGACTGCCATGTCCACACCAAGATGCTATCTATGAGGTAGCCAAGATTACATTTTATCATGCAACAGGGCTGTAAGCCCAGGAGTTAGGCCATAGAATACACATCAAGATTAATATCACAAAAATTGAACTGCAAGAGTTGAAAAACATTGCAAATTAGTGGACATGTCTACATGTGCACTTTAGTGTGCATTAGACTAATTTAATGCATAGTAAAGCATCACCGTCAGAGGCATCAAATTAGTACCTAGTAGATTAATTTACTTCGGCGTGGCATAGTCCTGTCAGACACAGGTACCATCCTAAAACCACCATAAATTACCGTGCTTCAATGAGCACATAGATGGTGACATCAGGATTACCTTACTCAGATTGAGCTGGAGTATATTCAGTCACATCAATTGCATGTGTAGACACATCCACTGAATCCAGAATACTAGACTATACAGAAAGCCCATATAGCATCAAAGCGCCCAAGGATGGCTTTGAGATGCTGACTGCTGCATTCAAATCTAAAGAATGGGTTGATGCCAAATTTCACGTCAATTAAATGAAAAGTACTGTACAGCAGAATATTTCTAGAAGTTCCAAGATAACAAAATTACTCTAGTTTGGGTGGAATGATATGGTTGCCATTAGCAAACTTCAGAACAAGTTTAAATCATGAAATAGGTCTGTATGCTTTACCTAGTTACACACAAATAGCCATGATCTCTCCCACAACCCCCACTCCCCTCAAGCCAAAACTCCTTCTAAACAGGTAGCTAGCCATGTTAATCGAAAGTCAGACAGAAGGTAGGGTAGGGTGGCACCTCAGGCTTCTGGTTCAGAGGAGCATGAGCTTTCACAAGCAACAACAAACTACTTCGTCAAATGCTATGACAAAGCTAACAAAGCAAGTTGTTGCCTAGGAAAGCTCACGCCTCTCCGAACCAGTCAAGTCTCTAAGGTGTCCTACCTTCAGGCAAGCTCCCTCTACTAATCTG
Source organism: Crocodylus porosus (assembly GCF_001723895.1). Classification (NCBI taxonomy): domain Eukaryota; kingdom Metazoa; phylum Chordata; order Crocodylia; family Crocodylidae; genus Crocodylus; species Crocodylus porosus. The sequence continues at coordinate 4,891,921 of NW_017728914.1, forward strand.
TAAAAGTCTTCTGTCCTAGCATAAATGTAACAAAGTTGTCTTTTCATTTAAAATAAAACATGTCAGTAAAGACTTAGAGGCAGCATGAACCACAACACATAAGTAGTTCATTTGTACAGCATCAACTATGTTCCCTTTAATTATTAAACATTTATATCAATTTTAGTTTGCCAAAAATTCAGCCTGCTTTGAGTGCAATTTCAAGTATGTAGCCTACACAGAAAGCAAAAATTACTGCAAATAAAAGATGATACTTGCAGTTTGTCCTTTATGCCACAATAGGGCTGAAGATCATGGATGAAACACCAAGAATGAGGGCAAGAACAAGACTTGCAACCATTTAGCTGTCCAAATGGTCCTCCAATTTAAGCAGAGTAACTATCAGTTGCCACTCTACGAGAATACACAGATATTCAAGTAGCATTCTACCTCAAATTAAAGAGGACGTAGGAGCTTAGCCATCATCACTTATTTGGGAACAAGGCAGTAACTTGAGTTTGAAAGGGTTTTGGGGAAATAGGGAGAAAAAAAATGCATGTCAGATAAGTATACAAAGTGGGCAATTAATAGGTAAAAAGGTACACTAGAGATAATAAAACAACAGAGTTTGACTTGGATTAAAGTTACATTGGTGGGTAAGACACTGACAGACAAGAGCCAGGTCAATGGTCCACTTTTATCGATTCCACTCGGAACAAAATAGACACTGAGCTCAGCACCCATCTGGCTGTCCATGGGGCAATGCATAAAAGTATTTGTTTTGCTTGTTAATATCTACAGTTACTGGAGAAATCCAGGAGAAGGAAGAATAACACGTACCAGCAGCAAAACCTTGACGAAGCTCCCTGTGCTCTCCATACTATTCTTTTATTATTACTACACATGAACACAATTTATTCTAGCAGCATTTTCTAGGCAACCAATTTCAATTTCTTTTCTGTTCCACACCTCCTAGAACCCATATTAAACCAGTTTTTCAGCGACTCTAAAAGGTGTCAAGCAGCAAAACAGTTGCCTTTGTGAAACTGAAGTTTAAGAGAAGAGGATATTATCTCATTCCTCACTAGCCTGGAATGTCTCAGCATTTTCCTTTTTTTATTTCCCTACTTCATGGGCACAAATACAATGGTAGCTCTGTTGCTATCTTAAAAGTTCTAGGAATCTGGTTAAGAAAACATGATATAAGAAGGCAATTATAATATAGCAACACAAGTTACACAGGGTTATATAATTCACTAATCATCAATGCAAGTAAGGCAAGAGCATGCATGCGCATACCTAGCAGCCAACTTACCTTGTGTACAAATAGACTATTAGTAGTAGTTAACAAACTAAGGCCTCCTTGCAAGCTGTTTCCTGTTATGCCTTTCTTGCTTAACCTAAATTGCAGAGCTTATCGTTTCATTTGGCATGTTAACTCAAACCTTCTGCTAAACTATGCTTTTCAACATTCAAAGTTCACATTACAGTCACCTGGGTCTCCAAGACGGTTTCTGGCATACTAAACAACATTCCTGCATCTTGCCAAAGCTGTCAAAATCTGCTATGAATTGGCAACAAGTGTCTATTACTTTTACCCCTCTGTCTACCAAAGCATCTTGCGCCTCAAGTTGCAATACTAGGACTCTGGACAAGCTTAACAGCAAAAATAAACCCAAAAAGGACAAATGCTAAGCTACTACATTCCAATGAAAAGTTAACTCACAGCCTAAGTGAAAGGAGCAGCCTTTTAAAAAGTTTTACCAACAAATGCACATAAAACCAGCTAATTTGTCATTATAACTTTACCAGCTGGCACAAGAATTTGGCAGTGCCGCAAAATGAATTCTTGCTTAGCTTTCAAAAGTTCCTATTGCTGGCAATAAAAAAAAACAAGAAAATCCTGGGTATTTTTGTTTTGATCTTCTTTGTCATTTAATCTGAACTAAGATCTGATCCAATTCATATCCTCAAATTACATTTCTGTTCCTAAATTAATAGGCAAGTGCATTATGCTGCATCTTTTAATGATTTTAACTGAACGAAGTCCTTTAATCCAGACCTTCACAAAAGTTTTAAATGCCAAGGAAGTATCATACAGACTGAAACCGTCTGAGTCGATGACAATAATCTTTAGTTACGATTATACCATTCGTTAAACCACATTATTGTAAAGTAAAGACTAGTCCAAAGATTCAAGCAAAAGTAATATGATCCTGTATGTACAAGGAAGACCCTTTCTTGAAATAAGTATCGAATTCATTCTGTAACGGATTCTCTTCACTGTCACAAGAGCACCTTATGTAGCAAGTGGGCAAATAATTGATGTTTAGTAATTGCCAATGCTATCTGAATTACATGCCTAACATAGTAGAAATGAAGTGGCTGAAAATACCAATGTAATTTTTCCATGGTTGCCAGAAAAAGACAGAAAGGATTCTTGGTCATGTTACAAGTACAAAGTATACAGCAGTCTATGTATGCTATGTATAGAATATACATATCTACTGAAGCAAAAGATGAGAATGAGTTTGACTGTTCTACATGCAAGATGTTTTTGTGTTATTATCAAATAAAATCACCAGTTGCTTTTTCAGTTAGGTATTCCTGTTTCAAGCATTTCAGCAGCTCTTTATCAGCAGATGCACTCAGGAACAATTTGTTACCTTTACCAAAAAGGTGAGTTTGATCAAGGACTAAACCATTAAAAATCCACACACGAGACATGCACACAGAGATTTCTAATTGATACATTCAAAGCATCTTCTACCATCACCTTCATCAGAATATAGTTTAGTAACTGAAGCATGTCACTGTCACTATATCCCTCCAGGCAGCTTTAAATCTACAGGTCCACAACAATAGCTGTTGCAAGTGAAAGAAAAAAATAAGTATAACTAGAAAAGTAAATACTAATGCAATAAAAGGTAGTCAGAGGAACTTGAGGCCTGACTTGTTAATGGGTAGGAGTATTTGGTGGGGTGGGGAGAGGTGGGAGGAATAAGAGCATGTTCTTACTAAATTATCATTTCCTAGTCTAAAAATACAAACTGCAAAATACTTCAGTGCAGGTGCTAGGATTACTTTTAAAAAACGCAGGGGTGAGGGAGCGAGGAAGTATGACAAGGAGATCTTCAAAATTTTCTCAGGAAAAGAAATAATATAAAAAGAGAACATGCTTCTGAGGTGCAATCCTATAATTTCTGATGTCTGGGTATTCAGGACAATTTGAAGACTTGTTGCAAAGAGAATCCAAATATTAAGGAAAAAAACCTTTCAAAGTTTGTTTTGCATTTAAAACTGATTGAACAACTAATTATGTAACTGAACAGACTGCTTTTTAATCTATGACTAACAAAAATTAAGAATGAATTCCATTATTTCTAAAGAACCTGAAGAACTTGATAACAAGAAACAACACACATACACATGCTCTCTAGGGCTGTGTGAAGCTTCAGTAGCCGATTCGATTCGATTTGAAGGAAATTTGGCCCCATTCAGTGACCGAATCGAATCAGGAGACCAATTAAAATGTCCAAATTGAATCAGAAGCCTCTGAGTTGATTTGGAAAAGATGCAGTGCTACTTCGGAGATTCAGCCATAGACTAAACAGACAGCAGTCCTCACCACGCTGGACACAGCTGCCTCCAGCTGGTAAATCCATAGTGGTGAGGGGAGTGGGGAGGAAAGGGGCATAGGACAAGCTGTCTAGCTGGGGTGGGGGCATGCAGGATGTGGGTGCGGCAACACTGGAAGTAGGGGCTATGCCCTGCTGCCACTTGACCAGCTGGGGCAAAGGGGGACAGGATGCGGGTATAGCAGCGCTGGGAACAGGGGCTTTGACCTGCCTCCACTTACTCTGCTGGGGGTGGAGTGGGGGAGGGGGCACAGGATGTGGGCACTGCAGGGAACAGCAGCAGGGCATAGCCCCCAGTGCCTTCCACTGCGCCCACATCCCATGCCTCCCTCCTTCCTCCCCCCCTGCCCCAACTGGGCAAGCAGCAGCAAGGCATAGCTCACTATTTGCCAAGCCTGGGGGGGGGGGGGCACAATGAGATTCTCTACAGCATTTTCTCAAACTAAGGTGTATGGTAAACTCCCAGAGAGAATTTAAGAGAAAGTAATGGGAAAAGGAAAATGGGCAGGGCACTGGCTCCAGGCAGCTGCAGCAAGAAGGGTCCAGAAGTGGTGAAGGGGAGGAGCTGCTTTTCCCTCCACACCTAGCAGCAGCTTCTGCTTAGCATGGGCAGGTGAGCCTGGAGCAGGTGTGGGGCCAGGTCAGGGCTGTGTGTGCAGGTTCCAGCTGTCCAGAGTTGGTCTGCTCCGCCGGGCTGAGTCTACAGTGGATGCAGGTGGGCTGGGGTTGAGGCCATGCACATGGGTCCCCGCCAGTACCACGAGGCTGGGACCAACAGTGGCAGCAGCTGGAAGGAGCCACTGCCTGGGCTGTCTAGAAAGGCAGTCCAGTTGCAGAGCCACCCCAGCCCCACTGCATGGCCAGGAGGCGGTAGGATGCACCACAGGCCAGACGGTGCCTGGACCAGGTGGGACTGATGGACCCACCGTGGGCCGAACAAAGTCCTGCAGTGGGCCAGATGCAGCCCACATGCTGTATTTTGCCTACCCCTGCTCTAGTTACTGGAGAAGATACAATGTGCTCACAGTGATATAAAGTAAATTATATTTAACATGGAATCAGGCAGAATAATACTCTTTTAAGTGTGTATAGCCCCTTCAAATTTTGAAAACCACTGAAAAGTTGTAAATCTTATCAAAGGATATTAGTTATTTAAGATTACATGTTTTAATAACTTGCACACAAGAAAGTGGCTATAGAACAAATAGTGTTTAAATCAATGCCGTTAGGAGTCTAAGGGACTAGGACACATGCAACTATTTATCTGACACAGACTATATCAATCATCATCTTCTGCACAATATATACAGAGTTAAAGACTTACCTAAAGTACCCAAGTACTACCCAGAACAGATAAAAAGTACCTTCTTCCAGTTTTCCATGTTTCTAAATTAGAAACAGCCATGTAAATGTTTAAATGATTTATTTTTATAAAACTGCTTCTGAGGGAATTAGAAATCACTTTACAAAAATTAAGCTTTACAATACCTAAGTCATTATCACCATTTTACAGGCCTGCAGCAAAGCCTTCTCTACATGGGAAAAAGTAGTATAATCAAAAGGTAAATGTAGAAGACAGATAATTATACAGGTATAAACCTCATGTACAGCTTTGTATTCTATGCAGCTCTTTTTTAGTTTAACTTCTGTCATTTGGTAATAAATTGAAACAAGATGACTTCCCTTCCACATTACAAAGCTGTTTGGGTATTATACATAAGTGTTCAAGTGTAATTGCATTTCATATTTTTTTTCTTTGAATCTTACTATTATGGGTCATGGACATAGCTTCATTTGTATAGCTCAGGGGTTTTCAGCTAATACCCCTGGGGGGTTCTTTGGAAGGTCCCATGGGGTACACAGCAGTGGTGCAGAGAAACCAGCGGCACTTCTGGTTTGGGGACCAACCCCCCGACCCCTGCTCATCGACCAGCCGCCAGGGGTACCCCAACCAAAAAAAGGTTATACCAGGGGTTTTCAACTTAGTCAGGAAGATCCAACAGAGCAAAGAAGAAATGAGGAAGTGTTATGTTACATTTAAGGCAAGGTACACATGTTCTAAGGTGCGGTAATAAGTGAAAGGTAGGCCTGTTGAAAGTAAGGTCAGAGGGGATAAGCAAGAAGGGTGAAGGCATGAAGATTTTATGGTGGGCATCTCCGACAGGCCACCAAACCAGCGGAAGGAGATGGATGAGGCTCTAGTTGGACTTTAAGCTTCATAGCTGATAAAAGCTTTTTTAAATTTGCTGTTTTTCACTTTTATTAAATACTTCCTTGATTTTCTTATATGAGAGGATCCTAATCTATATTATTTACCATTTTCACATTTTTATCTGCTTTCTAACGCTTTCAATAACTTTTTAGGAATTCTTTCCAATTCTCCTAAACACCTGGCACCTGTCTCTTAACACTTCAACTCTGCAATATCCTCTTGGAATAAGCAGTTTTCATGACCCCTTTTTCATGACTGATTTATCAGAGGTCAGGAAAACAGACCTTATGATGAGAGGCTGAGAGCCATGGGACTCTTCAGCCTGGAAAAGTGCAGGCTCAGAGGTGATCTGGTGGCCACCTATACGTTTATCAGGGATGTTCACCAAGATCTGGGGGAACTTTTGTTCACCAGAGCGCCCCAAAGGATGGCAAGGCTGAATGGTCACAAACCCCTCCATGACCATTTCAGGCTGGACATAAGGAAGAACTTCTTTACTGTCCAAGCCCCCAAGGTTTGGAATAGACTGCCACTGGAGGTGGTTCAAGCACCTACCTTGAATGCCGTCAAGAGACATTTGGATGCTTATCTTGCTGGGATCCTATAACCCCTGCTGACTTCCTGCCCCTCGGGACTCAATGATTTTCTGAGGTCCCTTCCAGCCCTAGTGTCTATGCATCTGATGACTTATTAACATTTTTCATGCTATTCCACATGCATCCTAATATCATGTTTGCTTTTCTGACCTCAACTGCCCCCTGAACAAAAGCCATCTAACACCAATGTCTAGGGCCCTTTCCTGAACCAACACACTTAAGTTTAGGAGCCTCTAGGGCAGCAATTCTCAACTGAGATGCCATATCTAGACTCTTAAGAGAACTGTGGATGCCACTTTTCTGTGCATGCCTGCCCACTGGCCTGAGCACAGATGTCTGCATGTCTGGCTCTATGCAGCAGAAAGGCAGCATAGGCTCCTCCACCACTCAGCTCCATGTCAAGGCCATCACCGCTACCTAGAGCTCCATCAGTGCCACTGACCAGTCCTGCCCACTGTAGATCCTGAAGGATGCAGCCAACTGGCTCTGCATCAGCTCCAGCTGGATTACCACAGTGGCTGGCTCCAGGTGAAGTAGGGACAACCAAACTCCAGGTTCAACACCTGACTCCTGCAAGCTCAGCCTCTACTCCCTACAGCCCCTCCAGTATAATCTGCCACCTCTTCCAACTCTACCCCAAGCAGATGTCCCTTGGCCTGCCAGCTCCCAGGTTTCATGTTCCCTTGCTCTTCTGATCCCCTCATGGCTGCCCCACCCCCAAGTGCACATGCAGCTGAACATATAGCACAACTCAGCACCTCTCCCACACCAGGCAGGTGGACCTGCAGGCTAGGTCCTGCCCTCCAGTGTCCCCAGGCTCTGTCCATTACAGCTCCAGGTCTGGAGTTCAAAGGTATAACTCAGGGCAGAAACTGGCATGCCAGTTCTAGATCCCAGCAATGACCTGAAACTACATGTAGGAAGTCCAGGGTGGGGAAGCCATGAGGGGATCAGAAGAGCAAGGGGGGTGGGCCACAGGACATGAAGCCTGGGAGGGGGCAGGCCAAGGGGCATCTGCTTGGGGTAGAGTTGGAAGAGGTGAGCACTTACTTTACTAATTACAATATTTGTAATCCATTTATATTTTTTTTAATTGGGGTGCCACTAAAGTTTAAAGTTTAAGGCGGCAATGAGCCTAAACAAGTCAAGCTCTATGGTGTACAAATGGATAAAATCTCTTTCCAACATGCTTTAAAAAGAATTATCCATAAGGAACTGCATTTGGCATCGTACTGTCCATGCACTTATCAGAAGCTTCTTAAATTTCCTCACACTTCTCTGTGTTTGCCTAATCTAAAATAACCCAGATGCAAATTCTTCTATCCCTCTGCTCATCCCCTTTCCCCAAGTAGAACTAATTATTGGGGTGGGTTTTGTCTATCCCCAGTTATCCTAAATTCTAGTACATATGGTAGTTCTACCTTTTCAGTTATTTTTAAAAATATCTGTAGCAGAGCTGAAAGGTTTAAAGTGGTAGGGAGAAATACACTCAGGGTGGCTTAGAATTTCTACACTCAGCTCCCTAACTACAACATTGAAGAAAATGTCTTGCAGTTTTTATGGTCAGTGTTAAACTTTTGAAGTACACAGAATAAACAGGCTCATTATGAACTATTTAGTTTCCCTTCTATGAACTTTGAGGTACTGTTTGATATCTGTAATGGCAATGAATTCATAAACATTTCAACGGTCTGATAAAATTAAGTGAAGGAAATGATAATTTAGAAAAAAAAAATTTGCCTGATTCAGCTACTGAAATGCTTCCCTTGCAGCTTATGGAGAAATTGGTTTTATAAAAACAAACAAACAAAAAAACCCAACACTGCCAGAGTCTAAAACTGGAAATCTACTTAGGTAGAATTTTAACCTGAATTGAAATTCTACCCAGTGTAACTACTCCTGCTTATTTTCTCAAATTCCTTTCTTACGGAAGGAAGGGGTGCACCAATAAAGATTTTCTTGGCTGATACCCAGAGCTGATTATTCACCAGGCGCATCTGCCAATACTGATCCGATAATCAATTTACAGAACAGCTGGGCAGCTTGGAGAGCAGCTCTTTGCAGGTAAGTTTGTGGGGGGGAAGGGGCAGAGCAAGGCCCCCACAGGGAGGGAGGGAGGAAGTGGGGCAGGGGCTGGGGCGCTGCCCAACCGGGGCGCTGCCCAACCAGGGCAGTGAATGGGACCCTGGAGCTGGGGCAGGGAGCGGGACAGAGCTGCAAACAGCTCAATCAGGGGATCAATGTTCTAGCGCTTAAATGGCACTGGGGAGAGAAGGGGTGTAACAGAGGGATCCTGTGTGACCTGCTTGCTCCTTCCCAGTTTGGTGGCATTTGCCAGACATTTGAGGCTAGTGAAAAAACAGGAATCATTGGAAACAGTACAGAAAGGCACAGCTCAGCTGTGGGAGCAAAGTGCTGAGCACATGATAGTTCAGGGCTGGCAACCCCCAGCACGGGTGCCAGAGCACAGCACATATAGACATTTTCCCTGGCACCGTGCCTCAGGGTGGAGGGTAGGGAAGGAGCTGCGGCTGCGCTGCCACAACAAGGATCGGGCCCCTGTCACACCTTACACGTCCAAGGCTCAGCACTGCCCAAAAAGCTGCCGACAGTGTAGGTGGGGAGGTTTCCTTGCACGCAAGGCTTTCTTCCCCGCTGATTATGGGGGAAACACCTCTCGGGGGAGGCGCTGGGGAAGGGGAAGGGCGGCTCCGAAGTCCGTGCAGTCGCGCAGGGAGCCGGTGCACGCGTCACAGCCCGCGCGGGGGGCGGGGAAGGGGCCGCCCGGGCGGGGGCACTGCCGTGGGGAACGGCAGTGACGTCAGCGCCGCCCAGCCCGGCCCGGCCCCGCGCCTCCCGCCGCTTGCCGGGGGGGGATACGCGGGGCCCCGCGCGGCCCCTCCCCACGGCCGCCCCAGGCAACTCCCGCATCCCCTTGGCCCGGCCTGGGGCCTCAGCAGCCGCAGGGCAGGAGCGGGCGCGGCCATTGTTCTCGGCGTCCGGCGGCGCCGGCCCCCCCCTGCCCGGGACAGCCAGGCCCTCCGGGCCTCCAGCCGCGCCCGCTCTGTACTTCGCAAACTTCGGGAGCGGGTCCCGAGCGCCCCCGGCTTGGGCGGCCCGGCCCCGCCCTGCCGGGGCGGGGGTACACAGGGCGGGGGCGGCAGCAGGAAAAGTTTCTAAGAGGCGGAACCGGGCCGGAACGGGCCGGGCCGGGAGTTACCTGCGGTGCGGGAGCCGCGCTGTGCGTCCGTTCGTCTGTCCCGGCGTCGCTTTGTCCTCCCGCCGCGCCCGTCCCGAGCCAGAGGGGAAGAAGCGGGCTCTTCCGGGCACCTCCCCCCGCGGCCCGGCCAGCTCTTCCCAGCACCGCCCCGCCGGCCCCCGGCTCTTCCCCGCACCGCCCCCCGCACAGGTGAGGGCGGGGCGGGGCGGATTCCGTCCCGCAGCTCCTGGCGGCGGCGGGCAGAGGCGGTTGGGCCTGGGCTTCCACTCGAGCCCCGACGCTTCTCGGCAGGAGGGACAGGCCCGGCCCGGCCCGGGGCTCCTCTGCTCCTGTGAAGCGGAGGCTCTTGGCAGCCGGCACGGACAACAGTAATTCGGTTCCCGGGACTCCAGTACTGTAGTCACCGGGGCCCGTGACATAGAGTGAGCCGCCGCGTTACCGCCCCAGCTCAGTTGTCCTGTTCACCTTGTGGCTGGTTCCCGTTGGGCCCTAAACTGTCCGTGTGGCCCAGCTCATCGGCCGTCCTCCACAGGCGTGCTTACCTGGCAGGAGAAACACCTGGATCTGGGTCCTTGAAGGCAGTTTCCCAAAGCACTCCCGGGGATAACTCTTGTTCTGTTGCGGCTTAGTATCTGCCAAAGTGCTGGGGCTTAAAGACCAGTTTATGGAAATAGGAGGCTCCTCCCTAGCTTGCTCCTGCAGATGTGTGGCTGAGGGCAGGCAAAACCTGGGGACATCTGAACCCCATGCCTCCGGGCTTGGGCCTGCACATAAGATGCCTGCCAAAACACTCTGGTAACATCTGAAGCCCCAGATGGGAGTGGAGGATGTTTGCCAGTCATAGAGCCACTTGCAGTTCTGGACCAACTCATAGATTTGGACTTGATTTGGCTGGAACACAAAAAATTTCTTTAAAAAAAAAAAAAGCCTTGGGAGCCTTCAACTCCTGTGCACTCAGGAAGCCAGGAGTGCTGCTTGGCTGTCTGCCACGCCCAGACTCAGGCACATCACAGCCAATGGCAACGTGTCCCTGAGGCAGGAAACCAGGGCAGATCAGCTGCCACTCCCAGCCACAGGGTGCACAGGAGCCCTGGACTCCCAGCGCGCTCCAGGGGCTGGAAGCAGGGATGAGCTGCCTGGCCTCTTACTTGCCAGGATCACAATCCCATGCCGCTCCTGAACCAGCAATATGGCGCAATGGGGATCTGATCCCATAATCATGGCCCCTGCCACATACATACAGCATGGCCAGAAGCATAGTTATTGGGATTGTATATCAGACCCCATGACACCTTTAACTGAATGTTTGCTAGGGGTCTTAGTTAATCTTTTGACAACCCTGAACTGACACTTGAAAGGGTTATGAAGTCTGATATGAAGCTGGTCTGTGTGGTTTGCACTGTGTAACAAAAGTTGCATCTTTCAGTTCTAGTGCAGGGATCACAGAAAAGTAGAGCTAGAAAGGACCTCACAAGGTCATCCTGGACCAAAAGGAATCTCATGACGTTCAAGAAGGACAAGTGCAAAGTCCTGCACTTAGGACAGAGCAAACCTATGCACCAGTACAGGCTGAGGGCTCACTGGCTGGGCAGCAGCTCTGCAGAGAGGGACCAGGGGGTTACAGTGGACAATAAGCTGAAGATAAGCCAACAGTGTGTCCTTGTTGCCAAGAAGATTAATGGTATCCTGGGCTGCATTGGTAGGTGTATTGCCCGTAGGCACAGGGGATGCATGGGGGGGGGGCAGGAGCCACAGGGAGGCACATTCCCCCCCGAGATTAGCCACTGCTGAAGCTGCCACAGGCTTCTGCAAGTGGTTGCTGCCCTTCACTGCCAATGCAGCAGCAGGTCCCTGCTTGCCACTGCCACCAGCAGCTGTGGGTGGTCTCTGCTTGCCACCGCCGACACTGCCAGCAGCAGCTACAGGTGGTCCCTGCTCACCGCTTGCCACCACAGAGCCCCAGTCATGGGAGGCACCAGTCATTCATGCCAGTAGGTCAGGGGAAGTGATTATTCCCCTCTATTCAGCACCAACTGGAGTACTGCGTCTAGTTTTGCCTCCACCCCTCCACAAAGCATATGGACAAATTAGAGAGTCTCCAGAAGGCAACAGGAATGATTCAGGGGCTGAGGGACATGATTTATGGGGAAAGGCTGAGGGAACTGGGCTTATTTAGTCTGAATAAGAGAAGATTGAGGGGGTGGAATTTAATAGCAGCCTTCAGCTACCTGAAGGGGGGTTCCAAAGAGGATAAAGCTGGACTGTTTTCAGTGGTGGCAGATAACAGAACAAGAAACAACAGTCTCAAGTTGCAGCAAGGGAAGTTTAGGTTAGATATGAGGAAAAACCTCTCAGTAGGAGGGTTGGCCAGGTTACCCAGAGAGGTTGTGAAACCTCCATCCTTGGAGGTTTGGAAGACTTGGGTAGACAAGGCCTTGGCTGGGATGACAATGGGGGTTGGTCCTGCTTTGAGCAGGGGTTGGATTAAATGACCTCCTGAGGTCCCTTCCAACCCTAATTTTCTATGATCTAGTCCAGCTCCCTGCTAGAGACAGGATCATCCCTTACTAAACCTTCCCAGGCAAGTGTCTGTCAAAACTGCTTTTGAGCATTTCCAAGAATGACATTTTCAAGGATGGGGATTCCATAACTTCTTGAAGTAGACCCTTCCAATGCTTGACCACCCTTACAATAAGAAAGTTCCTCCTTGTAGCAAGTCTGGCTGCTTCTTTCCCACTCCAGCACCTTGGGGTGCCCCCACCCTTTTTTCCTTGCTAGCCATGCCTTGATGGAATTCTTACAGCATTTAGGGAGGCTGCCCCAGGGTCCCAGAGCAAGCCCTCAGTTCACTTTAGCTTTACCTTTGGGCACTCAGTTGTGGCCCTCTTGGCCCTATTAGTGCCTCCATCCACATCTATGCTTCACAGGTAGTATTTAGTATCACTTTGGAGAGGCCCCCTGGTCCCAGTGCAGCACTTGGCCCCATCAGGCCTCAAACCTCTGTTGGGGCTTCAATCTTACCAGCTTCGGCCCCTTTTCTTCTGGCTGTGCTCCCTCAGTCTCGGTCCACTGCCTCAGACTTCAGCTCAGCTCCTGGCTCCAGTCTCGCTCTTCTCAGGCTGCAGATGTCTGGCTGCAGTCTCACCCTTCTTAGGTTCCTCAGCCCCCTGGGGTCCATGACCCTTGTAGGGTTCTATACAGGGTGCCTCTCAGGTGCCCCTGTGGCCTCCATACCACCCCAAAAGCTATGATCTGGTCTTCCACTATCAAACTTAAAATGTAACACAAATACAAGCAAATCACTTCCAAATTAAAGTTCCACCTTGCTCTGGGCAAGCGCCACACTACAAACCATGCTTTCTCCATTAGTTTTCTCCTTCTAGCTTTACTAGGTGTCTTGGGTACTTGCTAACTTGTCTGCCCAAAGCTCCTTTCCCTGCAGCCTACAGAGCTAGACTTTCAGCTTGAGCTCAGTCATTGATCTTATGTGCCCCAAAACCCCACCCTTTCCTGTCAGGTGGCTCTCCAGCCGCACACACACAGATTTCTGCTTTGGCTTGATGGCTTTCTGCCCTTCTCTTTTGTAGCTTAGCCCAGCTGCTTGCAGTCTTTACTTCTGCTCTATCTGGTGTGGATTACAGTGCAGCTAACTCCCCACAGCAAGCTTAACCTGCCATGCTTTCCCTTTCAAGTAATAGAAGCCTCTGACTCCTTGTTATACTTCTAATCCCCAACCCAAATTTCCTCTGCTACAGATTGAGGCCACTGCTCCTAGTCCTGTCCCCAACAGCCAAAGAGAAAGCCCTGTCTCCGTCTTCTCTGCAATTACCCTTCAGGTATTTGAAGTTTGTAATCATAGGGTTACCATGTGTCTAGGTTTTCCTGGACCTGTCCTCTTTTTGGATCCTCTGATCTCCGTCCAGGCAGTTTTTAAAAATATGATCAAACATCCAGGATTTTGATCTACTCAGCATCAATATTTCTCTCAGCACTTCCCAGCTTCCCCTAGCCTGGAGCTAGTTGGGGCTGGGTGGAGCAGGGGAAGAGCCACTGGAGGCAGAGGGGCACCGTGTGCATGTGTGCATGCACACACATGTGGCTGGCATGCAGCCAGGCAGGGTGCTGGGAGCAGCCCTGGTAGCTGGATGCAGGTAGGTCTATGGGGGGCAGGGGTTGGAGAGCTAGGGCTTGGGGACTGTCCAGGGGTGCGTGTCAGTGGTGTGTGGACAGGATGAATGTGGGGAGGGGGGTGCTGCCAGCACTAGGGGAAGGGGTCTGGGTGCTGGGGCTGCAGCAGGGCACAGGGGGCAAGGAGAAAGCACCTGCCCTCCAGTGGGAGAAGGGAGCAGGGGAGCCCTTCAGGGCAGCAGGGAGCTGCATGGCCAGGCTGGTGGCACCAGGGCTGGTGACCTTGCTCTCAGGGGTGGGGCGACCAATAGATGCTGCAGGGCTGGGGGGGAGCAGGGGGCTGTGGGTTGGGAATGAGGGGCACTGGCAGGGCTGG
>NW_017728914.1:4906169-4910462 GCF_001723895.1 Crocodylus porosus
GCCCTCCAGTGGGAGAAGGGAGCAGGGGAGCCCTTCAGGGCAGCAGGGAGCTGCATGGCCAGGCTGGTGGCACCAGGGCTGGTGACCTTGCTCTCGGGGGTGGGGCGACAAAGAGATGCAGCAGGGGTGGGGGGGAGCAGGGGGCTGTGGGTTGGGAATGAGGGGCACTGGCAGGGCTGGTGGGGGGAGGGCTGTGGCTTGAAAATGAAGGGCACCAGAAGGTGTAGAGGACTCTGGCTTGGGAGTGCAGGGCACTAGCATCACCAGGGGACTGTGGGTTGGGAGGGAGGGGCACCAGTATGGTCCAGGGGGTTGGGGTACTGTGGGTTGTCAATGAGGGGCAATAGCAGGACTGCGGGGGGGCTGTGGCTTGGGAGTGAGGGGCAATGGAATGGGCAGGGGCAGAGGCACTGCCCCCCACAATCATATATCCCCTCCCCCAATTGACAGGTATTCCCTTTTTTGGAACTGGAAATATGGTAACCCTAGTTATCAAATCCCGCTTCAGTCTTCTTGTCTCAAAGTACAGCCCATAGAGTTATATCATCTGGCCTGTGGAGCTCCTGAATGGGCCAGGAATTCACAGGTTAGACCTGCTATTGAATTCTGGTGCATGGAGCTTTGTTGGGCATGCATATCGGCAGCAGCAGGGCAAGTGATGGCTGCATTAATCCTTGCAGCTCCTGAGTCAACACAGCCCCGCCACTCCTTGCACAATGCTACTGCTCACTCTGTCACCAGAGGTGGGTATGGATCCTGCCTGTGAGGAGTCCTGTGGCCCAGATCTGGCCCGGGACTGGGCAAGGAGGAGCAACTGAGTTTGAGACCCTTGCTATGCAGCGTTTCTCAACCTATGGGACGTGACCCAAAAGTGGGTTGCAAGAAACTATGAAACTATGAAACAGTGGCAACGCGTAAGGGGTGCTGGCAGTGCTAGAGGCAGTCACTGCTCCACACCCCCACCACAACACCCCCAGCAGTGTCTGTGGGCAGTTGCCAATCACTGCCAGCAGCGTCTGTGGGTGGTCACCGACTGCTAGTCGGCACTCGCCACCCCTCCCCCTCCACCGCTGACACCACCACAGCCACCTGTGGGAGCTCCCTGCTCTCCAGCCACACTGCCGCCGCCACCTCCAGGGGCACACGTTGTTCATGTGCGAGAATATATGAAAGGGTCACAAACAAACTTTTAAAATGGATTCTCCTTTAGAAGAGAAAAACATAGGAAACTGTGGCTGTGGCTGTATCAGAGTTCCAGCCTGTAAGGGGCTGTTTGGAGCCCGCAAAGCACCCCACATGCCCACCCTCTGCCCCACATATTGGGGTGCTAGGGCCTGGGGGCAGGGAGCAGTGGGTCATGAGTGAGGGGCAGTGGGTCGGGACTGGCCATTGATATTTACAAGTGGGTCCTGGTACAAAGTTGAGAACCACTGCTCTAATGCATGGCAGAAGGAACAGGGACTAGATAAAAAGCGAGAGGTTTTTAAATATTTTTTTTAAATCTTTAAAAAAGACACATGAGACTTTTTTATCAATTATTTTCTTAACTAGCCTGTTGTGTCTTAACATTTAAAAAAAATTTTTTTAAGTCTTATTTTCATGCAAATGTATTTCAAAATAAAAATACAGAGGATAATACTAGAAATCTTTGACATAAAAGAGCTGTCAAGCTGTGATAATGCAAATGAGAGAGATTTCAGAAAACAATGCATACTATTTTGTATGTCTTATTGAATCACACAGTGCAGAAGACTTCATCAGAAGAGGAAGAAATTTTAAGAACTTAAAATTGAGCTAGGTTTGCACATGAGAAAAGTTGTTTTTAAATAGAATTTATTTCAGAGTTTTTCATAAAACATCAGCAAGGCCTTTGTGTGGGAAACTGACCTTTTCCATTCAACATTCAATTATTTTGGAATTTTTTGTACTGTGCTGCAATGGCTCTATAGAAGTGATAATTACATTGCATTTGGAATGGGGACTGAATAAAATTAATGTGTTTCAGATCTCAAAAATGTTGGTGGATGAGTCATCTGAAGCTAGTCGCCACTTCTGTTGATGTTAATGAAAACAGAGAGAAACTGGGGGAACTTGCCAAAAAGGATATAGATGTGTGCTATGTGATTTAGCTGGGATACACTAAGCAAAATCCTCATCTCACGCTTTAGCATCAGACATCATACTAAATGAACACCTACCTATTCTTTGCAAGGACTATTTTCCTTTTCATCTTGGCCTTCACAATATTAACAAGACTGTACTCCTTACACCCTCCATATTACTACAAACTCTTCTGGCTGCCAAAAAATCATGCGCTAAGCAGAGATTTTAGATTACTGCTTCCTTTCTTACAGATTTAACCAAGGGAAGGGATCCATAATCCTCCAAGAAAAAAAGGCACCATGCATTAAAGGACCAGTTCTGTTCCCACTAAATCTGACAGGAACAAAATGAAGTCATAAATCCATTATACTTATGCCCTTGGTTAAGACACATTACTAAGATGGCAAAAACTGCTCATTGCCCATCTATTCTCTTAAGCATGTTCACTCCAGAAGTGCGACAATGACCTAGATTTCTAAGGCCTTTGAGGATTTCCCTTGTGCCAAACCATTAAGATGTTGGTGTCAGCTGCGCCAGGGAACCCAACCACTCATGTTTTTGATTTGTAACATTCTTAGTAAATTCAGTTTATACTTCAATAGCTTTCTTTCATTAATTCATTTAATAGCATGTCTTGGCCTCCTGCAGCACCTTCTACAATCAAAAGTTGGTACATGTTTCATAGCTTTTCAGGATAAAATACTGGATAAAAATCAGCGTAACATTGTGAGTGACAATCCCTTTTAACAGACTAATTCAAAGCAATAAGGACTGGAGCACTTGAGAATCACACCCTCAGTGTCAGACTGCAGAAAAGCAGAGCAAAGAATAGATTTATTGGCAGTTCATTTGGCTCATACATCATAGTAGTTTAAAGATACAGCAATCAAAATGAAAGATAAAAAGTGGATAGGGAACAAGTTGAAGTTTGTCTCCTAACTAACATTTCTCTCTCAATTACAGTAACCAAGGGTCTCTATCAATTTGAAAAACACACAGGGCATTGATCAAACTAAAAGCACACAACAACAGCAGAAACTCCCAGGCCAGAAAACATCATTAGATAGAATGCAACAGTAAAGACAACATCAAGTCAGTTTAAAAAAATGAACTGAAAGTCATGTGGGATGCTGCACTTGACCCTGAGTCTCCCCTGAGAATATCTGTGGTTTTTCAATCACATTTTCCTCATTTTAAAAATGTTTTCCTTTCCTCTTTGCTATATGAAAAACACACGGAAACAAGTAGAAGCAATGATTACATAATGCAGTGAAACTAACTACATGTGAAGCGCTGCCAAATACAGGACTGAAACCAAAATGCTTTTGTTTGCCAATTTCTCTTGGTTCAGTAATCATGGGTGTTATAAACAGCAGTAAGGTCAGGTATATGCTACAAATCTTTATGGGCATAGCTGTATCAGTCATAGAATCAGAAAATCAGGGTTGGAAAGCACCTCAGGAGGTCATCTGGTCCAACCCCTTGTTCAAAGCAGGATCATCCCCAACTGTATCAATCCATCCAGGGCTTTATCTAGTCAGGTCTTAAAAACTTCCAAGGATGGAGATTTCACAGCCTCTCTGGGTAACCTGTTCCACTGCCACTACTCTCCTAGTGAGAGAGTTTTTCCTGCTGTCTAACCTAAATTTCTTCTTGCTGCAACTTCAGACCATTGCACCTTGTTCTGTCATCTGCCACCACTAAGAACAGTCTAGATCAGGGGTGGGCAAAATATGGCCTGTGGACTGGGTCCAGCCCGCCAACTGATTGTATCTGGCCCACACACAGGCAGCTGCAAAGTCATGAAATCCAGCCCACGGGGCCACCAGCTCCATCTGCTGGGTCCTGCCGAGCATGTGTCAGCCCCTTCCTCAGATTACACAAACTCCTGCCCTATGTGCCAGCATCAGCTGTGGACGTGGCCAGCAGGTTGGGTGGGGAATTGGGGCATCCGCCCAGGTCCATATCTGATGCTGCTGCATCAGTTGCAGTCCTGGGCAGTCACCCTGGTCCCCACTGGGAACTTACAGGCCCGTCAGTCTTACCTCAATCCTAGGGAAACTCTTTGAGAAGATCATCAAGGAGCACATCTCCGATGGGCCGACCTCAGAGATGATGCTCAAGGGCAACCAGCACAGTTTCATTAGGGGCAGGTCATGTCAGACCAACCTGATTGCCTTTTATGATCAG
>NW_017728914.1:4911012-4939947 GCF_001723895.1 Crocodylus porosus
GTCACCTGGTCATAGAAGGAAATGAGATTGGTCAAGCAAGACCTACCCGCAACAAACCCGTGCTGGCTATCCCTTAGGATGTTGGCATCAGCCAGTCCATTAAGGATGGCCTCTTTAATAAACTTTTCTAAGATCTTCCCCAGGACAGCTGAGTGGCCTATAGTTAGCTGGATCCACTTTCCTCCCTTTCTTGAAGATAGGTACCACATTGGTCTTCTTCCAGTCTTCAGGCACTTCACCAGAGCGCCAGGAGTTTTCAAAGATCCATGCCAGGGGGTGGGCTATGATGCTGGCCAGCTCCTTGAGTACCCTGGGGTGTAGATTGTCAGGGCCGGCTGACTTGAAGGTATCCAGCCTGTCAAGGTGTTCGTTTCTGAGGTCAGCTTCGATGTGGGGCAAGGAATCTCCCTCACCTGGGCCTCCCTGACCCACAGTGGGCAGGGCCATCCCATGGGACTGGTGAAAAACATGCAAAGTACTGATGCAGAGTTAGCAAGTTCACTTTTTCCTGGGCATCGGTTGTCAGTTGCCCATCAGGTTTAGCAGGGGTCCAGTGTTGCCCTTGCTTTTCCTCTGGCTCCCCACATATCTGAAAAAGGATTTTTTTTTGTCCTCGAATGCTTGAAGCTAGTTGGAGTTCGGTTGCAGCCTTGTCTGAGCTGTCTCCTGATTTCCATGACCTTTCAAAGATAATGGCTAGCATCTCTGCAATCACGTTAGTCAACTCTCTCGGCACATTTGGCTGGACTGCATCTGGCCTCATTGACTTGTACACATCCAGCTTTTCCAACTTGTTCTTTCACTACTGAGGGCTGCTCACTTGCTCCCTCAAATTGTGCTGCCAGGTGCAGTAGTCTGGTAGCTGACCTTGTCTGTGAAGACTGAGGTGAAACAGGCATTGAGCACTTCAACCTTATCCACATCATCTATTATTAGATTACCTCTCCCAAAAGGGACCCACACTCTCCTCTTGCTGGTGACATACTTGTAGAAACCCTTCTTGTTACCCTTCACCTCCCTTTCTAGCTGTAACTCCAATGGTATATTGGCTTTCCTGATTTCATCCCTGCATGCTTGAACAATGCTCTTATACTCCACCCTAGTCATTTGTCCGAGTTTCCATTACTTGTAACCTTCCTTTTTGTGTTTTAGCTCACTGAAGAGCTCCCTGCTAGGCCAAGCTGGTCTTCTGCCATACTTGCTAGTCTTCCTCCATGTCAGGAAAGTTTGTTCCTAAACCCTCAGTAAGGTTGCTTTTAAATACAACCAGCTTTCCTGGACTCCTTTCCCACTCCTTTCCCAAGGGCTTCTGCCCATCAGTTCCCTGAGGGAGTCAAAGTCTGCTTTTCTGAAGTCCAGGGTCCTTCCTTCCTTTCCTCAGGATCCTGAACTCTTATCATCTCATGGTCACTGCTGCCCAAGTTGCCATGCACTCCTGCATCCCCCACCAATTCTTCCTTGTTTAGGAGTAGCAGGTCAGGAAGAGCATGGCCCCTGGCTGGCCTCTTCAACACTTGTACCAGGATGTTGTCACCACTCTAAAAACTTTGTACTGGATTGCCTATGCACGGCTGTATTGCCCTTCCAGCAGATGTCAGGGTGATTGAAGTTCCCCTTGAGAACCAGGGTCTGTGATCTGGAAACTTCGACCAGTTGTCTTAATAAAGCCTCATCTACCTCATCCTCCTGGTCTGGTGGTCTATAGCAGACACTCACCACAACATCATCCTTATTGCTCTCCCCTCTCATCCTAACCCAGAGACTTTCAACAGGCCTGTCTCCAGTTTCATATTGGAGCTCTGAGCAATCATACAGCTCTTTTAAAAACAGTTAAAAGTGGGATCCCTGATCAACCTATCTGGGGCAGAAGCCACATAACATAGATGTTATAGTGGCAAAACTCTGCTTTTACCAGCATGGATACAGGGATAGTTTTGCTGTAACTGCTGCCAAGCGCAGTTCTGCCTGCCTAACTTGATCCATAGAAGATGTGTTTTGCCAGTATATGAAAGGAGTAAAGGAGCACCAGTAAAGTGCTCCTTGCATAGAAATGGCTTTAAAATATTTTTTAAAAATGAAATTGGATTGTATCTATATAGTAGAGTCCAAAATGCTCCAAGCACTTGACAGACAGGTCCTCTGGGCATCATTGTGTTAGCTCCATAGTTTATATATGTTTGGCCTTTCTATTTATTTAAGGCATACATAGTTTCAGGGGCGACGTGTAGTGGGTACACAGTGTCAGCAGTGGTGGGCGGTCCGCTATCCCCACTGGCCGCCACTGATGTTGCTGATGGCAGCTGCGGGTGGTCGCCAACCCTTGTTCGGTGCTTGCCAGACACCCCCGCCCCTGCTGCCAATAGTGTCAGCGGTGTCTGCAAGAGCTCCCCCGCTTACTGCCGCCGTGTTCCCACCACTCCCACCGCCACCATGTCCCATTAGCCACCGGGGGCACATGCCATTCATGAATAGTTTTGTTATTTGGTGGGGTTTATTCCATGCTGTGATGGGGGAGAGGAACAGTAGGAAAGAACGGTTGTCTTGTGAGGGGAATGAGAAAGGAAAGAATTTGAAAGGCTGGGAGTAGGAGAAGAGGGAGAGAGTATACTAACTAAGGGTGATAACGGGCCTGGGCAGGGGAACTGTAGCAGTAGGGGTGATGGTGCAAGAGGGAGATCTAGGCAAAATGAGAAAACAAAATCCAGGCCCCAAGTTTCACTGTGAAAAAATAACTTACTGTTTCTGTTAGTCACACTGAAGCCCTTTGCAGGCTGGTCCCCCTCCTACAGCAGCCTGAGGATTTCCTGGATTTCAGTGACTGCCCAGAACCAATAAATGCAGCCAAATTATATTAAATGGCAGCGCCATTACTCTCCCTCCCTTTCTATGTCCAAGTTCCATTTTCCCTGCTACACCTGAAGCAAGGGTGATAAGCAACATAAGAACCTCTGTGTTTGCTGTTCAGCACTGAGGAGTTGATAGTAGATTGGGACCATCCTCTATGAGCCAGTTCAGATGCCTTTAGGGCAGGGGTGGGCAAAATATGGCCTGCAGACCAGTTCCGGCTCACTGAGGGACTTTGTGCAGCCCATGATGAATCCCTCAGTCCTGCCTGGTCCATGCGCTGTTCAGCCTGTGCCACATCATGCCACCCCCTGGGCATGCAGTGGGGCTGGAGCAACTCTGCAGCTGGACTCCCTTTCTAGGCAGCTCAGGTGGTGGTGGCTCCTTCCAGCTGCTGCTGCTGCTGCTGGCCCCAGCCTCATGGTACTCGTGAGGACCTACACGCACAGTTCTGACCCCGGCCTGACCCGCGCCCGCTTTGGACTTAGCCTGGCAGAGCGAACCAGCTCCGAATCAGTCAGAGCCCATGCACGCAGCCCTGTCCCCAACCCATCCTGTGCCTGCTCTGGACTCACCTACTCATGCTGAGCAGCGGTAGCAGTGGTGGCAGCTGGGCAAAACCTGTGGTTTGGCGTGAGAAAAAAAACCAACCTTCCACTTTGCTGCTGCCCGGCTCTTCTTACTGCAGCTGCCCGGAGCCCACACCCAAGCTACCCTGCGGCTCCTCTGCTCTGCCAGCTCTGCCCTGCTGAGCGGCCCAGAGGTGGCAGTGATGGCAGTGGAGAACAACTTCAGGGAAGCCCGGGCACAGACTCTGGGCAGCTACAATAAGAAGGAACCGGCAGCCATGAGGGGGAGCCACTTTCCCCCCATGTCAGACAGCAGCTTCTGGCTGCCCACTGCCACTGCTCAGTGTGGGCAGGCGGTCCAGAGCAGGCACGGGGCGAGCCAAGGTTGGGACTGTGCGCGCACATCCAGCTGGTTTGCTCTGGCCGGGGTGATTCTGGACCCAGCAAGGGACGGGCTGGGGGCAGGGCTGGAACCATGTGCTGTTGGCAGTGGTGGGGAAGAGCCACAGGTTGCATGGGCTCTGGGATGTTGCCAGGGGGGCAGCTCCCCAGAACTACCTATGTGGCCTACAGGCCCAAATAATTGCCTGGCCATGCTTTAGGGTGTGGTAGTGCTAGTGACATGGTACAATGGCTGCACCTGATATTCAGGTTCATGTCTGAAGTGTCTGTAGCACCTGTGTCAATGTTCTGCCACCTGTCAATGAACTTATTTTCCCAGCGCCTCTGTGAACTAGAGAAGTAGTAACAGTCCCATTCTGCAAAGGTGGAATTGAGATATATACAGACGTAAGTCAGTTGACAAAGGTCACACAGGGAGAACCTGTTCTCCAGAGGGAAGATCTACATGAGGTATACCTTACTAGTATAATGTGCCTAGGATAGATGCAGCTATAACAGCTAGGCTGTGTTTTCTACCAGTAGAGTTATTCCCTATCCACAAACCGAAACAAGGTACAGCACTAAAAGCATGGTTTCACCATTATAACTGCATCTCCACTTGGGGCGCCCTGCAGCATAGGCATATCAGCCATGGATCATTTGTCTGCATATCCCTGACTACCGTAGCTGTGCCCACAGAAACCTGCAATGCAGACCATGGTCTAAGTCTCTATACAAAGTTGTAACCACAAGAAAATTCCTCTCAATGAGATTCACTGATCCATAAAATAGAAACACCTTGTTAGTCACCACTAGGCCTAGGATTTCATCACAGAAATTACTGAGGTCTTGGAAGCCATTTATTTGTGGACACTTTGTGATGACCCTTCTCTCCTCACCACTCAGAAAAGGAATGCATTGGATCATGGGAAGTGTAGTTGAGTAATGTTGGTCTGTTGCAGAGAACGGGAGCTTAGTCCTCTAAAGCACAAAGCAGCTAGGAAACACACTCCATAAGATAATTGTTCAGCTCAGGGGTATCAGACATGTGGCCTATGGGCCAGATTTGATCCATAGAACCATTCCATCCAGCCCACCAGCCTGGCAGGTTACCAGAAGTTGGAGGGCATGGCTTGCAACAGAATTTGGGGTCTCTGCACCCTTACGGACATAGTAATTGCTGGCAAGCCTCTGGACCACCACTGCTGCCTAGACCCAGCATAGTTGCTGCTGGCCTTGCAAATCTGGCCCAGGAGCCCCTGCCACCCAGATGTGGCCCAGGACCCAGGATAAGTTTGACACCCCAGTTTCAGCTTGATAACCTTTTCATAAGTATCACTTTTTCTCCTGTCCTCTACCATGAAATGTATTTAAAATTGCTATGACAGAATCCTATACTTAAGCTACCATATTCACATGGTAGCTGCCTAGAAATCAACTGCCAGGTTACAGCCTTGAACCCAGATCCCTGGCCTGCCTGCCTATCCTATCAGCCACCTCCCTAACAGAACACTGAGGCAGATACAGGTGCCCAGACCCCTCCAGCTGGGCCTAGTCACACGCTCACTCCCTGCCACCCAAGTGGCCAGCCTAGCTCAGCTGACCCTCCACCCCTTCCAATGTAAACCCCTGACTAGGAAAAGGAAGTGTCTGGCCAAGAAGGTACAACCCTGTACCTAGATTGCTACACCCTTGGCTTGTGCTGCTACTGGCTTCCTGACAGACTCTCTGGATTTCTGAGCCAGCTTGCCCATAGACCCTGAGCTTGGCCTGACCCTTACCTGACCCAATTTTGGTTTGATTTTCTGGATACCTGACCCAGCTAGACTCCCAACTCCACCTGACCCTCTGGGTCTTTGACTCAGTTCTCTGGACAAATCTTCTGGCTTCCTGGCTTCCATGAATGGCTGGTGCCTGCTGAGACTGGGGGGTGGGGGTTGGCCATTTGTAGCTAGCAGCATCAGCAGCAAATGGTGAGCGGGGACCACCCACAGATGCTGAGGGCAGTGTTGAGGGGGGGGCATGCAGCGACTGGGACTGCCTGCAGATACCAACATCGGTGGTGAGGGGTAGGGCGAGTAGCAAGTGGCAACCACCTGCAGAAGCCAGCAGCAGCTTCAACAGTAGCCAATCTCAGGGGGGGCATGTACCCCCCCTCCACCTTGCCTATGCTGGCTTCCCTACACTCCGACTGAGCATGCTTGCTTCAGACCTTGGCAGCTTCTTCTGATCCCGAGGTAACCCCCAGACCTGGCTGTCTATGGCCTGGCATGATATAAGACTTAGTACAAATTCAAGAAAACCACACCAGTCAAACAGACTGTATCCTCCTCAGCTGCTAAGCATTGAGAAGCCCCAGGGGGAAAGGGCCAGAAGTGATGTTGAATGCTATTTTTTCAAAAAGTTTATAAGCTGAACGGCACTCCTCAACTATGGTGCATTTGTTCTGAAGAAATGAGGCAAAAAACTAAAGAGGAGGGATTATCATGCCTTCCCAAAGGGCTCAGTCACAGCACTGCTTTGCCAGCAACCCAAGAGTGTAGCTGGAGCAGTTAACATCCACTTCAGGTTCCAGAGCTTTTGTATCATAAATCATCATCGCCCCAGAGAAGGGAACTTTTAAAAAAGTGATCTGAGGCAATGCATGCCAGAAGCCTAAGAATCCTACTGCATGAGTCACTGACCTCTACATACTGCATGTGTTTGGGGCTTTTAATTAATAGGGTTTTACATTTCTATAGCACCTTCCATTTGAAAAGATTCCAGAGTGCTCCACAGGCTAAGGACAGAAGGCACCACTGACGTGCAGCCTCCAAAGTGGTGGGATTAGACCAATGACTATAGAAGAGATTTTGGCCAAGGACACAAAGTAACCAATAGCTTTTATCCCAAGTACATTGCATCTTGGGGTTTTTGATGTCCATATAGAATGGATAGCATAGCTTTGTTTTATAAATTCTTATCTGGATGAATGAGCTTCATGGCAGAAATTATTTTCTCTGTCATATGGAGGTGATTTATTTTACCCTGAGATACCAGAGAGTGTTGGGAACCCAAATGCCATACAATTAACCCAGGACCTTACCAAAGCCTGCCTCTTCCTACAAGATGACCCATATCTAATACTAAGAGGCAAAAGAGAAAGACATAGCATCCACCTTGAATCAGTATAACTGATATCCAGGGTTCCTGGTTTTCTCTATTTAAAAATCCCAAATTCTCTGATTTAAAAAAATCCAAAATTATCCAGTTAAAAAACTCCAAATTAACTTTTTTCTGCGATTAAAATGAAATGCCACTATATATATAGTTATCAGTTGAACACATTATTATGCCTCAATCATTATAATAAAATAAATTCTAAATACCCATATATTTTAGCATTTGATTTTGTTTTTTTAATCATGGAAAAATCAGAGCTCCCCCTGACCCCTTCACTCACCAGGACACAGGTCCAGCTGCGGTCCCCCCTTTCCCCTCCCCTGCTGCTTTGTGGCCCTGCCCCTGCCCATGCCTCTACTGGTGCCACTTACTCATGACCCACAATCCTCAGGCCCTGCTGGTGCTCCTCACTCTCAACCCACAGCCCACCAGCCCTGCTGATGCCCCTCACTCCCGACCTGCAGTCCTTCCCATATCCACCTCACTTCTGACCTGCAGCCCCCTGCCCCCTCCCCCAAGGCCTGCCAGAGGGGGCCTTCAGCTGCCAGGGCTATGGAACCATCCTGCTCATGCCCTGCTCAGCAAGCACCAGCCACAACTGGTCAGTAGCGCCCAAGCCCCAGCTGCTGCGTGAGGGAGGTGGCAGCTGCTGTGGCTGGAACAGAGCATGAACCCCAGCCCCTCATCTCCCCCGGGCAGCACAGCTGGAGCAGAGTCAAGTGGAGCCCATAGTGGGAAGGGGAAGATGCAAGCTGCCCACTGTGGGGACTGGGTCTTCCTGCCCTGATGCCCTCCACCCAGGCGCCTCCACAGTCCAGAGGGCAGGATCCGGCACAAGAGGGTGGAGTGAGGTTGGGAGGCTTGGTGCTGCTTCTGCCTGGTAACAGCAGAGGCGTGGTCAGTGCAGGGCTCCTGATGTTGGTGGCACCAAACCTCCCTGCCCTGCTCTGTCCTTCTGTGCTGGGTCTTGCCTGCTGGGCTGTGGAGACCCTTGGGGGGCGGGGCAGCGGGCTGGGGAGCCCCAAGCCCTGCAACAGGGCCCACATCAGCCCCTGTCCCACTCACAAATCTGAAAGGGCACATGTCCCCCCATGCCCTCATTATGGGTTGCCTCTGGCACACAACCTGTTCCCAGAAGTGTGCATGGTGGCAGGGAGCTAGCTCCACTGCCAGCCCCTCCAGCTGAGCTGCCCCCAGCCAGGCCCTGAAGCTGTGTATTCCCCATCCTGGCCCTGGGCCCCCGGCACCACCCTGGCTAGACAGCACTCCCAGCCACAGCCTAAGCTGCCAACCCTGCCCCACTCCCTCCCTCTTTTTAAGGTCTTCAACCTGCCCTTCCCACTGGTTCCTCCCACGTTGCCTATACTCTCTTCTCCACTCCCCCATAGACTTACATACAGGCAGCTGGGGGAGCTGTTCTCCATTGCTGCCTGGTAGGGGTGTGTGAAGTGGGCCCTATTCAATTCGGATTCAGCCTGAATCAGGGGCAGTGATTCTGTTCGTTGATTTTCTGCCCGATTCAACTCACCTTAATCTGAATCTGAAGATTTGAAGCTGATTCAGAGAATCAGCGATTCGGACATGTACACCGGTCCATGCTTTAGAAGTTTTGTCAAAATACCTTGAGGTAGTAGGTGTGGCTCTTGAGCACTGTGATGCTGGGGCACATAGATTATCCCACAACAGTGCGCGGGGCCCTCCATGTGCTCGGTGGCAAACCCAAAAGTACTTCCAGTCCACTTCCGGGTCTGCCAGGGAGCATGTTGGGGGCCCCCACCTGCACCTTCCCAGCTTGGTGATTGGCTGTGGGAGGACCCTGGGTGCCCCCAAAACCCAGGAGGTATCAGTCCCCGAGCCAGGGGGGCATGGAGGAGGCCCCCAAAGCACTCTCCAGCAGACCCATATGTGGACTGGAAGTGCTTCTGGTCCACTTCCAGGTCTGCTGCCGAGTGTGCTGGGGAGCCCCCCGCACTTCTGTGAGACACTCTATGAATCCTAGCATTGCAGCATTCACAAGCCCCTGCTACCTAGAGGTGTGTAGAAAAAACCATTTAGAGCTGTCTCTATGTCTGAATCTCCAAATTGATTTGGAGGGTTCCAATTCAATTTGAAGAGATTAAAGAGTCCTCTGATTTGATTCGGATTCAGAGATTCAGCCACCAAATCGGGCCAAATCTCCGCTGAGCCAAATCAGGAAGTGAAGCGTTGCACAGCCCTACTGCCTGGCTGTATTGCTGGTCACGTGCATGTGGTGCCCCTGCATTCTGCTCCCCCCAGCCCTAAGCAGCCCTTTGCAGCTGGAACTCTGCCAGCCTACAAGGGAAAACCTGCCTTTTCCCATGCTTTTCTCCTTTAAAAGAGAAAAATCTGTGTTTTTTTGTGGCAAATGGAAAACCCAGATCTCTGCTGATATCCCCACTTGTAAAGTGCCAAATCATCATTTATTTATACTCTTTGGCAACCCTGTCAATGGAGTTGTACTGGAAGTAAGCAAGGGTAGAATCTGGTCTCACATTCAGTGAAGCAGCAGAGGAAAAATGCGTGGAAATTGTCATGCTTTCCCAAGGTATTACATAGGAGTGATTTGTCCAGTGATCCTAAAGGAGAATTACAACTACTACTAAATTGGAATGAGTCCTGTTTCATAGATCACTTCTCTATTAAAAGGCTTAATCCCTAAACGAGTCAAATCCCTCTGCCCTTCTGAAATGGTAAGGTGGCAGGTGTGCACATGAATTAGGTCCAACTGGTGCTATACTGAGGGGAAATAAAGTGAGCTTCAGCTGCAAACTACCCTTTTCTCATTAAGTCTTTCTCTGGAAGGGCTT
This sequence comes from Crocodylus porosus, assembly GCF_001723895.1. Lineage (NCBI taxonomy): Eukaryota > Metazoa > Chordata > Crocodylia > Crocodylidae > Crocodylus > Crocodylus porosus. The sequence goes on from NW_017728914.1 coordinate 4,920,797, forward strand.
GAAACTGCAATGCAAGGAAGCTTCAGAGGAGTGTCAAGATTCTCTTGTTTTCTTTCCAAATCCAACCTATTTTTACCTGCTGCTTTATAAGAGAGATACATGGGTATTGCCACAGCTAGTCGTAAACTTTCATTGCTTCCCTAGGAGAAATTTCAGGCAAATTACAGACTAGCACTCTCTCTTTATAGCTCTTACTGCTCTCTGCTTCTTAGCATTATTGAATTCCTTTCTAACCTCCCCTTTTCTACCTTACTATTGTATCATCTATTAAAGAAAATTAACAACCTGCCTCAGATATGAATATATACCTGCGTCATATTCAACATGAGTTGAATGGTTATTTTGGTGCCCCATTTGGTTAGGCTAGAGGTGTCAAACATATGGCTCATGGACGTTGGTCATTCAGCCTGCTGCGAACCAGAAGAACTTCCATCCTCCCTCAGAAAGAGTCAGCCCACAGGGCTTGTCACTGTGGTTACCAGAGCCCCTGTGGTGGCCACATTAGTCCCTGCTGTTTTTGGGACAGCTCCAGACCCCAGGGGGTTCAAACTGCTCCCCTCCCTTACCTGTCATCAAAATCAGAGTTTTTAGCTGTCCCTGGTAACTAGGATTTAGGAGGACAGGGGAAAAGGGAAGTGAGTGGCAGAGACGTTCACTGCCTTGGCTCTGGAGCCACATCAAAACTTTGGCTCTGACAGCCATGGTGATTAAATGCTACCACTTCTGCTCATAACCATGGGCAGCATTGTGATCTGATTCTGGTCCATGGGACGCATCAAATTTGAAATCTCCAAGCTAGATGATGGGGAAATGCAGTGATTGTTGAAGACAAGATACAAAGCCCTAATGTGTCCCCTTCATGGGGACAAGGTGAGAAGATATGCATGGCAGCAGGTCCTCCAACTCAGCTTATCCCCAACTTCCTTATAAACAGTGAGTGGTGTGTACCTGCCACTGACATACAACAAATGCTTCTTCATGGACAGCTAAACTGTGTTTGTTTTCCTATGAGGTCACCCTCCACAGTAATAGAAGCCATGTAGGCATAGTGTAGCATATCTGTCCCCATATATTTAAAATGTTGTATAGTCTGTATATGCAACTTAGCTAAATATCACTGTGTTGTTTGCACCTACTAGCTTATATAAGCTGTGTAAAGTTCCCCATCATTACAAGCTTCCCATCTGTACACACCGTGAAGACTTAACATGTCATATATCTGCCACTACAAAATAGAAAAAACTCTCAGCCTTAATACTTAGCAACTCAACATTTCTAAAACACTTGACAAAGACTAAGTACTGTGAATGAGCATAAAGGCAGCCAGTTCTGAACTAGATGAAGTACAGAATTGCAGAAAACAGACAAAAAGGACTTTGAAGGGACCACAAAAGGTCATCTAGTCCAACTCCCTTCTCAAAGCAGGCTGATTATTCTTAATAGCACAAGTGAGGCAAAAGTGCAGAGAAAATTAGCTAGAGCTCAGTCTAGACCAAGCTTGGATACCAATGCTGAGCAAAATCCAGATCAAGCCATCTTACAAAGAAGATCTGTGGGATCATGAATAAAAATTGCCTGCTTCCTTTTTCACTAAGGCTTCAAGCCTGGGATCATTTAAGCATCAAAACTTCATCTAAAGGGAGGAACCCTGTTGTCAAAGTGAAAAGAATTGCTGCCAGAGTGTGATCAAAGAGAGAATTACGAACATAAGTATACTTTAGAGCTCTTGCTCGCAGACAAGAGAATTATCAACAAGAAATCAATCCTATAAGGTAGCAGCTATTGACATGAAAATAAAAGGAATACAGTTCTTACCAGGCAGACCTAAGTTGCTTCAAATGCCTGTCAGGTTTAGCTATCTTGCTAGTAATTTGTTTTTAGAACTCTTTCTCTTTAAATATGATTTGTGGCTGGGTAGTGGAAGATTTCTTCGACACAGAATTGAAAAGAAAACTCCTGTTGCATTTCTGTTGATTGTCTATGAGCTACCATGTCTGGAGCTGAAAACTTTCCAAAAGGGACACTGTCATTTAAAACTCACACTTGGTATGAAAAATGTTGTACTTGCTAGTGCTACAAGTAACAAGGAGAATTTCTAGAATGGTAAAAATTTCCCACCATCACTTACACTTATACAATACCATCTGGGAGAGCAGACTAGATAAAGCTTCTGGGGGGAGACCAACACCTTCAGTGCATCATTTAATCCTGTTTGGAGCAGAGCTGAACAATTACACAGCCCCTGCTTGCTGCTGAGTGTCTGAGGCCCACAGCAGAAGGATGCTAGGTTGCTTGCTAAACAGTGACTGTTAGCCTGGGGAGACAGCCAGCTGGTGGCCAAACATCCAACAACCTGCACATATTCAGAGCAGGGACTAGATTTTCAATTCTTTAGCACTATCTAACCACAGCCTAAAATATTCCCTCTCCAGTGAGCTCATAACCAGGGATCCTGGTTTTCTCTGCTAAAAAAAAATCCCCAATTTTCGGATTAAAAAAGTAACCCCAAAATTCACATTTTTCCGTGATTAAAATGAAACACCTTTTAGTATCTGTCTGTCTGCCTGTCTGTCTGTCTGTGGTGTTTCATTTTAAATCATGGAAAAATGTGGATTTCGGGTTACTTTTTTAAATCTGAAAAGGGGGGGGGGGGGTTCTGAGAAAACCGGGATGCCTGCTCATAACTCAGTACTTAAAAAGTTCATTCAGAACTCCATGAGATTTCCAGATCAACACACAATAACTTTGCATATTTAGAGAGGACTTACCTGAATACAGCTGCTTTGGTTCAGAGGCAGAAGCAGTTTGCTGTAGCAAAGCAGACAGATGTACTCTTATGTAAGTGCTAGGGTCTAACCAGCTCATCAGCGAGAGCTGAAGTCCAAAGAGCTCCTGATGTCAAGCAAGTGTGTATTGTTCAGAGATGAGAGTGCATTTTGCTTTTGCTTTTTCTAAGGAAAGATTACATGGGGCCGACTTCAGGTGACTTGGCTGACTGTAGCTTTTCATTTCCAAACCTGTCAGTATTTGGGGGGTTTGGGCAATTTTTTAAAGGTGCCCAATCCCAGAGATGAGAAGGCAGTGTAGTGGCAACATCCCAGCAGCCTAAAGAGCTCTCCTAATTTTCATGTATATTTGCATTATAGTCAAAAAAATAATTGCAAACATCCTTCATGTTCTCTCATTTCTGGACCTTCTTTAATAGAGGATTAGCAGTTCTTGCTTGCCAACAATAACATTCTGCAGTTGATAGGCTTTATCTTTCAGCAGCAGTCCCCTAGAAAGCACTACTGCAGGCTGTAATTTAGGACTACACATTTTGTCCCTGGGGGTACACTTTGGTTTATACTGATATAATATCAGGGGTGTCCACACATGCAACTATCCAGAGGTGATAGAGAAATTGACACTCCCAGGTAATCCACTCCAGAAAAATAATAATCTTTTTCAAAGGCTGTTTTGAGTAGAAAGAAAATTCCATACTCATTCAGGGAGTTGTAATTTTGCCACACAGTTTACTGTCATCACTTCAGTGGAAGCTCCATTGGAGCAATCTTAATATCCCTGTAATGACTGAAAATGAGAATGACTATAAACTTCCCACTATTTGTATTTTCACAGGGTGACAACTGGAAAAGCCAAATTTTCAGTCACTAGCCCAAAACCAAATGCTCTAAACACTGAGGTAGTTCCAGTCTTCATGACTCTCAACAATTCATGCTTATTGCTACTTTAAATGGGCTAATGCCTTGATGCCCTAAGGGCAAAATCCTGAATATCATAGAAAATTAGGGTTGGAAGGGACCTCAGGAGGTCATCTAGTCTGGGGCAGGCAAAGTCCAGCCCATGGCTAGATCAGGCCCATGGTGGACTCCATTTCCCAGCAGCCCCTGCCTGCGTTGCTGTGACTGGTTTCCTTGGAGATCCCAGGAGTGGCAGCAGTGTGACCGCACAGGGCCAGAGTTTACATGCAGACCAGCCCCAGCAGTGCTGGCAGGGTGCACAGCTGGACAGGGAGCTACTCAGGGGCTGGGATCTTTCAGTGGTGACAGTGTGGTCTAAAGTCAGGGCAGAGGTGCAATCCACTGCCCACACACCCCAGGCATCAGATAACAGCTCTGCTGCAGCTCCGGACCACGCTGGCACCACTGAAAGATCCCAGCCCCAGCCATGGAGCGGCTCCCTGCCCAGCTGTACACTCTGCCAGTGCTGTTGGGGCCAGTCCCCATGGAAACCCTGGCCCTACACTGTCACAGTATTGCTGCTGCTGGGGTCTCCAAAGAAACCAGTTGCAGCAATGCAGGCAGGGGCTGCTGGGAATTGGAGTCCGGCCACCAGCCAGATCTGCCATTTTGCCCACTGCTGAGCTAGTCTAACCCCCTGCTCAAAGCAGGACCATCCCCAACTATATCATCCCAGCCAAGGCTTCATCTAGCCAGGTATTAAAAACCTCCATGGATAGAGATTTCACAGCATCTCTGAGTACCCTGTTTCAGTGCTTTACTACCCTTCTATTGAGAAAGTTTTTCCCATTATCTAACCCATGCTTCCCTTGCTGGAACTTGAGACCATTGCTCCTTGTTCTGTCATCTGCCACCACTAAGAACAGTCTAGCTCCATCCTCTTTGGAACCACTCTTTAGGTAGCTGAAATCTTTAGACTCAGCCATGGATCTAGAAGTCCTCAATGGCAGAGCAGGCAGAAGATGATGTTAGAATCTTAGTGTGTTGTAAAGGTAGAATGAGTTCCCCAGTTGTCTTGATCTCCTTGTCATTGGATCAGGGTCCCTGTAGAAGGATGAGGAGAGCCAAGAGGAGGAATTCCACACTTGCCTTCTTTTCTTCCACCCCTGAGAGGCAAGCCGTCTTTCCAGTGCCAGAAAGAATGACAGCAGTGGCTGGAGCTGAATGGCAAACAAGCCGGCCCCTAGTCCACACTTAAAAAATGCCCTGCTGTATGGCTGGAAGCACAAGGGGTAAGGAGCTTCCCCTTACCAGTTTCCTCTAGCAAACAAACCTGGTAGCACTGGGGAGGGTGGCAGAGGTACTTCTGGCCATGTGACACTTGGCTCAGCCCTGGTCTGGTATCCTAAATGGTCCCCCAGGGAAACAGGGCTAGGGCAAGAGGCCCTACCCAGGATCACTGGGGCTGGGGAATGGTGCAGGGCCCCTGGGATAGGAGGCACCTGATCCCACCTTACCCCAGGTGGTTCTTCTCGATGCAGAAGAGACAAGCCACAGCTGGAGAACAGAAGTCAGCACTGGTAGGATGGGAGTATCCAGAAAAGACCCTAAAAGCATGCTAGAAGTGGTAAGAAGGGAGACCACATGCTAGAGTGAGATGTCCACAATGGGTAAGGGGCAGTTTGCTTGCCCACATTTCTTTATTTTGGTACCAAACAGACTACTAAAAATTCCCAGTAGCTACCCAGGGAGATAACTCCACAGCCAAGAACTAGGTATAGTAACAGCACCAGCTGGCAATAACTGTTATGGAGGCCTGTGGTGGGGATGTAGGAGACGAGGAGCCCCTGTTGTAGTCCCTGTGGGGCCTTGCCAAAGGACATAGTGGACTATTGGCCTAAGAGGGAGTGACCCTGACAACGGAGCCTTCTGCTTTCTATGGGACAGAACTTTACCAAAAATTCCCATCAAGTCATGGCAGATGAGTGTTCCAAGGCGGTGGAAGACTCTCTGGCACGATACATAGCATGGGTCAAAACACAGAGAGGGGCATGATCACGATCCCGTTCTATCAAGAGCTGTGTGGAAGCTGATGTGCAACAGCTTCTCCACTAGAAAATAAGTCATGCACAGGTGTCTTCCATGAAAACAGCTTATGCCCACTGACATTTTCCATCATTCTCTGCCTGCTCCATGACAGTATATGAGCAGTAGTTATCAGTAATGGATCTATCACAGATTCCTTTGAGATTAAAAGGAAATCAAACAAAGTTGCATCATCACTCCAATACTCTTCACAATATTCCTTGTTGCAATGCTACATCTGACCACCGACAAGCTTCGAGCCAGAGTGGAGCTAAACTATCATATGGATGGTAAGCTGTTTAACCTCAGCTGACTCCAACCTGAAACCAAGACCACCCCAACCTTAGTCATTGACCTCCAGTATGCTGTAGTAAGTGCTCACTCAGAAGCAGACCTTCAAGCAATTGTTGACATCTATACTAAGGCATACAAGAACATGGAACTGATACTTAACATTCAGAAGACTAAGGTCCTCCACCAACAAGTTCCTAATGAACAGTCCTCAGCTCCTGTAATCCAGATCCATGGCAAGACTCTGGAGCACACTGAGTATTGTATATATGTGTGTGTATATAAGGGTAGTCAGTCTGCCTGTGTGGCTGCTGTCTGTAATGCTCTTGTAGCACTCTGATTGGTTGTCTTGGCAGCCAAATCACAATGCTTACTGAAACCACAATTCAGAGTGCTCTGCACAGAGTGCTCCAGGGCCCTGGTGCTTGGAGGCAGTGGTGGCACAAAGTACTGGTGGAGGGGGGACAGAGGGAATGGCAGTGATGGAATGTGACAGCAGAGTGTTGCCATGACAGTGGGGACAGCGGGCCAAGCTTCCCCTCCCTCTGCTCCTGGGAGTCAGCGGTGGTGGGTAATGGTGCTCCATCCCTTCCTGCCCAAATATTGGGGGGCTATCCATAGCTGCATCCCACCCCTACACCATGGCCCAAACCTTGAAGATGGCATTTCAGGCAGCCAACTCAATCATCCCCTTTGCCCATTAGCTGTGGCCCCTTCCCTGGGACCTTCAGCTTTCCTTTAAGCCCTGGCCCTGTCTCAGGGCAGTTGGGACCCCGAGCTTCTCTGCTCTATACGGGCTTCCCTTGCAGTAAGCCCCTGGCCTTTTGACCCCTATCTGGGTCCTGACACCAGCATTGACCAGTCCGGTTCCTCAGGTTAGGTCTTAGCCTCCTGCCTGCACTCAGGGATTGGGGTCCCCCATTCCCAGCTCAGGTGTTTCACAAAGCATGCCTGGCCCCACGGGGTCACTCACCCCAGCAGGCTCAGGTGCTTCAAGAAGGTTACCTTGCCTTCCCTGGATTAGATGGAACATATAACCCACCCAAAGGTGGGGGCTGGGGTTAAGGAGCCCTTACCCACCTTTCACTGGCATGGTAACTGGCCTGGCATTTCCTGGGGGCTCCTGAACCACTGGGAGCCCCACCAGACCACCCACTCCTGGCAGGGTGCAGTTTTAGGTCCTTACCAGGGCCAGAGCCTCCTGCTCCTACCTGCAAGATGTTCCCATGCAGCAACTCAGCCAGGCAATGTTTCTTGCCTGGCTCCCAGCAGTAAACTGCTCTTGTTTATATATGCAGCCAGAGATCTAAAATGGCTGCCGTAATCAAACAACTACTGAGTGTTTGATTTAGTCCTTAAATTGGCAGGCACCAGTGGTGCCCTGCCACAGGGAGTAGCTCAAACGGCATGTTGTGTACCAAATCAAGAATCCAGTGCTACCCACTCTACATGGAAACACATGTCCAAACTGCAATAGCGTCTGTTTATCCCGGATAGGTCTCATCAGCCATCTTTGGACACACAGATAAGACAGTCAAGGAAGACACTCATTATTGACTGTAAGGGATTGCTGAAGAAGAGTAGAAGGCCACTATTAAATCCTCCTCAGTCTTTTTTTCTCCAGATTCAATAAGCCTAGTTCCCTCAGACTCTCCTCCTATGTCCTCCTAAGCCTCAGCACCCTAACCATTTTTTGTTGCCCTCTTCTGGACTGTTTCCAATTTGTTTAAATCCTTTCTTCAGTGGGGGCCCCAAAACTGGACACAGCACTCCAGATGAGGCCTCACCAGGGCTGAATAGAAGGGAATAATCACTTCCTGCAATCTGCTGGCAGTGCTCCACTCCTGCTAATGCAGCCCAGTATGCCATTCATCTTCTTGGCAACACGGGCACATTGTTGGCTCATATTCAGCTTATTGTCCACTGTAACTCCCAGGTCCTTTTTCACAGAACTTCTGCTTAGCCAGAGTTTCTGCTCAACCCATACCCGGTGCATGGGATTGTTCTGTTCTAGGTGCAGGACTTTATACTTGTCCTTATTGAATTTTATGGGATTTGTTTTGGTCCACTCCTCCAATTTGTCTAGGTCTGTCTCAATCCTAGCCCTACCCTCCAGCATATCTACTACTCCGTCCAGCTTGGTGTCATCCACAAACTTGCTGAGAGTACACTCCATCCCATCTCATCTTCCAGGTCATGGATGAAGATACTGAACAAAGCTGGCTCCGGGACCAACCCCTGGAGCACTCCACTTGATACCAGATGCCAGTTAGACATACAGCCATTGATTACTATACTTTGGACAGGTCCCAACATGTGCGCACATGCAGGTTCTTGTGCAGGGAGATCCTGGTGTCAAAAAAAACCCACCACTGAAAAAAACAGTGCAGTGCATGCAGCAGGAGCCTGTACTACCAGAAAGGAAGCTTGCTCAGTCAGAGCCACACTCTGGTTGTCAACCAGGCTCTGAGCAGCTGGCTCTGTGCTGCTGTGCTCCAAGAGGCCCCCCAGCCTTCCTTACTCCACCCAGGTCACTTTGCTGAGTGCCAGAGCATGCATGCAGGGGCATGCCTGGGGACAAATAACAGCACAAATATGTGCAGCACAAAACGTACCTGCATGTCAGAGCTGCTGGTATTTGTCCCATAGAAACTGTGCACTCCTGCATATGTGCCCTTGTTCGGATGCACCCTTTGAGCCCAACAAGCCAGCCAGTTTTCTATCCACCTTACAGTCCATTCATCCAACCTGGACTTCCTTAGCTTCCTTGCAAGGATGTTGTGGGAGACCATATCAAAAGCCTTGCTAAAGTCAAGGTATAACACGTTCACTGCTCTCCCCACATCCACACAGCCAGTCATCTTGTCATAGAAGACAATCAGGTTGGTCAGGCATGACTTGCTCTTGGTGACTCCCTGCTGACTTGTCCTAATCACCTTCTTCTCCTTCAGGTGCTTAGAATTGGATTCCCTGAGGACCTGCTCCATGACTTTTCCAGGGACTTGGGTGAGGCTGACTGGTTTGTCCTATTCCATTTGCCTAAGACCTCTCTTGATTTCCATGAATGTTCAAAGATAATGGCCAGCAGCTCTGCAATCCCATTAGCCAACTCCCTCAGCAGCCTCAGGGATTAAAAGAAGGAATCTTTCTTACAAAGCTGCAGCTCAACTGCAGTGACCATCCACTGAGGAACTTTCAACCTACTGGACAGAGGAGGAACCCTATCCCTACAGCCTGGGCATTATAAAATTTTTGCCTTGGTAGATGTTTAACTGCACCACTTTGTCTTTAGGATCCTTTGACCCCCACCTTGCTGTGCAGAGCAGGGACACCTGCAGAGTGGGGCTCTGTCCTGGGTGGAACTGCTCAGGTATCATTACTAAGAGACAACATGTTCCGGCAGAGATGTGGGTATAACATGCTCTTATGAGTAAGAAATCACAGTTATTGTAACAAGTTCATTAGCATCCAAGAATTTCCCTTCATTTGCAATAGCACCAGAGATGCACCTCTTTTAGATGACTGCATGTAGACCTTAGCCTGGTGGGAACACCACAATTTAGATCTCACAGCCTTTTTTTTTAATCAGATCAAAAATCCTGTCTCCAGAGTCTTGTGGCATGAATGGAGTTTTATAGCTGCAAATTTTTAGAAATGAAATGTGGAAACAAAATACAGACAGTATATTGATATTAAGGAAATGTAGCATTGTATGAAGCTTGCTCTGCTGCTTTTTGTCTTGTGCTTTTCTCTCAGGGTCTCTACCCCACACTTCAGGTCTCTGTGGAGTTAGAAGTTTGCATAATGTATGTGAAAATAACTAAATCAAAATGAGGTAATGAAAAAAATGAGCGAGCCTGTGAGAGAGCTCTTGAGGAAGAGAAAGGTTAACAGGGTTGGAAAATTACTAGTCCCCCGACTCTGTTCCCAAGAGAAGGGAACAGTGTAATATCAAACACCCTGTCGTGAGATACCAAGCACTTATTTACAGTTTTAGCCAGGTAAAATAATATAAGTGATCAAATAACACAATCTTAATGCAGCTTCCTGACTGCCAGCCAGCACAGCAAAGTCTTGGGTTGTTTTTCTAAGCTTCCAGTGTGAGCACCAATCTAAGTATGGGATCTTTCATGTCTTCTACTCAAATTCCCACAAGAGAAAGACAGCAATTTACCACTATGCTCTTTGCAGGAATGCTAGATGAGAAAAACAAAGTTTCAAGGGGCAACTTTAACTGTGAGCTACACAGAAGCTGAGGCTTCACATGGCAGGAGTTGAAAAACAGCTTTTAGGACACACGTGGAGACCTGGGCCACTTTGCCCATGTGGTGATGTTAGATCTGGCCCATGAGGGCTGATCTGGCATAGCACAGCACAGGGGATTGGAGGCACTTAGCTGCACCATGCCTCCCATCCCTACCGCAGTACCTTCCCCCTCTCCTCCCCACTCTCTTGCACCTGTGCTTAACCTTGCTGCAGAATTTGCCTCTCTCCATTGCCATTTGTGATGGAGAATGGCAACCTCTTTGCAGAACCCCTTATAACCTACTGTGCAACCCTAGGGTCCTGCGGGACACAGTCTGAAGAGCACTGACTTAGAGCTGACAGACTTACCCTGGTATAAGGGATGTGTGTTCACATTACTTTTACTATAGAGGAAATCAGTTTACTCCATTGTAAATATATGGTGCCTCTGCATTCAATGTCTCTGCTGTCTCCCACCCCTCTCTGTGCCCTCTGGAGAGCCTGTACCTTGAATGTGCGAGGACAGAAGACCCCTTAAGTGAGCGGGAGGCAAAGTGACTGCAATTATGCACAGTATCCTCTCATTGTCAGAAGGTTGCCTGCCCCTTCACTTTCTGCTGCATTGGGGCAGGCTGTGGTCCTAGACCTCATCCATTAGAGACAATGCTGATGAACAGTGCCAGCAGGTCCTGGTTACCCAGGCTGTTGGTTCCTGTAGAAGGCTTCACTGCTCACCTTCATGTTGTTTTAACCCTTAGAATCTGGGGGAGAAGCACTTCCAGCTCGAGTCTCATGGAGATCTGTAGAGACACCCAAGGTGCTGGCAGATCATACAGCTGCTTGCTGCCTACTGGCATGCATGTTCCTGCTCTGTGATGATCTCGTGTCTCCGCCTGACTGCGCTGTGTTTGTGAGAACCCCAGGGATGGCCACACAGTGACATTTGCATGTAGCTAGTTAAGTTCAAACAGCCCATTAGGAAACAAAAGCCTCAGGTCTACAACTGTTTGTTATGGCCCTGAGCTCATGCACAGCCCTTGCTCTGACGTTGTGCATGTGAACTGTTTGCCTAGGAGAAGGACTTGTCTTGCCATCCCCTCACGTACAAACCCCTACTGCTTCCTGTTTGGCAGTCCCACCATCCCACCCATGCTTATCTGACAGCACCCAACCAGATTGCTCTATGTGAGGTTAGCTGGGTCTGAACTTGCTAGAAAGTTCACTATCACTTTCAGAGTCTATTGCAGGGGTGGGTAATTATTTGGGCCGGAGGGCCATTTAGGGAGTTTTGGTAGCTGTTGCAGGCTGTGGGGTTGCTGACACAGCAGGAGGAACAGGGGGGCTGACCTGGCTCAGTGCTGTGTGTGTGTGTGTGTGTGGCGGGGGGGGTGCTAACCCCGTACAGTGTGGTGGGGGGGATAGATCCTATCCAGCCCAGGTCCATCTACCTCACACCTACCACCAGGGGTACCAGGCAGAGTGGGCAGGTGGGGTCCACTGAAGGACCCACCAGGAGCCTGATAAAATCCCTTGGTGGGCGGAAACTGGCTCATGGGCTGTATTTTGCAACCCCCTGGTTTATAGGGACTGGGAAGGGTGGGAGAAGTGTGGAAACTCTTAATTGTTTGCTAAATAATCTGGTTGAGCTACTGTTATTTATTTATTTATTTTTACTGATTATTCCCTTTTGTCACCCTCATTCCCTTCCTCTTGGTACTCTGTCCCTAGGCTCTTGTGCATGCATCCTGATTGACTCATAAGACAGGCTATATATGCAAAGTCTCCAAGAAGGTGGGAGACTACCTACTGTGGACACCTCTTCATGAAAGCTGGAGGCACCATAACTAACCAAATTAGATTCTGTTGCCAGAGGGCAGATGAGTGCAGGAGCATGGTCAGCATGGACCCAACTCTAGGACCTTGGCCCTCATACACAAAGCAAGCACCACCTCATGGAATAGGGGCTGCATGCAGGCAAGTATCTGACATACAGGTATGTTACTCAGCATAATCTAATGTAATCTTGAGTAGTGCCAACAATTGCTATTGTCACTTTGAGTGACAAACTCCTGTCAGTTACAGATGGTAAACAATTCCTTAATTACAGTTTTATTTGTATAGGTAAGTGTGAGACTATGGGGTTGGGGGTTCTTTCAGAGACTTAACAACTCATAGGAGTGAATCTGTAGGAGTTTCTCCAAAGACAGACAATGGGCTTGAACTTGCCATTTTAAATAAGCTCTAAATGTTTTGAAACAGTTGTAATTTACCAGGGAGCCAGTGTTTTCTAATGAAACTACCGTGTGGGGTGCTGGGCATTGTGGGATGTCTCCATGGCCAAGGATCAGGAGCAGCTCCAAGTTCAAATAGCTCCTCATCAGCAGCTGCAATTATGGATGATTATTGATGCAGTTTTATGAACACATAGTTCCCTTTAGAGAACAAATAAAAGACCCGCCCCTGTCCTGAAGAGGCTACAGTCTTGGGTTACATATGAAATGATGAGCACAGATCCTGGTTTTCTCTGATTTAAAAATTTTTAAAAAATCACCAATTTTTGGTTAGAAACGTAACCCTAAATCCACAGTTTCCCATGATTTAAATGAAATACCACTAATATATATAGCTATATAGATCTAGATTGATCTACATCTATATCTATCTATACCTATATAGATATAGATATAGTGGTATTTCATTTTAATCATGGAAAAAATATAGATTTGGGGTTACTTTTTTAAACCAAAAACTGGGGATTTTTTTAAATCAGAGAAAACCAGGGGCCCTGATGATGAGCAATCAGGAGAGGGGAAAGGGGCAGAGATGAAGGAAGGGAGGATGAAGCTAAAGTAAATAGCATTGTATGGCTGCTGGAGCTATTTGGAGGAATCTGAAGTAGGGGATTTTCTTCTAATTCTTAGGAATTCTTTGCAGGTTCTCAGTTGAAGTCATTAATGATTGCTGCAAAGTCTCTTCCTCTTTGTTCATTTGGCATAGCAATCACTGGTGAGAGAGACAGAACGGGAGAAAATGGAAAACAAGTGAAGGTGCTTAGTTAGATGAATTGGCCACAGTGAGTGAATGAATTAACAGCAATATTAATGAGTGGGTTAATGGTATGGCACCAGCATTATACTCCAGGATGGATAGTCTGGGCCCTGGCACAGCCGCTGGTAACGGCGGGCTGTTGGAGATCTCAGAAAAAGTTGCCCTGGGACTGGCAGTGGTGAAGTTGAGCTGGGAGGTTCTGAGTCAGTAGTTCTCGACCTCTTTAGAATCAGCACACCCCGCCATAACTTTTTTAAATTTAGTATCACCCTGGTTGAGAACCACTGCTCTGCTGCCTCAGCTTACCTCAGCGTCTCTCAATGGCAGTACTGATGCTGTGGCCACCACAGCCAGTTGGAACTGCCCCACACACCTTCTGCATGGCCAGATAAGCCAAAAGCAGGCTTCCCAGTCAGGCTCCCTGAGTTCCCCATGGAAACAGAGGTGCCGAGAATGGTTCCACTTGCCTCACACACCTCTGTTTCTGGGAGGAGCATGGGGATCAGACTAGGAAGGTCTGCATCAGGACCAAGGATTCTTGCCTGCTTTAGGCTTGCCAGAGAACCTTAATGCAGGTAGCACGTTCTCATGCTGCAGTCTCATCTGGCTGGTGTGCTGGCCACACACACCCATGCCGCAGCAACCCTTAAAGGGTCTTGTGACACCTGGTTGAGAATCACTGCTCTATGTAGTGGGAAATGGTAGGCCTATTTCTCATTCCTGAAGGCTGAGGCCTTTAAAGGGCTGCCTCTGGGAGAGTGCTGAGGTACAAGTTGAAGGGCAGTGAGGCCACAGTTGGCTGGTTGCTCTAATGGGGTTTCCAGCTCTGAAACCCGTAGGGACACATTGAAGTTCAATCCTTTCCACCTTCTGAAGCAATTCTGAAAAGACACCTCCTGGAGTGCTTCTTGGCCCCATTCTCTTATCTCAGTTTCTGTTTGGAATTCATCTCTTTCCACTGCAGGCCTGCACTGCATGCTGCCATCTCCCATGCGCTCCAATGAGGTGCCCTACTTCAGCTTGGAAAGAAGTTTTCCATTGTCCATGGGAACTTAGCCTGGAGCTGGATCATCTACAGTGGTTTTGAATTCCAGTGTCACTTTTTGGCTGGTTTGCAATGTATTGCCCTGAGCCATACTATTAAAGTATGAATTTGGCCAGAAAAGTGCTGGTAAGGATGGTAATCCTCTCTGCTTCCTATGCATCTGTGTGCTTTGTTAATGGATGTCACAAAGCTGACACAGCTGTGGAACAGCAAGCTGGACTCTTGTCTTTCCTCAGGCAAGGCTGTCTGAAGCAGAGGTAGCCCTCTTCGATTTTCACGCTCCTGGGTAAGTATGCAGGGCTCAATCAGTTCTGGAAAAAAAATAAAATTCTTGACTTGTAAAGCAAGCAAAATTGGTCAAGAATGATGGAGACAGAATAATTCAAAATCCCATGCCAGGTCAGGTCCCAAAGAGCTCAGCAGGCACTACAAGATTTTCAAGTACAAGTCAGAGTCACATCCTCAAAGTTACTTTTTGGGTTAGAACCATCTTTCCAAGACTGAAGCCACCAGCGGAAGGGAAGGGAAGGGCTGTTGTCCTGCATCTGTCTGGAATCCTTGTCCCATTTGCCATTTTCAGTGTAAAATGGAGTAATCTGAGAAGGATCACAGGTGGGTCCTTACATGTTCACTTTAAAATTCATAATGAGATACACTCTGTTTCCTGGCCCTCCAATTACAGATATCCTTTTTGTTTTGAGAGATCTGAAATGCACTTTCAAGGTTGATTAGCACCTGCACTTTAGCAGCTTCCATTTCTTTCAAAGATAGTGGCACAACTTTTTCTAATGTACTCTGCAAGTGAATCATTTAGAGCAGCAACTCAAAATCATCAATCTACTTGCAAATCTATATTAGCTAATAGTTGTGATAGAGATAGTTTTACAAGTATCCGCTCTTGCAGTCCCAGGGCTATTGATGTATTGTGCAATTCCTACAGTAACTGCTTCTGGCTTTGTGTTCTTCCAGATCTTTTGATTGTGTCTAGAAGAAGTAGTCCCTTGTATTGTATACAAAGGGTTGATTCTTGATGACACGTTCAAAGGGGTTGAATGAGCACAAAATGAAGTAGTTCTGTGTGTCACACTGTATAAAAATCCCTTAGGGAGCAGTAGGAGGGCTAGCCAACCACTGAACGAGAGGGAGGCAGTAAGCAGGGACAGAGACCTGTAGGATAATGGAGATTTACAACATATAACTGACCTACATAAGGCAGATAGCTGCTAAAACAATAACCACAGGTATCTTTCAATATAGCTAAGCAAATTGCCTGTCAAGGATGACAGGGGAGAGGGGGCGGGTGGGGACAGAGCCCCACATCTGGCCTTGCACACACCAGCCCCTGCTGCACCCGGTCTGGACCCACTCAACTACTCCCCCCGTCACTCCAGATCCAGCCCCACTCCACCCCCCTGCCGCTCCAGGTCTGGCCCCACTCTACCCCACTCCCTGCTGCTTTGGGTCCAGCCCCACTCTACCCCTCCCCCTCTGCTGCTCTGGGTCTGGCCCTGCTCTACCCCCCATCCCTGCTACTCCACCGCCCCACTCCATGTCCACCGGGCCCATGTCCACCTCCCCACTTCCCTGCCCACCGCTTTCCCCTCCCCTCGGGCTGTTCAGGGTGAGCGGCAGGGCCAGACGGTGGGGGAACATCACCACCGTTTTTCCCCCTCCCGCCTTTGCTCTCAGGCAGGGAGGCTGGGGAAGCCTTGCTGCTTGGGTGGATGGGGCAGGTTTGCTGCTGCTACAAACTTCCCTGGCAACTTAGGCATGCACAGCCCAGGCCATGCAGCCAATCGCTGCCTGCCCGCTTGGTGGCACATGCACAGTTGCCCAAAAGTGCTACAGACAGGCAGACACACACACAGACACAAACACAGACTAAGCCTAGTATTAGAATAGTATAGAAGTGTTTGGAGGTCAGGGTTGACTTTTGTCACAGTAAGAAAGAGGCCTTGTTCCCAAGGGCAATTTAATTGTCTACAGTTTAATTGGACATAAGTAAAAAAAAATGAGCATGACAAGTCAATTAAGAAATGGAGCTATGCCTACAAGACCAGCCAGTTACATAGGAAAGCCATTCCAAAGTTTGAAGTTGGGGAGAAGCACTGGTCTTCAACAGAAGCACAGCCCAGTCAGCAGTGTCCATGTTACAGCAGGGGCATCAAACCCCTCTGGGTCTACAGTCTGGCTGAGTTGCTCAGGGGTGGTCTGTGGGCTGCATCCAAATCATGGGGAGATATCATCTAGTTTGTGGGACTGCCCACAGGGCTGAAAATTTTGCAGCAGCAGCAGCATTAATTGCTGGGGATCCCAGCAGCCACTGCTCCTCCCACCACTACATTTCTAGCCTTGGAGGCAGCCCCATATGCCAGATGACATAGCTCTGTGCTCTGGATCTCCTCCATCGGGTTTCCCACAGGGCCAGAAACTTGGTGGTGGGACAAGCAGTAGCAGAGTTAATTGCCAGAACTCTAGGAGTCTCCATCATTAGCACTGCCACTGTTCATCCCACCACCAAATTTCTACCCCCACAGGGAGCCCCCACCAAACCAGATGACATGTCTGTGGGCTGAATCCATTATAGTATAGGCTGTATCTTTGACACCCTTGTGTAACAGTAATGTCCAGAAGCTCCATTTGAGATCACAGCTACAGGCTGTGCAGACACAGAGTACAAACCAGTTCCAGAAGACCACAGTCTAAATCAGGGGTGGGCAAAATGATGGATCTGGCTAGCGGCTGGACTCCATCTCCCAACAGCTTCCCCCTCCCCCCAATCCCACCCCACTTACATGACTTTCCATGGAGACTGGCCACGGGCAAGGTGCACAGCTAGGTAGGGGGCTGGTCTGGGACTGGGATCTTGGAGCAGTGATAGCATAGGGCTGCAGCAGAGCCATGATCCTGTATCCCCTACCCATAGAACCTGTGCTTGTTGCAGGGGCGTATGGGCTGAGGATTGTGGCCCCCCCCCCCCACAAGGTCCCAGGGTCTCCCTGGCCCCACCTGCCCATTTGGCTCCTGGCTGTGGCCCCATCCCAGCCACCCAGCTGCATGCCCTGCCTGCACATGTCCCACCCTGGCAGTGGGTACACTGCAGATGTGCCAGAGTACCTGGGCAGTAGGATCAGGTCCAGTAGTGGCAACAGCCAGAAGAAGCTGCCACTGCAGGGGCTGATGGGAAATGGAGTCAGCCATGGGTCCAGTCCAGTCTGTGGGCTGTTTGCCCACCCCTGGTCTAAATACACAAGAAAGAATGGCTATCCTCCTTTCATAAATAGGAAGCTATGGCAGTAACAGGGTAGGAGGCTGATTATTCAAGATGCCAAGTACCCACAAGTCAACGTGAAGCTAGTGTCAAACACAGGCGCTCAGCCTTCTTGGAGACTTGTCCGAGGTCACAGAGAGCAAACAGAATAAAGCCAGGATGCATGAGTGCCAGTCCACTGACTTGTGGTTTGTCTGCACATGGAAATGAGCATAAAGCAAGCTAGGGTGTGGATTTACTACTGCTAGCTGCTCCCCACTACCATGCCCTGTGGACAATCAAGCAGGTTAAGAGGGAGGTAAAACTTAATCTATCTCATAAGTGAAGCAAGTGCTAAGAGTGTCCATACAGGGCAGGAGGGGAGAATAGTTAGCACTGTGTAAATTCATACCCTAGCTTGCTTTGCAATTAGTTTCTTGGGTAGACAAGCCCTTATCCACAAACCCTTCTCTCCTGTCCATTGCTGATTGGCTGTGAAATGGAAATTGTGGCAGTCTGGGTATTAACTGATTTGGCATCAGAGCCAAACAGCTTGCAAATTTGCTTTTTGATGTTTCCTGAGGTTACTTGTGCTTTCAAATTTCATGACCCAGAGTTTGCACTGTAATTTGATGGAAAAGAGACATGAGTACACCAACAGTTTGCTGTATTGTACTATATAGGAGGGTGGGACTTTACTTTCTGCTACTTTGTGGTTACTGCTAACGTGCATACTCTTACTCTGCAGTAAATGAAAATGAACATGCAGTAGATTA
Organism: Crocodylus porosus; assembly: GCF_001723895.1. Taxonomy (NCBI): domain Eukaryota; kingdom Metazoa; phylum Chordata; order Crocodylia; family Crocodylidae; genus Crocodylus; species Crocodylus porosus. The sequence goes on from NW_017728914.1 coordinate 4,939,220, forward strand.
GCCCTTCTTCATCAAGCCCTCTTTCCTTTTCCTCACAGTATCTTGTCTCTGTGCCCATGCTCTGAGCTAGTCTTACGACTTTTCATAGATTTTTTTCAAAAGTGTAAGCAATCAAAGATACACTTAACCACATGTTACTGAGTTAATTTAGTTCAATTGTACTAAACTAATTAATGATGGAGCAATGCAATAATCACATTAGGGTCACAATTAATATGAAATTAATAAATCAATAGGTGCAAATTATGCAATCATTACATTAATACAGCACATAATCAAGTCAAATTATAAGGTTGATGCCAGGAGGAATAACTCTGCATTAATCTTGTACTGAGTGAGTTCAAGGAGAAGTCAGCTACTTTTCAATTAAAGGCCTGAGCAGTGCTCTGGTACTTTAAACAATGCAATGTGCTAGCCTAGTCAGCAAAGGAGATAGATTGTTATGAGACATAAAAGTCTGTTGCATACTTAGATCAACACGGCTACAACCAACAACCCTAAGGACATAGGCAGGCAAGGTTCTTTGGGTAGATGTGATAACTTCTATTAGACCAACTAAATAGTTGGAAAAATATTTTTTGCAAGCTTTCAGGCACAAATACCCTTCTTTGGCCATAAGGAGAGTCTGCTGGTGTTTTGTGTGCTCTCCTGGGTAGAGCAGAAGCCAATACGCAAAATGCAAGTCTGTGAATATGCAAATGTGTAGCAGTGAAGATCAGAGGTAATGG
>NW_017728914.1:4940047-4944641 GCF_001723895.1 Crocodylus porosus
GCTAAGAGGAAGTGGCGGGGGTGAGGGGGAGGAATGTAGTTGGTAAAATGCAGACAGGTTACCTGGGGTTATCAAATAAATTCAATGTCTATATTTAGTCCATCATTTTTTTTGTATCCAGTAGTTTTATGAAGTGAAGTTCATAAGTTCATCTGTGAAAGGTGTTTTGTAAATTCCCTTTGAGGATTAGAACTGAGAGACTGGAGAAAGAGTGGTTGTCTTGTGAGAAGTGTGTACCCAAAGGTAATTGGGTATTTTTGTCCTTGATAGATTTTTTGGTGTGTGTTCATTCTGGTATGCAGTTGTTGTTTGGTTTCTCCTACATATTTTCTATCAGGGCATTTAGTACACTGGATAAGCTGTATTGTATTTCTGGAGGTGCAGGTGTAAGATCCAGGAATGGTGATGGTGATGGTTTCATTGTGGGATGTAATTATTGTTGGAGTGGTGGAGATGTGTTAGCAGATTTTACATTTTTTGGCCCGGCATGGTCTGGATCTATTTGGTGTGCTTTGGGCCATAGAAAGTTTGCTTCTGGTGATTAGGTTGACGAGATTTGATGCTCGTTTAAAGGCTAGGATTGGTGGTTCTGTGAAGATCTCTTTAAGAATTGGGTCTTCTAGTATGGGTTGCAACTGTTAGAGGATTTTCCATATAGGTTCCAAGGAAGGACGATATATCATATACTTAGCCCCTTGCCAAAAGAAGTCACCCAAGGCAGAGTATGAAATTGCTTTGCTTGTTTTAAGGAAATGCAGAATCTATCACTTCTTCCTTAAATCTCATGGTACGTTCCTGACTCTGGGAGCAACTTTTGATTCCACTCCCTTTTTCACAGCAACAAAGAAACTTACTGTAGGCTTAACCCAGAGGGAAGAGCTAGACCATATATAGTGGCAGCTTTTGCTGCTATAAGAATCTCTTAACTCATTCAACAAAAGGTTGGCATTTGCTTCTTAGGAGGCTGTTGAAGGCACTATTCCCTATATCTTTTTCTTTATTTCTTGGGTTCTGTAACTGATACGGTTTCTATTTTTTGGATTCCGGGGGGGCGGGGGTGGATGCTTGGTCAAATCTTGTAGCACATGTGGTTGTCAGGCTGCAGATAGGTTGGGATGACCTTGTTGATTATTCAAATCTTTCACTTTTCCATCTCTTGGATGGTCTGTCCAAAAGACAGAAGGAAGTGTAGTTTCAGGTGTTACTGATGGCACAAACAAGAGTTAAATAAATGCTGTTCTTCTGTCTGGTCTTTGCTTTTATAGAGATTGTGTCTCAAGGACCCCCTCATGACTTCCAGGGCCATTTAGTTGGGTAGTGTACAGGATAGTCCTTGTTCAGTAACAAAACAACCCTTGATTTTGCAAAATGAGCCAGGCTTGATCGTATTCAGAAACACAGAAGTCATGATATGGAAGTCTTTCCTGAGAAAACTGATCTCAACCTTCTAGTTGAGCCAATGGTCATAAAACCCACAAATCAGCAAACTCATCCTTTTAAAATCTGTTTAATGGCCTAATCAATGTACTTTTCCATGATAGCCCTTTTCATGGCAATTACTTTAATATTCTTAGCATTTTTAAGAGATTCTGGACCATTTACCACCAAAGTACTGGGGAAATAATACGAGTTACTCTGGTGGCTCATGATTTAAAAACCTCAAGAAGTTATTTTTAAAAAATCTTTCATTAGAAGAAATTGTACTTCTAATTAAACAGTTAAAGCTTTTCCTAGCTTGAATCTGGGCCCATGTTCTTCACCTGACACATCCACTTCACAAGCATTGCTTTTTGTGAATCTAGGGTAATTCAACAAAACACAGCAGAGTCCAGAGACCAAGCATTGTGCATAAGAAAAAAAAATACTGACATCAGAAAATAAATTCCTCCTCCTCATCATTATGGACACCAGAGCATTGCTATCACTTAGCTACAAGGTTAGAAACATAGTTCTGAGTTATAGTCACATTAAAGAAATTGTCTGGTAGCAGAGGTTATTCTTACTTTTTACATAAACACCTAATCCAGCTTCAGTTTAGGAAAGAACAACAATCCCATCCAGTGCTTTAAGAACTAGAACAGAATGGCCTGGATGAGAGAACAACTGATGTTCTGATCTGCGGAAAGAACCAGGACAACAGATACATGGAGCTCTGAAGTGGAGAAGGAGTTTATTCGGTGGAGAATTAGATGTCTGAGGAAAGGCCAGGTTACAGAAATTCATGTCCTTACTGCTGTCCCTTTGTTATTGCCTCCTAGCAACAGGTACAACTTGGCTTCAGCTGCCTGCCACTTAAGCTGTTTAAGACGCACACTCAACAACCTGGGTTAACAGTCATGCTTCCTCTAAAGGCATCATATAATTGAGTTCTATGTTCTAAACACCAAGGTAATGGGGCTTCTTGGGAAGTGTAGCTGACAAGAAGCACCCTTAGCCAAAGCATAGGCAAGCAGGATGTTAATTTTCACAGTAATCACCTGTCTCCTTGAATCATAACAAGCACCAACAGGTTTAACTGCATGCCATTGATGGGCAACTCATTGTCTACTTTCTTTTTGATAGGAAGGTTTAGAAGTCAGGAAATTCATGAGCATGGCTGCCAGCAGGGAGTTCTGTTGCTATGTGGCATAAACCTCATAAAACTGCATGTTTTGCTGCATAAAGAAATAGATAGCACACTGCAAATGTGAAGTAATCATCAATCTAAGCCCAGAGCAAAGTAGCTTTAGTGGATGGAGCAGGTTAGCACTTTTGCATGTAACAGATGCTGAAGGGTTGCTTCTGGAGCAAGTATGGGCTACAGAAGGAAAGCCCAGTGACTATGACCAACCAAAGGAAGATACAGAAGGCAGTCAGAGACAGGGACTGGCTATTGACTGTGGAACTGCTCCCTGAAGACGACTGCCAGGCCATCTGGGACCAGATCTTCCACAAAGATCTATGAAGACTTGACCACAGAGGCTTGAAACAGCGAATAGCTAACTGCACACTCCCAGTGATGACATGGAGAGGGACAAGGGACTTGACCCAGCTGCCCCAGAGAAACCTGCCAAGAGGAAAGAGAGACCATTGAGCACCTCCTATGGCTCTGCCCCTATGCCAAGGGAGGGTGGAAAAAAAGTAAGCTATCTCCTTGAAGAGGTGACAGGAGTCAGGCTGATGACAAGGGAGGCAGCACTGTACAGTCACCTGACTAAACATCAGGGGTCCCCAACAAGCTGCTTCAACCAGTTGGTGTACTGCATCAAGAGCTCCCTATGGCAATGCAGGAACCTACTGTTGTACAGACACATGAAGCTTGAGGAAACAGACTGTGTCAAAATGTTTCTGAGCAAACTCCAGTCCTACTATCAGAAATCAGTGGGAGAGGATGGAGAAGATGCAGCCAACTCCACTTGGAAAAGAGACACTTGGCACAGACTGTTCGAAGAAATCCCTGGGAGGGGAGTGGACAGGGAGAACAAAGAGGACAGCAATGCAACTGGACTGGGAAACAGCAAGGAAGATAGCAGCAGGATCATCATCAGCAGAAGCGATGGTGACCGCGACAGCAACAGGGACAGTGAATGAACTGAGTAAGTAAACCCCAAATTGGGGCTCGGGCTAAGAGATTGTGATAGGGTAAGGGAAAGGGCAGCAGGTGGGTGTGCAGGAGTGTAGGGGAGTTGGTGCATTTATTGTACTGGGTGCGCAGTTTCTTAATGTGCTTTGAGGTGTGTGATAAAAAGTTTATCCTAGATGCTGTATATATATAGGTAAGCAACTTATGGGGGGATATATTCTCCCCCCCGCCCCCCAAAAAAAGTTGCTTCCTTGACCAGAGGATGCACCACCACAAGGCTTGTCTCTTCAGAGCACTATATTTGGACAAAGGATATTTGTCCCAATGGGGACCCTGTCTATACTTAAGGCAAAATGAAGCTGTCCCAGACAGGGACATTTTGATAGAGATGAAGAATGGAAAAACCCAGGCCAGGGGTTTGTAAACAGAGGGACAGTTAGGGAAAGCCCATGAAAATCCCAGCCTGAGGATTGGTGTTTCTTCAAAAAGGGGGAGTATTTCCCTTCCCAGGGAGAGGGGGAGAGAAGGGTGCATGCTGTGGAATGACCTCCTGCATCTTAAAAGAAAGACCTACAAAGGATGGAGGATTAGAACCACCACCAAGGACGAATACTCTGCTCTGGTCCAGACCTGCAGGGAGCAAAGCAGGAAAGCTAAGGCTGCAATGGAACTCCAGCTAGCTACAAATATCAAGGACAATAAAAAGTCCTTTTTTAGATATGTGGGGAGCCGGAAGAAAAGCAAGGGCAACACTGGACCCCTGCTAAACCTGATGGGCAACAGACAACCGATGCCCAGGAAAAAGTGAACTTGCTAAATGGGTACTTTGCATCACTTTTTCACCAGTCCCATGGGACGGCCCTGCCCACTGTGGGTCAGGGAGGCCCGGGTGAGGGAGATTCCTTGCCCCCCATCGAAGCTGACCTCAGAAACGAACACCTTGACAGGCTGGATACCTTGAAGTCAGCCGGCCCTGACAATCTACACCCCAGGGTACTCAAGGAGCTGGCCAGCATCATAGCCCAGCCCCTG
>NW_017728914.1:4944786-4951464 GCF_001723895.1 Crocodylus porosus
AGATTGATGTCATATATCTTGACTTCAAAAAAGCCTTCAATCTGGTATACCATGATCACCTCTTGGCTAAATTGGCTAACTGCAGCCTCGACCTCACCACAATCCGCTGGCTGGGGAACTGGCTACACGGTAGGACCCAGAAGGTGGTGGTTGACGGAAGCTAGTCGTCTTATTGTGCGGTCGCCAGTGGGGTCCCTCAAGGCTCTGTCCTAGGGCCTATACTATTTAACGTCTTCATCAATGATGTGGACATTGGTGTCAGAAGCAGATTGGCCAAGTTTGCCAATGACACCAAACTCTGGGGTAAAGCATCCACACCTGAGGACAGGCAGGTGATCCAGGGAGATCTTGACAGGCTCAGGAAATGGGCAGACGAGAACCTGATGGTGTTCAACACCAAAAAATGCAAGGTTCTCCACCTTGGGAAGAAAAACCTGCAGCATGTTTATAGGCTTAGCAGTGCTACGCTGGTTAGCACTACAGATGAAAGGGACTTGGGGGTCATGGCTGACCACAAGATGAACATGAGCCTTCAGTGTGATGCTGAAGCTAGGAAAGCAAGCAAACCGCTGGCTTGCATCCACAGATGCTTCTCAAGGAAATCACAGGACGTCATTCTCCCCTTGTACTTGGCCTTGGTGAGACCACAGCTGGAGTACTGCGTCCAATTTTGGGCTTCACTATTCAAAAAGGATGTGGAGAAGCTTGAGAGGGTGCAGAGGAGAGCCACATGCATGATCAGAGGTCAGGAAAACAGACTTTACAACAACAGATTGAGAGCCATGGGGCTCTTCATCCTGGAAAAGCACAGACTCAGGGGTGATCTGGTGGCCACCTGTAAGTTTATCAGGGGTGTTCATCAGGATCTGGGGGAAAGTTTGTTCACCAGAGTGCCCCAAGGGATGACAAGATTGAACCATCACAAACTCTGTCATGACCGATTCAGGCTGGACATAAGAAAGAACTTTTTTACTGTCTGAGCCCCCAAGGTTTGGAATAGACTGCCACTGGAGGCGGTTCAAGCACCCACTTTGAGTGCCTTCAAGAAACATTTGGATGCTTATCTTGCTGGGATCCGGGGTACCTTCCAGCCCAAATGTCTATGAAATCTATGAAGAGGGCTGTGTGGGCTGCAGAGATCCCCCCTCCCGGAGCCCACTGGAGCTGTGTTGAGCTAGGGTTAGAGGTGCACTTACAGCCCCAGGACTCAAGCCAGGGCTTTGGAGGGAAGGGAATGATGCCCTTAGGCAGCTGCCTGAGGACCACGTGAGTTTGCTTGTGGGGAAGCAAGCCCCCTGGTTAGTGTGCGTATGTGTGTAATTTAAAGGAGGGGTGTACACATAGGCAGAGGAAAAGAAGAATTGGGGGGGGCTGAACATGTGTGCACACATGCTCCCTCCCCATGGAAAAGTCTGTGGGCAGAGGGGAAAGGGCCACACGGTGGAGTGGCATTGCCCGGTGGCATGCTGCACTGGCCCCAGCTGCCTCCTAGCCCCAGCTGCACCAGTCCCAGCCTGTAACAGGGGGCCTGCTCGGGGCCGATCTTGTTGTGGCCCGCCCACCTATTCCTGGGCTAACTGCTCGTGTTCTCAGCCGCCATGCCTTGTTGTTAATTATTTAATATATGTTAATAAGTGGGAGGCTGTCCATTTCTGGCCCCTAAGCCAGGGGCACTATTTGTGGCTCTATTCCTCCCCTACACCGCAGCCCAAGCCTCTCAGATTGGCATCTATAGTTCTCATAATCACTGGCCCCCACAGTGGGCCCCAGAATCCTACTATTGAACCCCACCTGGATTCTTCCCCTCAGGCAGTCTCTTCCACCTTCATACCAGAAAACATAGCTCCCTGAACTGGTTCCCCTTTGGGTGTGATCCCCCCACTGTGACCTTCTGCTCACTAGCCCTGGCACACCTCCAGGCCAGTCGAGACTCCAGGCCCTCAGCTCTTGGGTGTCCCTCGCAGTGGGCCCCTGGCCCTTCGACCCTTTCGGTCCTGGCCCCAGCATGGGCCAGTCAGGGGAAGTTCAGACAGGCCTGAGTCTATGGCCCTTTTCTCTTTCTCTGGGGATCCACCCTCCAGGCCCTCCACACAAAGGGGTACCCCACCCAGTTGTGGGGGCTAGGGGTTAAGGCACCCCAACCCACCTTTCACCAGGGTGGTACCTGGCTTGGCATTTCCTGGGAGCCATTGGGATCCCCACCCACTCCCAGCAGCATGCAGTTTTAGGTTGTACCCAGTACCAGGAGCCTCCTTGCTATCCCCTACAGCACCTCCCTTACCTCCAGATGATATCAGCAGCCCTCTAGCCAGGCAGTGTTGTTGCCTGGCCCCCAGCAGTAGAACTGCCTTGTTTATATGGGCAGCCCCAGATCCAAAATGGCTGCCCTCATCAGACACCTGGCAGCTGCCAGCTCCAGGCCCTTAAAGTGGCAGGCACAAACAGTGCCCTGCCACACAGCCCCAGCCCCAGCCCCCTCCCAGCTCTAGCTGGCTCCTGGCCCTGGCTGCATTAGCCCCGGCTATCTCCCTGCCTTGACCCCATCCACACACTGCCTAGAGGGACCCAGAACCATGGCCCAGAGCAAGGCCAGCCTCGGCTGTACCACCGTGTCAGAGGGCTCCTTGCCTCCATGCCTGGCTGCTTTTGTTGTTTTGAAAGTGGTGGGCGCCATCATGTGCATCCAGCTGCTGGGCAGGTTGGGCAGCAAGTAACATAGCACTGTGTTGCTTTCAGAGGAGTGGCAGTGAGGCAAGGAGCAGAGCACAGCTCATAGTTGTGGCCTGCCTTTGCTCCGTGCAAGAATTGGGGGGGCCATGTGCCCCCACCCTTGGCTCCCCTGCGCCATGCCTCTAGAGGGGCTTCCAGGCTCTGATTGTCCCACGACCCAGCCTGGCTGGGACCTGATTCCCCATGACTGGAGCCCTGGCTGGGCTGGGTCATGGGACAATTGTAGCCCAGCGGCTTGTCCCGGATTACAGCGCAGGGGAGCTGGGAGTGGGGTGGAACTCCCCCTTCCCCCTCATTGGCTTCCTATGCTGCACACAGCAGTGGGAGCCACTAGCCTCCACCCCTGGAGGAGCCGCCAGGCTCTGAGTGTTCTACAACCTGGCCCAGCTGGGGGTCCAGTCATGGTGAATCGGGCCCTGGTTGAACTGGTCATGGGACAATCCCCATAGTGTAGCAGGGCAGGGGCAGGGGCAGGGATGATGATTCACCCTTCCCCTACCCCACTCTCTTCTGCACTGTGGAGGTCTCAGTCTGCTCCCTCCACCCCCGCACAAGTCCAGGGTGATAAAGAAGATTAAAAGAAACTTACCTGCCTGCATACAGCTGGGCCAGCTGTGGTGCTGACTGTGAGTGAAAGGTAGCGGAGTGTGCCCACACCTCCCCCACACTGCAGCAGCCCATGCATGGCCTAAAGCTGTGATTGCTGCTGCCCTCCATTTGCCAGGCTGAGCCCCACCTTCTGCTGCCTTTGTGTGCATGGCTGTGGAAGCCCAGCCCAGCGCATCCCCGTTGCTCAGATACAGGGAGGCAAGACTCAGGGAACTAGCCCCAGTTCATTGGTTGCGTGTGTTACCTAAAGGGAGGGTGCTGGCTGTGGGAGCCTGTGAGAAGATCAAGGATACCTGCTCAGAGAAACTCACCAGCCAGAGGGGCACGTCCAGCAGTAGCAGTGTGGCCATGTTCTGGAGGGAGCTTCTGATCCACCCAGGCTCAGCCTTAACAGCTCGCCTAGTGAGCCAGATTGGTTCAATCAAGGCTCTGGGAGCTATTTCTGGTCCTATACACCAGCAGGAAGGGGGAAGGTAAAGAGAAGAACAAGGGACCAGCAGAGAGGGCAATTGTCCATCTGCCGGTCTGGACTGAACTCCCTGGGAATGGGACAGTAGACCCACAGGGTCTATAGTGCTTGGAGGAGCTCAGAAAAAGCATTTCCATGTTAATTGGCTGCAGCAGGCAGTTAATTGAGCCGGCGAGACGCTAATTATTGAAGAAAACCCCACCGTCCAATCACAGCTTCAGTGATTATGAATTTGTGGACTGAATGAGAAGAGGAGGGATAGCAGCCACTATGAACCCTGGCACCATTGAGAAAAGCGGATAAATGGCACATTGTATCTTTTTTTTTTCTTCGCAAGGAGGTTTTGTTTTCCTTTTGCCCGTCCTTACATTCTGACGGGGTGACAGTCAGATCCAGGTCGGGGAGTCACCACCCCTCCCCAATTCAATCAATTAATCAAGTCATGGCAGGCAAGAACTGACCTAATTGACTGACTGGTGTCTATCCAGCCTAAGAACGGCAAGTGAATGTCAGTGGAATGCAGAGGTCTGCATCCATATATGGTGATATCCCGACAGAGCCCAACCCAGAGCGCTCATGTGTTCACCCATGGGAGATGTATATCTGCTTTAGCTTGCAACCTGAGCTGTGCTGCCCACTGTACATGGGCTGCAGGCCAGGACAGTGTACATTGTGTGTTGCAGGGACCCAGACATGGGAGCAGCTCCTAGGAGTGCGGTGACACCTGGGTTCACGTGGGAGGACCCCAGCCACGAAGGATCCACCACAGTGTGATGGGAGGAGCTGGAGAGTGTGTGTAAATTCATTGTGTATAAAGGTTATTAGTAGTGTTTGTAAATAAGTATATAAGAACTCATGTTGTAAATATTAAGCAATTTATTTATTAGTGCTTCAATGTACAATTACTGTTTATGCTTTTCCTTTAATCTATATCACACCTGAGAGGTTATCAGTTTGTGAACCCTGTAGGTACCCAAGTGACTATCTCTGTACCACCAGTGCTTCTTTTGTGTACTGTGCATAGAGTTATTTTGGTAGCAGTTTGTAATTTGTATCCACCTTAGTTATATTTTGTTTTGTATCTAATTAAATAGTATATAATTAAATATTAGTAAATAATTGTATCTGTGGTTGTAAATGTAAAAGGGGCCCTTCCTGCTGGAAAGCCTCCTTTTGGCTGCTAGGAGAGCCAAGTGAGGTTTATGCTACTGGACACCCCAGGATTCCAACACTCAGATGTGGCACATGGGTAGTGCTGTGCGCCAGGGTTACATAGATGTGTTCTCTGAATTTCCAGGGGACATAGGTGGAGTATGCACTGTTTAGCCTTCAGGTGCATGTTAGAAAGTCCTGTTTGTCTCTCCTGCTAAAGAAGTTGTGCTAATTTTGACAGTAAAACAAGGTAATATCTCAGAAAAATAAGATACAAAAATCTGCAGCTACTGCAGTGTTTTCTCATTGCCTCTGTAAAGCTGATAGACAAGTTGGGGACTAAAGGAAGAATAAAATATGTTTCTTTCCTAGGAAGCTCTCCTGTTTTTCGTCAGACCAAAAACAGCCAGACATGGCTCAAAGGGTCATAGGTATAAATCAAAAGTCTTCATGCTGCTCAGAAGAGCCCTCTGCTCAAGTATTTATACAAAAACATGGATTCAGATTTTTTTTCTTTCTCTTTTTTAACCCTATATTATGAGCAAACCATGGACAGAACAGCAAACCTGATATTTCAGCTTTGTGCTTTACCTCTAGAATGATTAATGGACAGTAGTAGATGCAGAGTTTGGAAGGCGAAGAGGCCATTATGATCACATAGTCTTACCTCCTGCAGAACGTGAGCCCTAGATCTTTACCACCAGACACAAGAGATCACAAGATCATTATTTATAAGCCAGAGAGAAAACATCTTGGTGTATGCATAGGGTAAATTCAAAGGCAACTGTCAAAGAGCATAACTATAGCAGAACAGTGGGGAATCGCTCAGGTGCTACATGCTTAAAAGGAGCTAAAAAACACTATTTCCCAGGTCACTCCTAGTGATTTTTTTCACACTTATCTGGGTTTTCTGCCTTTGGTAAGACACTGCTAGAACAACAGCATCTCAACTGCTTAAGCTGAAGCATTGTTAGCTATAGTCCAATATCAGGGAAACTGAGCTAGGAAAAAAGCTGCAAGGTGGTAGGACTTGCAGGACCACAGAAGGCACGGGGCTTGTGAAATAGGAGACTGGACCAGGTGGCTCATGTGATATGACAACTGTTGTAGACTACAAGTGTCGGGGTAACAGGTCCCCAAGGTCACGGTGATCGGGGTGGCAATCGGATACGAATAGGTGGGATTACTGGCGTGGAGTTCAGAGGAAGGGACATGTAGCGGATTTGAACAAAGATGAATTTATTTAACTTATGCTTTAAGCGTAGGCAGCGATGTCTTCAGTTGCAGTATTAACAACAGAGAACAATGAAGAGGTCTGTTGGCCCACGAGGTTCCCCGATAGGGCAAGCCTGTCGGATAAGTCCCAGGGCTGGTCAACAGCTCATAAACAGGGGTAAACAGACAAACAAAACTGTAACATGTAGGTCAATAACCGGGGTTGTGACGCCAGTCCAATGGACAAACGGATGGTCGATGACGAAAGCCGAGGTCGAAAGCCAGGTAAGTAGAGTCACGTCGAGGTACCGAGGGTGATCCAGAGGTGAAGTCAAGGTCAAAGCAAAAACAGTCCAGTAACTGGAGAATTGTCAGTATGAGGAGAATCCAAATCGTAGTCAAGGATGGCGAGAAGTCAATCGAAAGCCGAATAGTCAAAGCCACAATCACTATCCGTTAAGGACACAGAGTGCCAAATAGAGGGAGGAGAGCAATAGGCCTAA
>NW_017728914.1:4951564-4961140 GCF_001723895.1 Crocodylus porosus
TGAAGATAGGTACCACATTGGCCTTCTTCCAGTCTTCGGGCACTACACCAGAGCGCCAGGTGTTTTCAAAGATCCGTGCCAGAGGCTGGGCTATGACGCTCGCCAGCTCCTTGAGTACCCTGGGGTGTAGACTATCAGGGCCGGCTGACTTGAAGGTATCCAGCCTCTCAAGGTGTTCCTTCACGAGGTCAGCATTGATGAAGGACAGGGGATCTCCTTCACCCCGACCCCTCTGTCCTGTAGTGGGCATGGGCATCCCACGGGGCTGATGAAATATGCAAAGTACCCATGTAATAGGTTGTTTTTTTCCTGGGCATCAGTTTCCTGATCCATCCTTTTTTGCAGGCACAGGCCTTGTTATTCAGGAGGCCCTCAGATAATGAAACATTCCTTTCACAGTAGACAGATTGCACTTAGATGTCCCAAGGGTTCAGGAACACATGTAAATGATCATTATTTCTCCCCCACTGTTGCTGGGCCTCAAAAGTAAAGGAGCAACATTATTGGCCAACTTGCACTGTGTAAAGATAGGGTCAGCAGAGGTTCTAGTTTTTCTCTTGGCTGGGTTTCATCTTCCAGGTTTGCTTCTAGCTGAGGAGCCTATAGGGGAGACAGAACTCCCTGATGTAGCTTGAATGGCTTTACAGCATACTCAGGCTTTTTAATTAAAGCAGACACAAATGCCTTGGACATAGGAAATTTCTGTCCTGTCCCCCAACAATCAGACTTCAAACAGATGAATCAAAGCTCAGCTATAACTTTCAGGAGATAGTCCCTGTTGTCTAATTCATATCTACTTCTTTATAGGTCCAACAGAAGACTGTTAAGTGCTAGTAAATTCCTATCTGCTTTGGTTCTAGGCTGCTGTACTAATTCCCAAGGCAGCATGAGCCTACGAAGCAAATCAATAGGCCTCTAAGAGGAATGGGGCACTGTCCATTTACAATAGTCAAAACTGTAATGTCCCACCAACATTTGAATGTTCCTTTGTGAGATAAATCAGCCTGGTACAATAACAGTTTGCTACAATTACAACATAATGATGGAAACAATGACAATCTCATTACTTAGTGACAAGGTTGTGACATGGCTCCTCCACATGCTGATATCAGGTTGCAATGGTGATGACAGGTTCCACAAGCCCAAAGGGTGGCAATCCCAACATGGATCAAAGTCCAAGCCCAAAGGGTAGCAATCCCAACACAGATTGAAGGGGGCAAGAGTGCTCAAAAGCCCCCATGGCTCACCAAAAGCATCCAGGAATGTCTCAAAGCTAAAAAGGAGGCATACACCCAAATGAAAGCGGGGGGGTCATCACCAGGGAGGACTATAACTCGGTTGCTCAGGATTGTAGGGAGGCTGTTAGGAAGGCCAAAGTGGAGATGGAACTGGGACTAGCTACCTGGATCAAGGATAACAAGAAATCCTTTTTTAAATACATAGGGGGTAAAAAGAAGGCTCCGGGTAATGTGGGGCCCCTGCAGGACACGCTTGGAAATCTGGTGGTCTCACCAGATGACAAAGCTAACCTATTTAACAATTTCTTTGCCTCCATTTTTCTGAGCAGGGACCAGGTCATCCCCCACACTGGGATCCCCGAAAGTCCCAGGGGAGGCACAACCAGGACCAGGGTCAGAGAGGACCTAGTCAGGGAACTTCTGGATGGACTAGACGTGTTCAAATCAGCAGGTCCTGATGATCTCCACCCCAGAGTGCTGAGGGAATTGGTAGAGGTCATTGTAGGACCCCTGGCACAGCTTTACAAGCACTTGTGGTGCTCTGGCGAGGTGCCAGAGGACTGGAAAAGGGCCACTGTGGCCCCCATATTCAAAAAGAGAGGAAGGAGGACCCAGGAAATTATAGGCCTGTTAGACTTACCTTGGTCCTGGGGAAGCTCTTTGAGAAAAGTATCCAGGTGCACATCTGTGAGGGGCAAGCAGGGGAGTGTATGCTTAGGGGCAAACAACATAGGTTCATTAGAGGCAGGTCCTGTCAGACCAACCTGGTGGCCTTCTGTGACCAGGTCACAAAATCCTTGGACGCAGGTGTCATGGTGGACGTAGTCTTTCTGGACTTCAGGAAGGCCTTCAACACTGTCTCTCACTCCATTCTCATTAAAAAAATGGGAGATTGTGGTGTTGATGCCTACACAGTCAGATGGGTCACCAATTGGCTGGAGGGCCACACCCAGAGAGTGGTGGTGGATGGGTCTTTTACGACCTGGAGGGACGTGGGCAGTGGGGTGCCCCAGGGCTCGGTCCTTGGGCCTGCACTGTTCAACATCTTCATCAGTGACTTAGACGAGGGGGTCTTGTTCAAATTTGCTGATGACACTAAGATGTGGGGGGATGTGGGCATGCTAGAAGGGAGGGACAGGCTACAATTGGATCTGGACAGGTTACAGGGGTGGGCAGATGAGAATAAGCTGGGATTCAATACTGACAAGTGCAAGGTGATGCACCTGGGGAGGAACAACCGGCAGCATACCTACAGGCTGGGGAACTCCCTTCTCATCAGCACAGAGGCAGAAAAATATCTTGGAGTCACTATCGATTCCAGGATGAACATGGGCTGGCAGTGTGCAGACACGGTCAGGAAGGCCAGCCGTACCTTGTCATGCATCCACAGATGCATCATGAGCAGGTCCAAGGAGGTGATCCTCCCCCTCTGTGCGGCACTGGTCAGGCTGCAGCTAGAGTACTGTGTCCAGTTCTGGGTGCCGCACTTCAAGAGGGATGTGGACAACATGGAGAGGGTCCAGAGGAGGGCCACTCGCATGATCAGGGAGCAGCAGTCCAGGTCCTACAAGGAGAGGCTACGAGACCTGAACCTGTTCAGCCTCCACAAGAGAAGGCTGAGAAGGGATCTGGTGGCCATCTATAAACCACTATTTTGCTGGCTGCAGGTTGTCTAAAGCACAACAAACCTGGACAAATTCAGTATAAGTAACCCTTCATATGAAGATGTAAATTGTCCTAGTCCCATATCTCTTTAAGGCAGTCTGAGCTGGGTTCTTTCTTTCCTTTGCCCAGATTTGAACTCTAAGTAGGTAAACACACTCAGGGAGTTTTGCATCATAACTGCCAGCTGGGAACAAGTCATTAACTCTGCTATCACATCTTGGTAGACATAAGTGAGCTGCTTTTGGTCTCTGAAAATTTGATTTGGATAAGTTGTGTTCCAGGATGTGTAGCACCTGGAGATAATTCCCATGTGTTGCTAGGCAGCAGCTTCAAAAACCTTGTTCTTTTAATGTTAAGTGAATTTAGGGCAGGTAGACATCCCAGATGACTGGTTTCCTTTCTGTATCCAGGGAACATGTGGGGTCACATTATAAACTGCCCAATGCTGTTCTCACTCTGATGCCTCATGTCACATGGTGGTTCAATCCTCAGGCCCACGTACCATTGAACTCCCACCTGTGCATGCCATGGATGCCCTGCTGGCCTAATAGCTTTGTGATGTGAAAGAGGAACAAAACTGAGGCCACCAGCTCAGATCATGTGAGGCAGCACTTTGAGCAGTGTGCCTGGCATTGTTCAGAGATGGGTGATCTTTTGGGAAAGACTCCAGTAGGACTCTGGTGTGGGCACCTGAAGAAATTCAGAGACAGCTCAGGGAAGCCATCAGGGGTGTCAGTATATTCAGGGCTCTCCTGCTCTCAAAGGAAAACATGTCAGAAGAGTGAAAAGTCACAGCCTACATGCCAGCTGAACAGCTGGAGACCAAACAGCTCTCATTGTGCTTAAGCTTCCTGTCCTGATTTCAGGGCAATAAACTCCTCTCTCTTCCTCTCATGAGAACATACAGCCCTTTTTGGGTAAGAGTTTGACAAGCGCCATCTGTTTGCTACCTATCAAAAGTGGAGGGTCAATAATTTAATCAGGACATACTACACTTTTGCAGTTTGCATTGGCAGGTGCTTTTCACAGGGGCAGCCTTGACACAGACTGCAGCAAGGCTGAGGAAACCTTTCCGGGAAACCGAGTCATCTATGTGCCCTGTTACAAAGGCCCACAGAGGGCAGGAAACCTAGACATAAGCAAACTGACTTAAGTATCAACACCAAGACCCAGGGTGTGGGTGTGAAAAGCAAAATTGGTAGAAAACAAAGCATAACCAAAACAAAAGAAGTCACGCGGACTTTAATGGAAACATGTTTAATGGAAAAACCTGTAACAAGCTCTGAACACTTGGCTGTTCCTGCCCCTGTTTTTCCTTTAACACATCACACGTTTGCTTCTAGTCTACTGCAGCACCAAGGAACCAGAATCCTAAAGAGGAAAAAGCCTTTCTCTCTGACACAAGCATTGCCCCAAATCTGTTGAAGCGTCCAGAGGATTGTTCTTGTTAATGATTGTTGGCATTACCCTGTCATCATGTAGCCGTTTCTGAAGTGGAACAGGGCAGCATCTACAAAACATAAAACGTTTTTTCCTTAGAGGTGAACTTCTCATTACAGCTCGAACTAATGGGGAATTGAAATAATTGGAGGGATGTAATGGCCTTGTCTTGATGGGGTAATGACCAATAAATAACCAGGACCTTTGTTTTCATTAATTGTCTATTCCAACCCAATGTCTGCAATATTGCAGTGCTTCGTTCTGAGGGCAAGAGGCCTGAGCTACCCCAGCCTCCAGCCTCCAGCCTCCAGCCTCCACTTCCTAACAGGTTGAGTTTCTTCTATTCTGGCCCTGCTGGTGTGGTAGTTGTAGTTAATTAGTTCATGTGTACAGTGCTCTGAAGTTGTAGGGCACTAGCCAAATTCTAAATCTGCTTAATTTTATTACTGTGATTGATAATGATTTCATGAGATGGCAGCCCCAGGAGGTGTGGCAGAGGATGAGAGTGCAGCCATGGGCCAAAGGTGAAATCCTGTGAGCATACACTGAGGATAAAACAAGGATAGTGCTTTGAGAAAGTGTCTTGCCTCCAGCCATGCTAGCTTAGAGGTTTGTGGTTTATGAGCATTGGCATTTAATGACTCTTGACTAGACTTGAAAGTAAACATTTCACTGAAGAGAACTGGGCATGCTGGAGTCCTGTCCCCACCTGTCCTTTCTTTGGCTAGAGGTACTTATTCCCCTAAACTGGGCCTGAAAGGGAGCAGTGCATCATTTTGGGCTTGTCTACACTTGTTTGCCAATATAGTTGTACTAGTATAGCTAAACTGCCCAGTGGGGAGATAATTCTTCTGCTGGGATTGCTCATACCAGTTCCTCAAATTAAATAAATCTGTCCAGAGGGCTTTTCAAATAGAACTGAATGAACGCAGAATCTTTTGCCAGCATAACTTTATTGCTTGGAGGCATGATTTTTAACACTCCTGTCCAACATACCAGTAGCTATTCTGGCAAAATTTGTAATTGTAGACTAAGCCTTATACTGGTGTTAAACAAAGTAAGAATTTAAAGCATTGGTTATATTGGTATAAGTGCCTGGGTAGACACTCTTATTCCAGTACTAGGCCTTTTTTCACTTAGCCTGCATCATCTTGGATACGGTTTAAACAAAACTGAAGAAGCCGTTCTTATGCTGGAATAAGAGTACTTACCTGGGGAGTCAGATTGGTATAGCTATGGTGGGAAGATCTCCTGTGTAGACAAGTGTAGCAGGGACCCAGGCCAGCCCCACACTCATTGGGACACTGACCACTGCAGTGCTCCACAGCCCATGAAATCCCGAGCCATCCCAGCAGCCAGTGACGTGCCCATGGGCAGGCAGTATGTTCCCCTCCATGCTTCCAACCTGGGTGGAAGAGGGAAGCAGCAGAAGATCCACTCCCTCCATGCCCATCTCCTGGGCAGATTTAGAAGCAGGAAATGAGACTCTATTTGGCCCCTGAGCTCCTCTGAGGCCAGGACCAAGCAGTCAGTGTGCCCAGCACTGCCTAGAGCTAGGAGGCTGCAGCTGATGATGAGCCCCGCAGGGAATCTCAGCACCTGGGTACAGCTGCAGGGTGCATGGGGGCAGGCAGGGGTCTGGGTTGGCTCTGGAACTCCCCTCATAGGGCAGAAGCAGCTCTAAGGAAGGAGAGGCTCTGGCATAAGCAGCATGCCATGCTGCTTTCTCCATGGGAACCAAGGACACCTTGCTCACAACTAGCCAGGCACTGGCTCCAATGGCAGGAACCGGATTGCTTGGCAGATGCCAGAGAGCAGGTACACGGTAAGGGCCTCACTTGCCTGCCACTTTAAAAGGTTTGAGCAGATTGTGGAGCAGCCGGCAGGTGTGGTATGACTCAATGAGGCAGGCACATGACTGGAAGGGGGCTCCTGGATTGGAGGATGGGGCTGAGCAACCTCACTATAAACCCAGGTCCTCATAGCTGAGCAGGAAGTTGCTGCAGGAAGAACATCACCCAGCCAGAGCTGCTGCTCCCAGAACACCTGTAGGTCAAGGGTAGGAACTATGGAGATAGAGGAGGTTCCTGGTCCTAGGGAAAGACCTAAAACTACACCCTGCTAGGGTAGGATGGTGTGGTAGGTCTGCCTATGGCAGAGTAGTCTCCAGGAAATGCCACACCAGTGCCTCCCTAGTGAAAGGTGAGTATGGGGCACTGTATAGTCTCAGCCCCCATGACCCAGTGTGTTAACCTGTAGAGGGGACAGGCAAGGGTCTGGGCATGTCATCAGGCCTGAAACCCAAGAGGCATGAGGCCCAAGAACCCCAGTGAGCGGGCAGTATATTAGCCCAAGTGACAGGGCGTGTGATTGATCAGGCTGTGTACAGTACAGTCTGTATGTCAGGCCTGAAGGACTACAAGTGGGTCGCATAGAGTAGTCCATATGATGGGGCCCCAAGGACTGCACATAGGCTGGCCTGAGTACAGAGCAAGATATGTTAGAAGGGGTCCGAGAAGGTAGATTTGTATGGGAGTGCAAGGGCGAGCAGTTCTGTACCTACTCTAAATAAACTTGCTGGCCCATGCTGGGGCCAGAACCAGACTGGTTGAAGGGCCAGAGCACCCACCATAAGGGATGGCCAAAGCTAGAGGTCGGGAATCCTGACTGTCCTAGAGGCGAGGCAAGGGCCACAGCCAAAGGTCCCAGAGGGGGCCACAGCCACAAGAGAAAAAGGGCTTAGGGAGTTTTGCCGTCTAGTATGAGGGTGGAGTAGATCGCTTGAGTAGGAGGGATCCAGGTGGGGTCTGAATGCCAGGCAGGCATAGAATGAGGTCCAATGTGGGGCCAGATCCACATAATGATGCCATCTGCAAGGCATGGGACACTGTGTAGGAGTGGTATGGGGCATGTTTTACGTCCTTGGCATTGGGCAGTAAAATGGGCACCCTCCCACCTTGTTCACATCCTCTAATTGGTTACCTCAAAGGCATGGCAGGTGAGGCAGGTGGGCAGACTGCCCTAGACAGGTGGGTGGGACAATGACTTGACCAGCTGCAAGACAGCCCCCTGTCACACTTATGAATCAGGCTTGGGACAAGGGGAGTATACCCCAAAGAGCCTAGCCACCCCCAAAAAAGGCGGACATAAACTATAAGGCCAAAGTGCAGCCTGCAGACAGACAGTGGATACCCTTATTTATGTTGTATTTCTTTATTAATGCTAATGTGACACGGACATTGCTGACAGTAGACACTCACCAGGGTAACAGGGCTGGGTCAGTCCACACCAGCCTCAGACCCTTCTGTTATTCTTTTTGAGCTGGACCTTTTTCCTTCATTATGGGAAGGCAGGTGCTTAGGAGACCAGGCACCTGCTCCAAACAGACCACAGAAACACCCAAGTGGAAAAGGGTGGGGTGTTGGGGAGGTGGAGTCCCACAGAAGATGCCCAGACAACAAGATCTAGTCCCTTCTTGATGAACCCTCACTAATGGTCAGGTACCACCTCCTGATATCCTTTTCTGTTTAACACCAAGTTGTGGCTGGCAGGATATAAAAACAAGGGTAAGACCACCCACTGACAATGTGGCACCTGGGCCCCATCTCAGTGCAGCCCTTAGCCTGGGTCCCACTACAAAAGCTGTTAATTCTGAAGCGACATGCACATGGTCTCTGTTATTACCAGGCAAACCATGATAGTCCTCACTTTGCAAAAGCTAGAGGTCCCAGGATGTGATATAAGGCACATACAGGTTCCTGGAAGACTGCCAGTGTGGGCTTGAAGAGGGCAAAGTGTGGTTGTTGCCTGAGGTCATACTCTGAGTGAACAATGGCTAGACAGTTCCTTAAGTCACTCATATGTGCCACAGAAAACTGCCTGCATTGCAGACTTCTCCCTTGAATTCCAGCCTCTGCAATATTCTCTGCCTCACTCTACACCAGATGGTGGAAGGGAAAGATTTTTCTGCGGTCAACGTCAGAGCTACACAACTTCACCGAGGCCTTTTATGTTACCGTGCGTTTGTTCCTAGGCTTTGTAAGCAATGTACAACTTTCACTGACATTGTCTCATTTTACCCTCACATTTCACACTGACATTACAATTGGGGCTCTACAGATTCTTATTGAAATTCAGCCCAAAGGTACCAGGTCCAGCTCCTGTAATACAGGACAAAGGCTGCAGACATTTCATAGATTTCATAGATTTCATAGACATTAGGGCTGGAAGGGACCTCAGGAGATCATCGAGTCCAGCCCCCTGCCCAAAGGGCAGGAAATCAGCTGGGGTCATAGACACTTGAGCCTAAAGCTGCCACACAGTTGCTTTGAATCCCCTGTATTTCTGCCCTGAAATAACTATTTAAATGTTCTTTTTTAATTAGGTTTATCGCACATCCAAGTTTTCCTGGACATGTCCTCTTTTTTGGCCCCCTGTGCTATGTCTGGGCTGGTTTTTAAAATAAGAGCAAATGTCTGGGTTTTCTGCTCTCCTGGACTGGCTGCCTGGGGGTGGGAGCAGTGGACAACATGATTGACTGTCAGGGGTCACGCACTCCCTGCATGGGCTCTGACAAGCTCCCAGGTGAGAGAGAAAGAGACAGAGCGTATGAGAGCCTGTGCATGTGCAATGTGGGAGTTGTTTGGGCAGGGCTCTGTGGGTCGGGAGTGAGAGGCAGGGTGCTGCAGGTTGGAAGTGAGGGGCACCAGCAGGGCTCAGGGAGCAGAGGCTGTGGGTAGGGGGTGAGGGGCTCCTCCAGAGCTAGGAGGGGGGCAGGGAGCTGCAGATCAGGAGTGAGGGGCATGGGGGATGCAACGGGTGACTGTGGACTGGGTGTGCAGTGCACTGGCAATGCCAGGGGGCTGCAGGTAAGGAATTAGGGGTGCCAGTGGGCAGAGGGCTGCAGATCAAGGGTGAGGAGATGGGGGATAGGATGGGTGACTGTGGATTGGATGTGCAGGGCACTGGCAGTGCCAGGGGGCTGCAGGTCAGGAGTGAGGGGCACTGGCAGGGATGGGGGGGTGACCTCATAGATTTCATAGGCATTAGGGCTGGAAGGGACCTTGGAAGATCATCGAGTCCAGCCCCGCACTCAAAGGGCAGGAAGCTGGGGTCATAGGGGGTCAAGATAAGCATCCAGTTTGCTCTTGAAGGTGTTCAGTGTAGGTGCTTGAACCACCTCCAATGGCAGGCTGTTCCAGACCTTGGGGGCTTGGACAGTAAAGAAATTCTT
>NW_017728914.1:4961240-4962485 GCF_001723895.1 Crocodylus porosus
ACCACATTGGCCTTCTTCCAGTCTTCGGGCACTACACCAGAGCGCCAGGTGTTTTCAAAGATCCATGCCAGGGGCTGGGCTATGATTCTCACCAGCTCCTTGAGTACCGTGGGGTGTAGACTATCAGGGCCGGCTGACTTGAAGGTATCCAGCCTCTCAAGGTGTTCCTTCACGAGGTCAGCATTAATGGAGGGCAGGGGATCTCCCTCACCGAGACCTCCCTGTCCCATAGCGGGCATGGGCATCCCATGGGACTGTTGAAATATGCAAAGTACCCATTTAATAGGTTGGCTTTTTCCTGGGTGTCAGTTGTCAGTTGCCCTATCTGGTTCAGCAGGAGTCCAGTGTTGCCCTTGCTTTTCCTCTGGCTCCCCACATATCTGAAAAAAGGACTTTTTATTGTTCTTGATACTTGAAGCTCGTTGGAGTTCAGTTGCAGCCTTGGCTTTCCTGGTTTGTTCCCTGCAGGACCGGACCTGTGCGGAATATTCCTCCTTGGAGGTGAATCCCATCCTCCATCCTTTGTAGGCTTTCCTTTTTAGCCGCAGGAGGTACGCTAGGTCCCTGGAGAGCCAGGGGTGCTGCTGTGGTCTCTTGCTGCCTTTCCTCCAAGATGGAATCGAATTAGCTTGTGCATTAAGGATTGGTCCCTTGAGGAGCAACCACTCTTCTTGAACTCCCCTCTCCCTGGGGTCGTGGCCCCTTAAGGCCTCACTGACAAGCCCCTTGAGCTTGTCAAAGTTGGCTTTCCTGAAGTCAAGGACTTCCGTGTTGCTGACTGACTTGCCAGCTGGTGAAGTTGATCAGCTCGTGGTTGCTGTCACCCAGCTTCCCATTGATCACTGGGTCGCTGATTAGATCATCCCCAGTAGCCAGTACCAGGTCGAGCAGTGCTTTACTTCTCATTGGCCCGTAGACTTCTTGAGTCAGGTAGAGGTCATCCATGCACTAGAGGAAGCTTTGTGACCACTTGGATTTTGCTGAGTAATCCTCCCATGAGATGTCCGGGTAATTGAAGTCACCCATGACAACCATGGTCCTGGAGCATCAGTCAGTCAGTTCCTGGGAGACCTCCTGGTCAAGCTCAGGACTTTGGGTGGGAGGTCTGTAGTAGACTCCCACCATTGTGTCCCCTGTGCCGTGTTCCCCATGGATTTTAACCCAGAGGGTCTCCAGTCGTCCACCCTGGTCACCAACATCAACTTGCAGGGACATGTAGCTTTCCTTAACATAAAGAGCTATACC
>NW_017728914.1:4962731-4978906 GCF_001723895.1 Crocodylus porosus
GGCTTAGTTTAAAGCCTGGTGGAGCAGGTCAGCCAGGGGCAACAGCAAGTAACTGGTTGACATAAACTTCAGTGAGGGGCCACAGAATGGGCAGGGGCAGGGCACTGGCATATCAGTCCCCCCCCATCATATTACCTTTGCCCCGCCCTCTTTTTTGGACATGGAAATATGGTAACCCTATAATGGGATTTGCATCAGGCCATTTACCTCCCCCTCATCTACCCACTCTGCCTCCGTCCTTTCTGGAACCAATTTTTCACCGCCTCTCTCGTCCTTTCCCATTCTCTCTTCACTGCTTCCCCCCTCTTCAACTTTTTCCACAATCCTTGAACTTCCCCTTGCAACCACTCTAACCCCATCTTTTTCCACCATTCCCACCTCCTCCCCATGTCATCAAACCACTCCCACATGCACCCCTGAATTTCCACCCACCAGTCTCACCACATTGGGAAAAACGGCTGCAAGGTTTGCCACTGGCAGTACACCCTTTGAAAGGTGTTGCATTCTTAGGCATCGTCCAATAATGAAACATTTAATTTCCAAACCCCTTTTCCCTGTTTGAACCCCTCCCCAACATCCACCTCCACTCACAAGACATGATGATTCGAGAAGTTTATGTCGACCATCTGCTTGTTATGGATCTCCAACCCCTTCGACACCAGCACAAAGTCAATTCTTGATTGCCCCCTCCCACCAGGGCCCACTCTAGTAAACACCCCTGTCCCTTACCAAACATCCTGGAGCCCCTTGTCTTTAATCCACCCCCTCAGCCATTTCACATTGCTATCCATCCCAACTCCCTGCCCTAACCCAATCTGCCCACCCTCTTCAATAATGCAGTTAAAATCCCCCATCACGATCTGTGGTCCTCCACCCCCCACACACATGCCCATTTTTTTAAAGAAGCTCACCCTCTCCAATCTCAGGTGGGCCATATACATTGTGCATTGTCATGTCCACACCCTCAACTTCCATCACTGCTTTCTGCAGTCTCCCATCTTCTAAGACCTGCAGGTCTTTGAATTTCAAGACTCCCTCTCTTCTCAGCATCCCCACTTCTGCAGATTTACTCTCGTTTGAACCCCCCCACCACAATGGTCCTACCTTGCATTGCTTCTCCAAGTATTAATAATTTCTCCCCCATGGTATCCCACACTCCTGCAAGCCCACCACTTGCATGTCCAGGTCTTGTAAGGTTCTCTGCATTATTTCCCATCCCTGCCTCCTGTACAGACTCCTTACATTGACTGATGCCAAAGTCAAGGCCATAATGGCTATTATACAGTAAGAACCCTGCATCAGGTTTTGTCGGTACCACTGCTTAACTCTGAGGTGTCTCTCCCCACTTTTTGCATTCCTGTAGCCCTTGAAAGGTGTTCAGTGGCAGTCAGACTCAGGAACCCAACTCCTTCCTCCCTTCCACCTTCCTCAGCGTCTTGTCTATCCATGGGCAGGTCCCCGCTCTTCCCCCCTCTTTTTCAAATGCTCCTTCCTCTGTCTTGTGGACCTTCCCCACTTCCTCCTCTAGCTTCCTTTTTCTTTGGCTTCCCACTATGTTTTTTCTTTCTTTTAACTGACACCGGCTCTTTCCTTTTATCTCCAGACAGTTCCAGGTCCATGCCCGCTGGCTCAGACTCTTGTCCCCCTTCTCCCGTTCCCTCACTCTGGTCCTCTTCCATCTGTGCCTCTTCTTCTGACTCTGTGAACTGATTTGCTGCCTCGATCATGTTGTTTCTGCTCCTCTTCTGGTGTTTCCTTGACTATGAAGATGTCTATGTCAAAATTACCAGCCTCCACATCCTCTGGACCTTGTTCACTCCTCTCCTCCACTGTGTGTGGCTTGTGCACCTTGTTTGCATAAGAAAGGGTGCACTGGTGATGCAGGTGCCCCTCACCTCCACATAGAGTGCATTTCAATTTATCTTTATAGGCTTTGGCCTGGTGCCTCAGGCCATCATACCTGTAGCAAACGGTCAGGCTACAGAAGGCAGATAAATGCCCTTCCAAACCACACCTGCTCCAGAGTTTAGGCTGGCCATGGTAGGTTACATACCCCCAGTGGGACCCTATCGACACCACAGAGGGCAGGTGCCTTACCCCCCTGGGCATCTCGGGTCTTCCTCTAGGACCACCCTGGCTCTCTATGCCCTGGTCCAGATTTGCCACTGGTCCAGGATGCACTCAATGTCCAGAATCTTTTGGACCCACACCTCCAGCCACCTCCTCACATCTTCAATGTACAAGTCGTCCATGTACATTTTAAAGTACAGCACTCTCTCCTGGGCTTTCTGGATCGTTTCAAAATGAAGACCCTGCAAGTCCTCATTACCTGCCACTTGAGCATACTGGATCCAGAAGGCTGAGTACACCTCCAAAAGGTTATATTCCAGTGGCAGAAATTATCAAACGCCCCCATGCAACTCAGATCTTTAGGACTGACTTGCAAGTCCTCAAAGAGTACCCTTTCATAAAGTCTGCTCTCAGCATGGCTATTTTCCCCTTCACCCCCTCAGGGGTCAGGGTGGCTTTCACATGTAGTTTCACTGTTCTTTGCAGGTCTCCTTCTCCCCACAAACAATAGGATGCTTCTAGAACCTTCCCCACAGCTTCACTGCTCTCTGCTCCTGCTGCCTCCCCCCCGAACCTTCTGGCAGCTCTGCCTCGCTCTGCTTCTTACTCTCCGACAACACCACCTTGCCCCGCCAGCCAATCGTTGACCAATCCTCAACCTCCTCCTCCTTCACCACACTCACCCATAGCTATCTTCATTGCAGATGCTCTCAAGATCTCAGATGATTTGCTTGATCCTCCATAACATTCCTGGATAAGAGCTCACCTTCCTCACTGCCTCCTCCAGCAATCCAGCCACTTCCTCCTTCACCCCAGCATTACCTTGGTTCACCCACCGATGTGGTCACAGTGCTTTCCCTGCCAGGTAAGTACCCCAGTGGGAGCCAGCAGTCCTCCCAGCCATGCAGCCTGGCACGATGCAAGTTGCCAGCACCAAGGTGAGCAGGCAAGATGGCTGCGCTTCCACCCCTTGCTGTTGAGAAGGCTGCCTGTGTGCGGCCCTGTCCCTCTCCCCCAGCAGTGAGGGAGAGGGCTGCATGACAGACATCCCTCTCAGACAATCAGCGGCGAGAGGTGGGGCCACACAGTGGACATCCCTGTCCACCAATCAGCAGTGGGAGGCAGGGCCACCAGGTCCCTCAGACAATCGAAGGCATGGGGATGGACCACCATGACAAGCCTGTGAAAATGGCACCTGGCCCCATAATCTGCCCGCAAAATCAGCTGGCCACCTCCTTGAGTTGGGTAAACCCGTATCTAGTATCACTCCACACTTGTAGCCCCAGAATGATGCCAGGCAGCTGCAAAGGGGAGGTGTTGATCAACTCAGCCAATGAGCAATTTTTGTTTCTTTACCAAGGATGGTCACTGTGCCCACCTCCGCTCGATGATCCATTTTCGCGCTGCCTTTGCATGGGCAGCTGGTCTTGCGCACCAAGGAGCCTCGTGTAAGCAACAGAGGGTCCCTTGATCACCTTCAGAGTGGCCCCCAAATTCTCCTGCCATGACTTCAGATGGATCTTCAGTGAAGGGGGTCTCCTTTGAGGGCATCTCCAGAGTCATCACATCCCTTGGTGAGTGTCCACAGGGCACCAACCTCCCCTAAACCCTGGCTATGCACCACCCTTTGAGATAGGCCTCAGACTCTTTTTGCGGCTGACCCCTGGATGATGATCTCCTCGGCATCTGTGTCCCCTTCATTATGGAAGAACGTCAGATTCCACCTGGGTCTGGGAGATTCGAGATGTCCTGTCTTCTGAGACGTTCTCTCATGGCTCTGGACGTTCCAGGAGGATGCTGCTGACTACCACCGTGTTCACAACACACCCACAATCCTCCATCAGGGTCCCTGGTCTCCTGGAACGCGCCCTCCGGAAAGCGCTGGGTAAACCTGCACTGGGCAGGGAAAGAAAACAAAACAAGGAACAAGGAAAACTAAAGAATCTACACCAACACCACAGCACAAGCCCAGCAGTGAGGACCCCTAAACAACACACAACAAAGACCAAGAGGGAACAAACAGTGAGGGGGAAACACAATAAGGGAAAAAAGAAGAAAGGAAGTGGAGGGGAGAAGCCCTAGTGCTGTAGGCACGCTGACTCCACTTCTCCAGTGCCTTCCCCCTGGAGAGGGTCCAGAGGAGGGCCACTCGTATGGTTGGGGGCCTCCGTGGCCAGCCCTATGAGGAGAGGCTGAGGGACCTGAATCTCTTCAGTCTCCACAAGAGGAGACTGAGGGGGGATCTTGTGGCTGCCTACAACCTTATCAGAGGCCAGCAGCAGGGACTCGCGGAAAGTCTGTTCACCAGGGCCCCCCTTGGAGGCACCAGGAACAATGGCACAAGCTGAGGGAGGATAGGTTTAGGTTAGATATTAGAACTACTTCACTGTAAGGGTGAAGAATGGATGGAAGAGCCTGGAATAGGCTTCCCAGAGAGGTGGTGCTCTCACCTTCCCTGGAAAGCTTCAAGAGGAGACTGGATAGGGACCTGGCTGGGGTCTTATGACCCCTGCCACCCTCAGTGCTCCTTCCTGCCCATGACGAGGGGTTGGACTTGATGATCTGTCTATGTCCCTTTCGACTCATTGATTCTATGATTTGGTGGGCACGTCCCCCAGGCTGGGACCCGTGCTCCTGCCCTGGTTGGGATCTCCTTCAACTCCTGCTGGAGCCCTCCTTAGCTCGGCATCTCCACTCCACCCATCACTGCTGTGCTTGACAGCTCCCACTGTCACCGCCACCGATCTCCCGGCTGGCCCCTCCAGCTCACTCCTGGGCTGGTCAATCCCAGCGGTGGCTGCTACAGCTCCTGCTGCTGCCACCACCCATCTCTACACCAACTGTTCTGTTCCCAGCCAGTGTCACTTCTCTCCGGGGTTGGAGGGGCTCGCAGTCTCAGCTGCAGGTGCCGATCCACCCCCTGCCAGATCTTCAGCTCCCTGCTGACACCAGGAGCTTCTGCCTCAGCAGCTCCCTGCCACACCCTTTGTTCCCAGTGTGCCCGTTCCTGCGCTCTTGGGGCCGGCTTTTATCTCCGCCGGGTAGCATCTCCCAATGACGTCACCTGGTTGCAGCTGCAGATGAGCGCGGCTCATAAACCGCATGGGAGATTCTCCCCGGCATGCTTCTTTGCTTCTTTGAAGTCCTACAACAGGTATGTTTTTTCCTTTTTCACTTGTCTGGGGTCTGCCTGCAGGTGTGGCTTCCCCTTGCCCAATCCTACCTTCCTGGGACAGTCACAAAGATAAAAGTTTTCACTTTCCACCTTCACCCCAGTCGGTAGCAGCAGTGCACTAAATTCCTGGGCAAGCACACGTTTTGGTTGTTCTCTCCAATGAGGACTGGAAAAGCAAAGAGTACATTGGCCACATTCAGAGATTCTCCCTTGCTGTGGGGTAGAGACCTGAGCTGCTGGAGATGAATGGAGTGGCAGAGAGGAAGCCAAGTCAGACAGCAATGGAAGGAAGGGGCCCCTCTCCTCTCTCTCTTAGTGTCCCGTCCATGCCTCTATCAACAGTAGCTTCTTACAGCAAGTTCCAATGAATACCCTGAATCTAACAGCTCCAGCCCAGTTCAAACTTTCTCCGCCTGGATCTGACACTCAGTTATGCACACTCCTAGCTTTATAGAGGACCGATAGTCTGTATCTAAAACCTCTCCCCAAAGGAGTCCTGGATAGACCAGTATTTTCAGTGGTTTAGGTTTATAACGTGTCTGCCAGAGACAGTCTGAACATTACAATCCCAGCCCAAAAAGCAATTTATTTCTACAAATAAAACAGAAATGTGATTAAAACAGAGTAGCTCCTCTGGGTACAGAAAATCAGAAAAAATCCAGCTCTTCCCAGCCTCAGTAACTAAGGAAAAGAACAAGCTTAATTGCTTTTGGAAATGCAGTCTACAGGCCTTTTGTTCATATTGTGTGTGAATTTTGCCCTTTGTGCTATTTGAGGAAAGTTGTCCTGTCAGTGTTTTGAAACACACACATATACTTCTTACAGCAAGTTCCAATGAATACCCTGAATCGAACAGCTCCAGCCCAGTTCAAACTTTCACAGCCTGGATACACACACACACGCACACACGCAGATGTGTTTCATATATATGTGTTGGCCTATTATTTGTTCTTACAAGAGTATAAATGAGCATATCTTCATTAAAGGAATCAAAATTCATGGCAGAGGTGATATCTTTTATTAGACCAACTAGATATTTGCAAAAAAAAATATTTATGATTCTTTCTTTCTTCATTAAAGGAACATTTTCAGAAAGCATGGGGCCATGACATAGATTCTATTTAAAAATGATTAAATTTTTATGAGCAGAAAGAGCGGTAGAACTGTTTCTGTGAATATTAAAACTAATTTCATGCAAAGAATTTTATGTTTGCATTTCAATCTTGCATCATTGTGCCAGTGAGTGAGAACTACTGAGCAAAATCTGACTAGATTCACAGCTGATGTGGACTGATCGTGTCACATTGTTAGAATATGTTTTAAAATATGTTATATCCAAGCTATGGTTATGCTTATGCTAAGCTGTTATTTTAAATGTATTTCCATTTTGTAGAAAAAGAAGCAATAAGGGAGTGTGTGTATGTGTGTTGTGAGCGTATGATTAATAGTTGGATAAGTGCAACAGGTATTAGACAAATTGGTACGAAATACTTGGAGTAAACAGAGGTAACCGTAAGGATGAAGTGCAGGTGGCAATCCGAGAATGTGGAGATGATACGAATAAGAACTGAAAAACAGACTGGAATGTAAAAATAACACGTAACCAGTAACAGAGTCCAAAATATGAGCACAAGTAAAGAATTAAGTGGAGACTGGTGACAAAGTCTCTGGGCATTGATCGAAGTCTGCCTCATAGAAGATAAAAGGGCAGCGAAAGCTGAGCCCGGATGGGCGGCTTAACCAGCAACACCAGCCTACCTGCACGTTGAGAGAATTGAAGCCAGCGCCCCTCTCGACTGAACATTGCCTTATAGAAGCCTGTGACTAGCCACTGCAGTGTGACTCCAAGTGTCACGGAGAGGTGACTTAGCGTGAATGGAGTGTATGGTGTGAATGAGTAAGAGTGATTTGTATATAAGCTGTTAAGTTTGCCTCAGTTACCTTATATTATGCAATAAACCTTGGTTTGCTGAACCA
This sequence comes from Crocodylus porosus, assembly GCF_001723895.1. Taxonomy (NCBI): domain Eukaryota; kingdom Metazoa; phylum Chordata; order Crocodylia; family Crocodylidae; genus Crocodylus; species Crocodylus porosus. The sequence continues at coordinate 4,969,954 of NW_017728914.1, forward strand.
GGGAGTCAGTCATTTATCCAACAATATTATCCAGACTGAGGGAAGTGCAAACTAGGTGTAGTCTGAGCTAGAGCACTCAGGTGTTCTGCACCATGTAGGATGTCAAATATGTTTGCTGAGTCAGATGTTGTGTTTCCTGCACCAACCATCAGATAATATTTCATGGATGAGAGAGAGCACAGCTCATCAAAATTGCCTTTAGCACGCTGAAACACACCCAGAACTAGGAGCTTTGACAATAGTAGTTCAAATCTCATCTCTTCTGCTTGATTCTGTGAAACCTCCCACCCTTATTGAGCAAGAGTGCTTGGCTTAGAAGACCATCAAGGATCAACCTTACCATTAGACAAGGTTATTTACTAAGGGCCGGACCCCAGGTCTTAAAAAAAGCATACCAAATGCTCATCTGCTCAACCACACTGTCTTTCATTGTCAATATGCTGATCTTTCTTTTTTCTAGCTTACTACATTCCCTGTTGGGAAACAGAACTCCTTTTGTCTTCCCTCACTACCTGGATAAAAACTGAAGGGCTTTATGACAAACACGTGTTATATCCTTTCCAATAATTTCTCCACAGATTTTACCATTTAATCCCAAATTTAAGAGCTAGCATTCTGTCCTGTGGATCTGAAGATTTACGGTTCAAATCCTACTCAGGATTAGAGAAAAGAACTTCTGGTTTTCTTAGTGTAAAGAAATGCTTTATTCAATTGCATAATGAGAATACCTTCTTAAAAACTGGTTTTAAAGTAAAAAATCATTATGAACTTTCTATTGTTGCATGTGATGTGAAACAAAGCAAAGGTGTTCCAAACATGTCAGGCATTTGTCACAAATGTCAATGGTTTATATCACACACATTGGCAAGTGCAAAAGTTCAGAGATGTGAATGAAACTAAATTATTTAGGTGGTACAGAAGGGTGCATTTAATCTCAAAAGCATAAATATTGGCAGGTCAATTAGATGTTTTAAAAAGAAGCCCATGTTTAATAACCTGAATGTGTAGTGAGTCAGGGAAGGAGAATTGGTGCAAATTCCTATGGTTTAGAACTTGGTAGTTCTCTTTTGTACAAGGCCAGCTATCTTACATTGATGAGATGCTTTCTACAGTACATTTTCATACCAGCACTGACATTTGCATGGCTGGTATATCTCAGGCACATTTGTATTTAGCATCTCATTTCATAACAAAGGAGGGCAGCCCCTGTGCGCCTAACAATACCTCTCCTATACATACATGTGCTTAAGGAATGTAATAGCCTCCAAGGAGTTGCTCTGGCATTCTCATTTCTCCAGAACGTGCATTTATTTCTGTGCAGTGCTGATCTCTAGGTATTTTAACTATTGTCTCGGAGTAAGCACTCAGGCACTGAGGAATTCCCTACCTCCCCGCATTTTTCAGGCCATCCGTCATGCAGAAATAGGGAGCCAAGAAATTGCTCTATCTGCAGCTAAAATCCTTCTGTTCCTTGTGGACTGAAGAGCTTGTGACTCAGTCCTTTTAATTTTCTGCAGCTAGAACAGTCCAGGTTGTGACCTTGTCAGATATCTCAAGTTAATGATGGACGGCACTTGTCACTGCTTGGATGAGAAGCCACTAAATAAACTCCAAGGACCCACTCTGGCAGTGAGGTCTATGCAGCAGTCTTGTTCCAGTGCATGTCACGCAGTCATTGACCAGTGGCATAGCAGCATACTGTGGCCAAACTCCACACCATGACTCATCTTCCTTCTCTCTTCATGCAGCATTCTTCACTGTTGGCCCCAAGTTGCTGTGAGTATTAACAATAATGTTAAACAGCTGCCAGGTACTGTGTCACAGGAGAGTCTGAATTCACTGATGGATGAAATAATTTTTGTGTTTTAGGAGCTCTGTGGATGAGAGGGATTATGTAAATTATTGAGCATTATTTTAAATAATGCTTTGAATATTCTGTGTTAGCCATTGCTTATTATGTTAGTAAGCCCCAATACACCTAGCTGAAAGGGAACCTGCTGGTATAGACTCATTCTGCTTTTTCTTTGAAGTCACCTGTACAGTTTTTCCCCTTGAGGGTACTGATCAGTGTTGCCAGATGTATAATAATCATCATATTAGTACGGTACATTTGTCCCTTGTAACTATGCACAGTAGATAATTACAAAAGTGGCCAAAAGGTACAATAATGCAGGAGTCTGCAAAGTGTGCTTGTGTCTGAAAGAAAATATTCACATTCAATCACTTTTATATCTTCAGATGATCTTAAGCTGTCTTTGTGCCGTCCTTCATGTGCAGGGACTCGCTCAGAGGCAGGTGCCACACGTGACTGTGTTTCTAAAGGCTAGCGCGTAGCAGCAGAGGACAGAAACTATGGGGTGGAATCTGACTGATATCTTTAAGTTCTAAGAGGTGACTGAATGAAACAATTAAAATATTTACTGTTTATAGCAATACGAGCATATGTTATTGATAGAACTTATTTTTACGTTTAATATTATCAGTATACAATATTTTTTTCTTTAAATCTCATAATTTTGAGCTTCCAGTATATGACTTCAATTTTTTCAGCCTAGCAGCATGGCTACTCCGCACCTTCCCAGCCAACATCAAGATTCATGAAAGTTTTGGTCCTTAGGCTTATTTCCACCTGCCTATTTCACGAGAATGCCTCCGCATCCAGCATCCACACAGAGTTCATTATCTCTGGAACAGTAAGCAGAGCTCGTAGCGCCCCTGGAAGAGCAGCTCTCAAATTGGGACATGCAGGCTTTAGAGCCTCCTCATTCCAGCCCTGCTGCCCTTCCTTCTGCTGTTGTGCATGCACATCCCCGCCCCCCACCACACACACACACACACCCGCTCTGCCCCTTGCTCTGTTCACACAGAGATGCCATATATCAAACACCCTAAGAAATCCTCCCCATTCTCAATGAAGTGAAAACAGCTGACCCTATTAATGGACACAATTCTAATTTATCTCCACTTTGGAAAATTCTAGTAGACACATGCTAAGTAGATACTTCTTAATCTAAATTCCCTGGAGATTCTGTTCACACTGGGCATGATTCAGGAGGAATGCTTTCCTTTTAATTGCAGCTTTAGGATGGTACAAATTGTGCTGGGTCTGGGTTTGGGTTGAGGGCCAGGGACATAAACTGGAAGCACGGGAGCTATTTTTTCTGTGCTGCCCAAAATCCCATCGTGCTCAGGAGGCATGGAAAGGAAAGTGCCTTTTTAAGATTGTAGCTGGGTCAAGAATCAGACCTAGAGAGGTAGTGGATTGGAACAGGAGTGGGGATAGATATGACTAGAGCAGTGGTTCTTCACTTTTTAGCATCAAGACACCCCTCCTTTGCCTCAAGACATTCTTTGGAAAATGCCAGCTCTTAGCTTTCACTCATTTCTTGAGTATAGAAAATTCTTCTGTAGCAAAGAACTCAGAAAGATCCCATCAGGACAGAATGTTTTTAACGCTGTGAAGTCCTATTTGAAAACTCTGTGTTTATCTTGTGAATCATATTTGCACAGCTAACAGTGCTAACATTGTGTGGCACCCCATGGTACCCTCAAAAGGATTTCAAAGCACCCTATAGTGTTGCAGCACCCTCGTTGAAAATCTCTGAACTAGAGGTTGGCAGGGGACAGAGATAAAGTAGCATTTAAAGCTGAGGTAATGAGAGATTGGAACTGGATAGGATCTAGGAAGTGGGATCTAGGAATAACATCTGAAATAGGAAACCAGGAGAGATTAGGACTAGCTGGGCAAAGAGCCTGGGGATGTGCATGGGGGTGGAAAGGAACCGATTGGATAAGATAATGGGAAATGTGAGCCAGAGGTGGGAAAAACTGGGAAAGCGCAAAGGACTGGAGGAGATGGACATCAGATATGGAACCAGGCGGCAGCTAGGATCTGCTGGGCAAGAAAACTGGGACTGTGAAGTAGTGGGATAGAGGGAAGGCATATGTCTTATGATATAATCTTTAATTACATGCTCATGTCCCATGCCTCCACAGGACCCCTCCCTCATTTTGTGTGCAAGATCAAACCACTCTAGGGATGAATCCAGCCTGTTCAGAGAAGGAGACTATTGTCTCTTGTTCTCCTGTTTCACTGTTGCACTGATTGGAAGTTGGGTAGGAAATGAGGTAGGGGATTGCAGAAAGATGGGGAATGGTATCATGCAGAACTGGATTCTCTGCGTGCCTTGACACAGAGTTGGACACAGTTTATAGGTGGTCAGGTCACTGGATGCTCCTTTTCTGGGTGCCTGACTTGAAAGCCTGGAATTTGATTTGCAGAAGTACTGAGTACTCACAATTGTTACTGAAGCCAGTGGCAGCTGCTGTTTGAACATCTTCAGTGCTATGTAATGCTATTATGCTATGTAGGTTCTAGCCATTTCAAACTGGAGGCCCAACATTAACGGAGACTTTGACCTCTCTTGCCTGTAGTAAAGGATTGAGAATCCTCTTTCATCTCACAAGGGTTTATGAAAATAAATGTATAAATAACCGTCTCATGATGAGCATTACCAAAAAGCCTACAAGAAAATTAATAATTCTGTCTCAGAGCATGATTTGACTCTTGTGCTGCAGAGAAGGCTCAGGGCCAGACACTGAACAACAAGGAGAAAACAAAATACTGAATAGCTGCTCAGTCAGCAAGCACCATCCATCCTGTGCACTGACTGTGGCAGGGGCCCTTTGAAAAAATAGTATGCAATCACATAACTAAAGACTGAACTCATGCTCCCAATTTAAGGTTACATGGACAATAGTAATTCTGGCACATCCTCACTTTGGAGTGCCTGACTTTGCAAGTTTAATAATCCTTCATTGTGCTCTATTGCTTCTAGTATTATTACTAATAATGGCAAATTGCATGGGCAGTTTCAACATAATAACTTGGGTCCCTGTCCAGGGTTCTTCCTTCTCATTAACACTCTAAGGGAGATTCTGTAGGTTGATAACGCACAACATCTATTCATGAAGTACCTGGACATAATGTGTGTCTAGTTGCTCATAATCATAGGGAAAATAAAAATGGAAAGAGCCTTAATTTTCAGTTCTCTTAATCCAATTTTGTTACTCCTGATCGGCTCTTTGAAATGCTAATAGCACTGTCTATTGATACTGGGATTTGGGGTATTTACATTCTAAATCCTTACTATTTTGCTAAGTTAATGTTATAAAGGTTTTAAAGATGATATGTTATTGTACACTGGGAGATTTTGTTATATTGTTGTACATGGCCCTGAGCAGTTACATGGAGGGCAAAGAGTTGGGGCACATGGTTTATTTGATGCTAATTAAGAATAAGAAGATGCTGGGTGACATTTATGGCATAAATCTCAGCTGTAAGTTTATGTCCATACTCCCCCAAAGTCCCAAGGCTTGAAGATCCAGGTTTTCTTTGAGCTCATCTCTACAGTCAAGAAGAATGGGCCCTCAGACTCACACCACAGAGTTTCATAGTTTCATAGTTTCTAGGGTCAGAAGGGACCTGAGCGATCATCAAGTCCGACCCGCTGCCATGGCAGGAAAGAGTACTGGGGTCAAACGACCCCAGCAAGGTGTACATCTAACCTCCTCTTAAACACCCCCAGGGTAGGAGCCTGCACCACTTCTCTTGGAAGTTGGTTCCAGATCCTAGCCGCCCTGACCGTGAAGTAGCGCCTTCTGATATCTAGCCTAACCTTGCCCTCTGCCAGCTTGTGACCGTTATTCCTTGTTACTCCTGGTAGTGCTCGGGGGAACAGTGACTCTCCCATTGCCTGCTGGTCCCCCTTGGCCAGTTTATAGATGGCCAGTAGTTCCCCTCTCAGCCGTCTCTTGTGGAGGCTGAACAGGTTCAGGTCCCGTAGCCTCTCCTTGTAGGGCCTGCCCTGCTGCCCCGATCATGCGAGTGGCCCTCCTCTGGACCCTCTCCATGTTGTCCACATCCCTCCTGAAGTGTGGCGCCCAGAACTGGACACAGTACTCCAGCTGCAGCCTGACCAGTGCCGCATAGAGGGGGAGGATCACCTCCTTGGACCTGCTCGAGATGCATCTGTGGATGCATGACAAGGTGCAGTTGGCCTTCCTGACTGCCTCCCCACACTGCCGGCCCATGTTCATCTTGGAGTCTATAATGACTCCAAGATCCCTTTCTTCCTCTGTTCTGACGAGAAGGGAGTTCCCCAGCCTGTAGGTATGCTGCTGGTTCTTCCTCCCCAGGTGCAGCATCCTGCACTTGTCTGTGTTGAATCCCATCCTGTTCTCATCTGCCCACCCCTGTAACCCGTCCAGATCCAGTTTCAGCCTGTCCCTTCTAGCGTGCCCAGTTCTCCCCACATCTTAGTGTCACCTGTGAATTTGAACAAGGTGCTTTTCACCCCCTCATCCAAATCACTGATGAAGATGTTGAACAGTGCGGGTCTGAGGACTGAGCCCTGGGGGATCCCACTTCCCACGTCCCTCCAGGTTGAAAATGACCCATCCACCACCACACTGAGTGCGGCCCTCCAGCCAACTGGCAACCCACCAGACTCTGTAAGCATTGACACCACAATCTCCTAATTTTTAACGAGAGGAAGTGAGAAAGGCAGCCTAGCTGCCCAGTCACATGGAAACTGGCTGAAAGATGGGGAGTAGTCTGCCAGCCTCCTATGGATGAAGTCTGGCATCAGGAATGTCCATTTGCTTGTCCCCAAAATCTGTCTACTTAGTAAGTAATTGATGGGGCACGGGTGTTGGTGGAGGGGTCCTTCTGCTAGGTTTGCTTTAGCCTCCTCTTGCAGCTGAGAGAAAGCCCCAAACCAGCATAGGCAGATAAGGTTCTTTGGGTAAATCTTATATCTTTTATTAGACCAACTCAAATAGTTGGGGAAAAAGTCCCCCAAACAAGCATATGCTCTTTTAAATCCAATTTGTTTTTATCAGCCCCTGATTGCTAGACCCTGCAGCTAGATTTTTTAAATACTCATCTGTCACTTATCAGTCACCATGGAGGCACCTCAATGTCAAATACATAAATTCTGGATAACCCAGAATTGTCACTTTCTAACTTGTTCCTGTTTCTTCTCTTCTCTTCTCCCTGTCTTCTCACCAGTTCTTTGCTAAAGGAAGAAGCTTTAGACTTTGTCAGGCTTGGGCTTATTCTAATCCACTGTGCCGAGGATCTCCAGGGCTAAGGAGATAATGTTTTGTATCTTAACCCCATCAAGAGTCAGCCCCTGGCTACCAGCGTCAGCATACTTGTAAATTGCCTATGCTGGTGGGCCATGGAGTGAGAGGGGGCCCTAACTTAGCCAGGCCCTAGTCCACTGAGGATCTTTCCTGTTGAGATTTTGACACTGACTGAGAGCTGAAAGTGAGTGGGGAACAGAGGGGAGATGCAGAACATCACTCTTAGGTGCTTTTAACCACTCTCCTTGCTTAATAGATGGGCTCTGGCACATTGCACAAGCTGGAGTTTCTCCATCTGGTCAATACGCCATTTGCCAGATAGTGAACTGCAAAAGTCTGACAAGTGCTGAAGGCAAATGCCTGGGTTATCCTGGACAAAGAAACCTTCAGCTTCTTGCTTTACTAAAAACAGAAGATGGCATTTTTCACCACAGTTGTTACCATTGTGGTCCTAGCCTAACATAGGGGACAAACAGGATTGGCCTGTGGTTCTGTAACTGCCATCTGAGAAAATAAACCAGTGCTCCTTGCTACTCTATATAGCACAGAATTTCAGGCTTATATGTGTAGAACGGTGTTTATGCAGAGGACCTCTGGGTATGGCTAAAGAGGAAAGAGCTTCCCATACCAGAAGGAAAGCTTGCATATGATAAGCAGGGTTGTAGGAAGACTCCTTGTGGATGTTCAGATAGACTGTGCTGCTGGCATACTGTGAGGAATGGTGAGCAGTATGTCTAATCTGATCTGTCAGTACATGGTTGACACATGCTCAGGAGCTTTACTAGGTAAAAGAGCTACATGTCTGGTTATTTTAAATTGCAGGCAAGAGCACTGAAATAGGTCTTACAGATTGCAGAATTCCCCAATGTCAGATCTGTGCAGCTTCTCAAAGTGGAGTTGAAGGGCAGAGCTGAGCAGCAGGATGTGGAAAATGTTAAGAATATCGATGCTGTATGACCACTACCTTAAACATCCCCTTATATAAATGCTTCTGATCCTTAATAGAAAAGGACTTCAGTTTGCAGAAGGCATGAAAAGCTTCATTCCTCTCTATACTAGAGAGGAGACCCAATTCTTAAAGACCCAATTCTTAATTCATTCCTCTGCACACTAGAAGGAGACGCAATTCTTAAAGAGATCTTCCCAGAACCACCCATCCTAGCCTTCAAACAAGCACCAAACTTCACTATCTTCATCACCAGAAGCAAATTTCCTACAGCCCAAAACACACCGAATGGATCCAGACCATGCCATGACAAAAAATGTAAAACCTGCCAATGCATCTCCACCACCCCCACAATTACTACACCTCACAACAGAACCATCAGCATTCCTGGATCTTAGAGTTGCACCTCCAGAAATGTTATAAATCTCATCCAATGCACCAACTGACCTGATGGAAAATACATAGGAGAGACCAAGCAACAACTGTGCACCAGAATGAATGAACACTGGAAATCTATCAAAGACAAGAATACCCAATTACCTGTGGGGGGGCACATTCCTCAAAGATAACCACTCTCTCTCTAATCTCTCAGTTCTAATCCTCAAAGGGAATTTACAAAACACTTTTCACAGATAAGCCTATGACCATCACTTCATCAACCTCCTGGGTACAAAAGATCATGAACTAAATATAGACATTGGATTTATGACACATTATATACATAGGGAGTATGACACTAAGCTATGGGGCGAAGTAGACACGCCGGAGGGCAGGGAACAGCTGCAAGCAGACCTGGACAGGTTAGACAAGTGGGCAGAAAACAACAGAATGCAGTTCAACAAGGAGAAATGCAAAGTG
>NW_017728914.1:4979556-4980697 GCF_001723895.1 Crocodylus porosus
AGGGGGTCGGACTCGATGATCCATTGAGGTCCCTTCCGACCCTAGCATCTATGAATCTATGAATCTATGAAAGCACTGGGTACCGTGGGGCCCCTGTGGGATATGCTTGGCAATCTGGCGGTTGCACCAGAGGAAAAGGCAGAACTTTTAAACAATTTCTTTGCCTCCATTTTTTTGTGCAGGGACTGGGACTCCCCAACTGAGATTCAGGAGAGACAACACCAGACCTAGGGTCAGGGAGGACCGAGTTCAGGAACTTCTGGAGGAGCTGGACATGTTCAAATCAGCAGGTCCAGATGCTCTCCACCCCAGGGTGTTGAGGGAATTGGCAGGGGTTCTTGCGGGGCCCCTGGCATGGCTTTATGAGCACTCATGGTGCTCTGGTCAGGTGTCAGATGACTGGAAGAAGACCAACGTGGTCCCCATTTTCAAAAAAGGGAGGAGGGAGGACCCGGGCAAATATAGGCCTGTTAGTCTTACTTCTATCCTGGGGAAGGTCTTTGAGAAGATTATCCAGGAGCACATCTGGGAAGGACCAGCAGGGGAGACGATGCTCAGGGGCAACCAGTATGGGTTCATTAGAGGCAGGTCCTGTCAGACTAACCTGATTGCCTTCTACGACCAGGTCACAAAATCTTTGGATCCAGGTGTCACAGTGGATGTAGTCTTTCTGGACTTTAGGAAGGCCTTCAACATGGTCTCTCATGCCTTTCTCATTAAAAAGCTAGGTGACTGTGACATTGATGCCTACACAGTCAGATGGGTCACAAATTGGCTGAGGGGCCACACCCAGAGAGTGGTGGTAGATGGGTCATATTCAACCTGATCTGGGGACAGCAGGGCAGACCTTATGAGGAGAGGCTACAGGACCTTAACCTGTTCAGCCTTCACAAGAGAAGGCTGATGGGGGAACCTGGTGGCCATCTATAAACTTACTAGAGGGGACCAGCGGGGAAGGGGAGAGACCTTGTTCCCCCAAGTGCCTCCCAAAGTAACAAGGAATAACGGCCATAAGTTGTTAGAGAGTAGGTTTAAATTAGACATCCGTAAGAACTACTTCACAGTCAGGGCAGCTAGGATCTGGAACCAACTTCCAAGGGAAGTGGTGCTGGCTCCTACCCTGGGGGTCTTTAAGAGGAGG
>NW_017728914.1:4980797-4984526 GCF_001723895.1 Crocodylus porosus
TAGGATCTGGAACCAACTTCCAAGGGAAGTGGTGCTGGCTCCTACCCTGGGGGTCTTTAAGAGGAGGCTTGATGCCTACCTAGCTGGGATCATTTGAGCCCAGTTTTCTCTCCTGCCCAGGGAAGGGGGTTGGACTGGGAGATCTGCAAGGTCCCTTCCAATCCTACATCTATGAAACTATGACCTGGAGGGACGTGGGCAGTGGAGTCCCCAGGGCTCGGTCCTCAGACCCACGCTGTTCAATCTTTTTATTAGCAACTTGGACAAGGGGGTGAAAAGCACCCTGTTCAAATTCACTGACTGGACATTAGAAGGCATTACTTCACAGTCAGGGTGGCTAGGATCTGGAACCAACTTCCAAGGGAAGTGGTGCTGGCTCCTACCCTGGGGGTCTTTAAGAGGAGGCTTGACAGTTACCTAGCTGGGGTCATATGAGTCCAGTATTCTTTCCTGCCCACGGCAGGGGGTCGGACTTGAAGATCTACTTAGGTCCCTTCTGACCCTACATCTATGAATCTTATAACCTGCCTAGCAGCTGACTCTCTTCACTATTTACCAGATACATTCATTCCCCTTCCCCACCACCTTTCTTTCACCCAGTAAATCCTCAGTTTACATCTTCACTGACTGGCTTTCTTGCATGCATACCCGCCTCTGTCTTCTTTACTATTCATTCCATTCAGGCAGCACACACCAACTGCAGATGCTTCCTCAGCCTCACAAAGGGTATTTAAACCCAAAAGCTTTCTAAGAATTTTCCCAACTATTTCAGTTGGTCTAATAAAAGATACCAGATGTACCCCCTGCCTAGTGCAGGGGGACTAGACCTGATGATCTACAAGGTCCCTTCCAGCCCCTAACAATATAGGAATCTACTCAAAGAACCTTGTCTCCCTATGTCCTTAGACTAACGTGGTTATAAGCATACCCCTCATTCCTCTGTGTTTCTCTTGCTTTGAAGTTCATGTGTAGTACTTTAGAAACACTAAGGAGCCTTGTTTATATAGTCCCTTTCATTGGAGGAACTCAAAGCATCTTCCAAACTTTAACTAATTACATTCTCTCATGAAGACAATTATTATTCCCATATATAGCTGGAGAAACCAAGGCACGGGAAGCAGTGACTTGCTGAAGGCCACAGTGTGCTTTAACCACACAGAAGGTGGCATTATATACCACAGTTGTTACCATTGTGGTCCTAGCCTAACATAAGGGACAAACAGGATTGGCCTGTGGTTCTGTAACTTTGCCATCTGAGAAAATAAACCAGTACTCCTTGCTACTCTATATAGCACAGAATTTCAGGCTTGTATGTGTAGAATGGCATTTATGCAGAGGACCTCTGGGTATGGCTAAAGAGGGAAGGACTCCCCATACCAGAAGGAAAGCTTCTCTACCTGACATGAAACACCCCTTGTTATTATTAACGTGCTGCTACACCCTTGTTATTATTAACGTGCTGCTATTTAAGTGAGAACAAACATGGTCTCTGATGTTTCACAGTGTGGCCTTGTGTTCTGCAGAGATGATGGGTCCCAGCAAGAACAGCACCAAGACCAGGCTAGCACATTCTGCACCAGGCTCTGTGGGGACAATCACCTACCGCAGCACTGCAAATTGAGCCCTCGGTCCCATGCAGGGTGAAGCATGTGTGAGTTGATGCACATACATAGTCCCAGAGATGCCAACAAGCTTGGTGTTAAACACATGTGTGTTTGGAGGATTCAGGCATAAGTGTCACCCACAGGTTCTCAGAGAGATGCCAATCAACCCCTCAGCTGGCCAAGCTTGACTGCTCTGGCATTTGTTTCAAGGACCTTTGATGTTTCACACTATAAAGGCAAACTGTTTTCTCTACTGTTGGCTGGTTTAATATCCTGAAGTTGCTGTTTACAAAAAAGCAAATGTTTCACTGTTAGCTAATCCAGCTTGTTTGTGAAAGCCCTTAAGGCTCGTTTTAATTGCAAGCAAATGATTCTTAACGATATAAATCAGACCCAGCAGAGGCTGAGAGCATTTCTGATATTTTGCACTGTAACCAGGAGTTAAGAAATGAATTAGTCTCAAATTGAAAAGGGGAAGGTTTCAATCTGAAATTGGGTAAATATGAGGCATCATCAAGTAAAGATAATCACTTTGCAGGATAATAATGAGGCTCCAGCTTATCAGTTTTGCATGGAGAATCCTTAATGTGCCTGTAGGAGATTTTGCTGCCTTGAATTTTACAATAGACAACTCAATAAGAAAGTTAATGAAGAAAAGAGAGATTGGCCAGACCAAAATGCCTCCCCACTACCGCTGCCGACAGTGACCAAAGAGGTGTTTCTGCAGGCCTGTCTGCTATGGATGGATTTGTCTGGCTTACATATTCCTGAAATCAAAATGTGTCATACACAGTAAAATTCACTCTTCAGCAAAAAAACAGCACAAAGCCTATAGTAAACAAATTAACACCTCAAAATAGGGTCAATGGGTGCACTGCCCTTGTGCTGGCTCTCATGCATGTAGGTGAATTTGGTTGCTCCGAATCTTTATTTTCTCTTCTGTTCCCATCTTTTCACAATACATTATGGGCTGGGTTAAACTCCATTGAAGCTAGTCAGTACAACAGTTTCCCCTCTGTTCACTAAACAAGGGAACAGTCATCAACACCTTTGTTTTATAATACCTGAAACCAGGAGTGTCCAATTCAGTTAGCATTGTGGGCTAGATCTGCATCCTGGGGCTACTCACAGCCTGGCTGACCCACCTCTGCAAGCAGGGCAGCAATCTGTCTGCGTGGCTGCTGGAGCCAGTGTGTCAGTGCAGCTCCAGATCCCCAGGGGTGAATACTCCTGTTACTTGCCCCCCCCACCTCCTTTTCCCTACTGCTGATTTTAGTTGCAAGTGACCTCTATTTCAGCACTGGGGAAGGGCTGGGGGTGCAAATGGTGGCATTCATCCCTTAGGTTGCAGAGCTGCACCAACAAGTCACACAGGCCAGTTTAAGCACTTGCCCCATGGACCAGTAGTTGGACAGTGCTGATTTAAACAGTAATGGCCATCAGCCAAAACACTGCCCCAAATGGCAAGAGGAAGCAGAAGGGATGTGATTCATAGCATGAGTATTCCCGGGGACTGACAGAGCACTGACTGGAGGAAGTGTGTGAGAGAGGGAAAGGGGCAGGAGCAGAATCTAAGGACAGAGTCAGAACTACCCCTGGGGAGTTGCCCTGAGAAAAGCTAGGGGCACGAGAGCTTCTGGGCTTATTGTTGACTGGTGCTCAAAACCATGAGCAAAGACACTGTCTCCTGTTTGATTCCCGAGGTATCCAGGGAAATGGCACTTTGTACTGTACTATTCTTCATCAACAAACAAATAGAGGTGACATCAGCCACCCAGCTCCATCCTCTCTGTTTCCTCCTAAAATAACACACTAAGATCTGAATACTCATCCATGCTATCCAGGCCTCCTCAGTTTGAGAATGGATCTGTGTCTCATGAGAGCAAACTTTCCCATGAAAATCCTAGTATTAATCAAACAAATCTAAGGGAGAACAGAATGGATGTTTTTGATTGTAAGCACTTCAGAGCAGACTGTGTCTGTGTGTTTTTGATGGAAGCTGCACAACTGGAAGAGCTTTAGACTGCAGTTCTAATGTCTTTAGTGCAGAGATTGGCAACCTACAGCCCTGGGCTGGCTTTGGCCTGTGAAGGTCCGATCTGGCCCTACATGCAGGGGCAGGGGC
>NW_017728914.1:4984626-4999956 GCF_001723895.1 Crocodylus porosus
GAGTTGGGGAAATCAAGAAAGACCCAGCAACATGTACACCAGCCCCTTAAAGGGCTACCTTCTCCAGCTGCCTGCTGATACCCCAGCCTTCTCTGTTCTGTGTCGAGGGCTGGTCCCTCTAGCCCACTTTTGCAGCTGCACTCATCCTTTCCACCAAACCAGCCCTCAACCCAGAGCAGGCAGGGCCAGGGCACTGCAGAGGGGATAGGCACCTTGCAATGACAGCTAGGTCACATGTGCCAGCCTGCCGTTCTAAAAGGCTGCCAACCCTTACATTAGTATATACAAAATAGTTTTTACTTTCCAAAATCTGATTTTTTGGGGTAGATGCCAGAATGATAAGATCTTGCAGAAAAAAACAGATTAGGTTCACTCTAAAGGTAATACTCCCCAGGTGATATTGTATCTTTCCTCCAAACATCCTCAAAGATACTTCACAAAGGCAGGAAAGCAATACTGTCCCAATGGGGAAATGGGGCACAGAGCCAATGGAAATATTTTAACAGCTACCATTTACTGTCAGGGGCAGTGTTTGTAGGAGTGGCTCCCAGTGACGTATTCCTCTCTTATTATGGGCATTATGAAAAGTTATAAGGGGATCTAGTGCTGTCCACCGCAGGGATAAATGACTGGAATAAAGTAATCAAACTGTGTGAATATCCCAGGTGGCACTCAGTGTGGTCATTATGACTCCCATTTCCCTGCTTGCCAATCATACACAGATCAGGCCTCTTAAACTCTGGATTACTCGTCAGCGCACTTTTCAACAACTGTTGTAAAATACCAGCTCTCAGACTTGGTCCCTCAGATTCGTTTTTATAAATACCATAACGATTTTAAAAAATCATTAAAATATATTTTGGAAAACCTTCTCCACAGTGTTTTGAAATTACTTCTATGCAGGCATTTTTCAAAATGGAATTTTACTATGGAATCTAAAGTTATAAAGTAAAATATCACACTCAGGTTTTATTTTTTTCTTGAGATTAACATGCTTTCTAACAAGGTTAATGTTTGTGTTGGTGTCCTATCTTGCTCCACCTAAAAGTAGTTGACGTTTTTCATCTGATTTCAAAGAAGCCAGAGTAGTCCCTGGAGAGGATAGAAGCTAAATTATCCCCAAATGCTACTGTGGGAGAGAAAGGGAAAGTGAAATTGTTGAGTTTTAAGTTATATAGAATTCAGTGCCAAAGCCTGTTCATCTTACTCAAGTATGAAACATCACTGAAATCAATGGGGTTTCTCACTTGAGACACATAGGATTTAGGCCTCTTTAATAAATACCAGTAGATCCCTTTGTGCTTTTTTTACACTGCCCATTACAAGACAAAGAAGCATTCACTGAAGATCTGTAAACATCAACCACCCAGGATAATGCTTACTCCTACGTATGCTCCTATTGACTTTGAAAAATAGTGAGCATCTATAGGATCCAGCCCTTGCTGGAGTTAATCAGAGGAGGACACCTTCACCCAGCATGTCATTAGCTGGAAGAATCCACTGCTGCAGTTGCTACTGGAGAAAAAAATGCTGGTGTAGAGTATTAAAAAAGTTTAGACAAGGACAAAAGCTTTGGGCTTTGCAGTTTTTGCTAGGAAAACTAAGACGGGGGCAACCAAATCTCATGCTCTAGGCTGAAAGGGGATGGCTGCAGGAGGCAAAAGTCCTGTGTCTCACCATGCACAATTAACTGCATGTATCATTTATTCTTTTGCATTTTTGTCTGAAGCATCAGGTTCAGACTGCTGCTGGAGGCTGAGCTGGATGAACCGCTGATCAGATCAGATGTGGCAAGTCCTATTGTTTCTGCTTTACTGCTTGTGTGAATCATGCACATACACGTAATTACTAAAGCTGTCCTCGACAAGTGACTCAGTGTTGGGACTGCTACGTCTTATAACTCAACTTGCTGTTTAGAGTGATCTGAGTCTTAAACTATTTGACACACTGGCTTTCAATAAAACTTCTGAGACTCTTGAATAAGTGAGTTTCCTTTGAGCTGATCTCCTAGAAAACAGAGAGAAAGATTAATACTGCTCTGAAATGAAAATAAAACCCAAGTAAATATCATGCTTTGCTTGGAGGAGTTCGCTAATGAGAGGAATAAGCCTTCTGTTGCTCATAAGAGCTGCTAATCCTAAAATATGGGGAATTTGAAAGCAAACTGTCAGCAGGAACATTTTTTAGAACTCACGCCCAAAAGGGTCAAAGTGAAAAATCCTGGACCAGTTCCAACCTATTTCAGAGATTATTTAAGCACTGCCTTCCATTTGTATGTACCAGGGCAAAACAAAAGCAAAATATCAAAGAGAAAATGTGAAAGTACTTCTAGGAGGCCACTGAAAAAGAAAGGTTTTTGTGATAAGCGTCTGGATTTATTCAGAAATGTTTCTTTTCAAGCCATCCATCTTAAAACTTTTGAGCTTGCCCAGGCCTCTAGAAGATTTTCAGATGTACCTGAATCCCTATGACTCTTAATCAGCATCGGGTGCCTAAATCCCCTGGGCACTCCTTAAATTCCACACTCCGTACCTGACCCTCCTGCTTCACTCAGTAATGGCATCTTGTGTTGTTTTCTTCTTACTTCTTTCTACTTACCTCAGAGTTCTTCACTGCTGCTAGTTGGTCACCAACCAGTAGCTGCTAGAAACAGCTTCCATTTTCTGCAGGCTCAAACCTGTGCCTCTTTCTGACACGTACTGTATAGACTGATTTAGACAGGATACCATAATGGCAGCCCCCAGGGAACCCATGCTGCAGCAGCAGGCCCTCCCAGAGCAGCAGCATCCTGTGTGTGTGTTGGTGGCCTGTGTTGTAGCAGCAGCAGCAGCAAAAGCCTGGGTAGAGGAAATAAGACCCTCCAGTTCTTGGCTCCACTGCCCAGCCCAGGCACCAACATTTCTGCGTATGCTTCTGGGCACTTTAATGGCTCCCTATCAAATACAAAATCCAGCTTTACGGATTCCTGAACCAGCTGGCATCGGACCATGCTATGGGCTCTCTCCCTAAACAATGGGACTGCTAACAACAAGACTGGCAGTGCATAGGCTAGATGTCAGCCACCAGTGGATCTTGATCCACCAGTAGATCTTGGAGCCTCTTGTGGTAGATCTCGGAGCCTCAAGGAGTTGGACTGAGGCTGGGGTGGGGGCTGAGTGCCCATATCCATGCACGTGCGGACCCCAGCTCAGTAGGTCAGTCTGTGGGGAAGGGAGGGAAGGGGCAGGGGCTTGACTGAGGTCCCCGCTGTGAGGAAGTGCCACAGAGGCAGGAGCAGGGGTAAGTTGAGTGGGGCCCTGACCAGGTGGGACTTACCTGCTAGAGAGGTGCACCCCCAAATAATTTTTTCTCCCTCTGCCTCGATCGCCCCCTCCCCCTTTCCCTCCCCACAGACTTACTTGCTAGGCAGGGGGTGATGGCGATGATGCACGATAGGTCTTGGGTTGCTTTTTAATGTCAAAGGTGATCTCCTACTTAAAACGGTTGGAGAGCATTGGCATAGGCTCCTATTCAGTCTCCTCAGCCCAGTCCTGTCTAGCCCAGATAGACACCTCACCACACCACACACCCAAGGTCTTTTTGAGCCCCACATGCAGGGTACGGTTTTAGGCTAAGTACAGACAATCAAAAAACCCAAAGCTGATTCAGTCTTTGCAGGTTAGTCTAAACTGCAGAGATTAAATTGAAACAAGAAGTGAACTGACATTTACCTTTGATTCAGGCAATTCAGCATGAGCTATGTTTTCACTTCCTCTTCCTGTTGTCCCTGAGGTACCTGGGATTTGCAGTCCAGAATTACAACAGCAGAACTCTGCAGGGTGGCCTATCACTTCCTCTTTCTGCTTTCTGGTGCCTCTGAGATTTGTAGTCCAGTCACAGATAGCACTAACTTTGAGCAGGGGAAGGGGTGTTTAAACCCACCCACTTCTGAGCCTCAGACCCCATCCAGGGCTTGCCTGGGGAGGGCAGTCCCCTTCCTGCAGACTGGGCTGCATTCCCCCCCTTGTCAGCCAGCTCTTATGGCTCCAGCTAGGGAGCAGAGGGTCAGGGCCAGCCCTGCTCTCTGGAGCAGACAGCACAGCACAGCCCAGCTCAGGGCTGCAAAACATGCTGGGGGGCTATGATTTAACCTGAACCAGGATGGGGTCTGGGACAGAAGTTTCATAAATGGATTTGACCCAATCAGTTAAGTCTGATACTACATTCAACCAGATTTATCTTAAACCAGTTTCAGCCATTTTGAACTGGGTTTATGTGCACCAAGCTTCTGTTACAGGTTTAAACCAGATTCTGATCACTTAAACCAGTTTATGTGTAACTTTTGTCCCTAGCCTTATTGTCCACATGCAGGATTCACAGCATGCATGAACCCAGAGGTCTATTTCTTCCTCTACTCCAGAGCTTACCACTTCCCCTTTCACCTGAGCCTTTTCAGCCCTCTATAGGAGACACCTGATGCCCCCCACCCTTTTTCCAGCTGGTTTCATAGCAGGGTAGGCTTGACCCAGTCCCCTAGGCCTTTAAAGAGGCCAACCACTCACATGTTCAGCAATAGAGGTAGAGTATTTTCTGTGTAACTAGACCAGCTACCATAGTAGCTGCTCTGTGCAACTCTCTGCTAAAAGAGCTTAGATTGACTACAGGTCCCACTGCTTCCAGTGTGAAATATAACCCCCACACAGAACAGAGCTAAAGAGAAAGATAAGAGAGGAAATGTCCCAGGATCAATGATTATCTAAACGACTGTGTTGGATTCTGACCAGGTCTGTTCTTCTTGATGTAGGCTTGGGTTTCCAAAGGGTGTTGGTGTGCAAATCTGGTGGAACACCCGTGGGAAATGGGCACCAACCTCTATTAAGCTTCTTTGAAAATCCCAGCCTGGATGGATAGCCTCTACTTTTTTTTATCCCATTCAAGGAAGCTGCTTATTCTGGATTCTCAAATGGATTTCAGAGCTAGCTAGCAACACACAAAAGAATGATGATTAAATAAGTGACCAGAGCAAATACTAAGACAAATCAGCCTCAGCAAGTTGTTACTCAGGACAATTTCTAGCAACTCTTCCATGAGTAGTTTCTATCTCTTGCTGCTTATCTTCTTTTATTTGCTGTCACCTCACAGCTTTGTTCTAAGAGATACCAAGCGCCTGCAGCTCCCATGGACTTCAGCAGGGCCTGAGTGCCTAGCAGCTCTGAAAATCCGAGCTAATTATTAGCCCTGTTTGAAATTATTTGATCAGATGGTTACAATGACAAGTGACCCGTTTGCAAAACTGAAATTTTTGGTGAACTGGGGGAAAAACCCCTAATTCTGGAATGAAAATTTCAGTCTCCTGTTTCTGTAATCAGTAAGAAAATGGAAAAAGGGAAAAAAGGAAAACTAAAAAGTTTGAAATGAGAATTTCTGGTCGTTTACAAACAATTTGAATAAATTAAAGTTGTTCTTTTTCCAGACAAGTTTTTCAGACCTACATGATGAGAATCACTTCGTTATTTTTTACCTCAAATTGTTTCCATTTTCTTTGTTCAGCTCTGGACTGAAGAGGGTGAAGAATCATTAAAACCTCAATTCCCATTCATTTCTACGCTGCTGTCTAGAAATTAACCTTTGTTGCCTGCAGCCTGTCCTTTGGACAGCTGCAGTTGTAATTTAAAACCAGAAAACTAGATACAGAAACTAAATCAAACCTTAACAAGTCCAAGAGAACAAACAGTAAAGCTTGTTTTCAGCATGATCAGGGCACAGAGCAGCTCAGCCAGTGTGTCCTCCTACCCGTCTTGTAGTGCCCATCTATTCATGGCTACTCACTGAGATGGCCCACAGAACATGTTGGATGAACTAAGGTACACCACACCACAGATCTACAGCAGCTTGTGTGAATATTTCATGAGTGAGATTTTAGTCAATGCACATGCATGTCAAGGAAAGAATCTACTTATGAACGCATGGTAATGAATTCAGTAGAGTATTTTGTGATATAAACCTACTTGGCACCATCAGTAGATGGAGGGAATGAAAGCCTTGGTTCTGAAGCAATTGATGAGGTTTCCTAAGAGCAAAAGGAGAGTACAATGCAAGATGCTCTCACCATTGCATCTAATTCTAGAACAAGCTCACCCATTTCTGTTCCGAACAAGCTCACCCATTTCTGTTCCCACCTGGCAAGAAGATGCCTTGGGTGGGAACATAGAAACATGTCCTGCCAGCGCAGTTGTGCTCTGCAGAGTTTGGGTGGTGCTCCTGTTGCACTGATTTTTTAGTTCCAAGGGCAAAGAAAGCTGGGAGGGACAAAATCTGCTAAACAATGGAGTCATCTGGGTTCTTTCAGGGCCTGATCTAAGTCACACTTAGATCACACTTGATGGAAACCTTTCCATTGATCTGAACGGACTTTAAGTCATACCCATTGCTTTATACAACATCAGAGAGAGATAGTTAGCCGTGTTAGTCTGAAGCCAAGTAGAAGGCAGAGTAGATTTTCACCTTATTCAGTTATACACACACGCACATGTACACGCACACACACACACACATATATATACTCTACATGATTTATATACAGGCAATCCTCAGACTTACGACACAATTGCTTCCTGAACACCGCATCTTAAGTTGAAACGTTGCAACTTGGAACCTACTTTCCCATAGAAAACAATGTTATAAATGGAGGATTGGTTCCTGAACCAAGGCCTGATACCCTATTTTCACCAAAAATAACCCAGAATTTTGTACTCAATCAATTATAGATGAGTAATATAGCTACATTAATGTAGTTATATTGTAAATAGCAATCATATTGATTTGGAAGGTCTTCTTTGAAGTGACTTGGCTGGACTTTTTGAAGGACTCCTGGTTGGACTTTTTGAAGAGTTCTTGGCTGGAGTCTTCTCAGGAGTCTTGGCTGCAGGTTTTTCTGGAGTCTTGTATGCTTTCTTAAAGAAAGTGTCCAAGGAAGTTTGGACAGACGGGAGATGGGTGACACAGTGAACCTGTTCGCTGGTGTGGCGTGGGATCAAGCGTTGTAAAGTCGAAACTCAAACCAGAAAGTTGAAACAGGGTGTCAATTTATAAATGTTGTAAGTGCGAAATGTTGTAACTCAAAACGTTGTAAGTCAAGGACTGCCTGTTCATATGATATGCTATATTCTATATATTATTTATATATTATATAGTATAATATTATATACTATATATTATAGATATGTATAATCTACAAGGTACAAATCTACCCTGCCCTATAGAACATCCGCCTGTATCTGTGGACTTGGTGAGAAGCTTTTGGGCATAGCAGGGGTTAATGTCTGCATAGGGTTATGCAGGGCATTCATATAACCTGGAAACAGCAGCATGAGCAAGCCTGCTCAGCCCACCCACTTCCAGTCACATTCACCAAAACCAGAAATGCACCTGTGAGGCTGCTCTAAGGCATCCCTCTGCAGCTACTCCTGAGACCTCAGTCTCATGTGCTTGGAAGCAAACTCTGGGGATGACCCTGAAGTACCATCACTAGTATATTTTCTTGTTTGAAGCTTGAGATGAGGAGCTGGTAGGTAGGGTGTGCTTGGTGGGGCCTCATGGCTGAGACACATTGATGTCGCAGTGGAGGCTTAGTCACTGTGCTTGTTTGGGCCCTGTCAGCATTTTAATGTGCACATGCAGAAGCACTGAGCTGTAGGGGTGTGCAAACTGGGCCCTATTAGATTCAGATTCAGCCCAAATCAGGGACAGTGATTCAATTAATTGATTCAGAGCACTGTCCCTCATTCTATTCAGCCGAATCTGAAGATTCGATGCCGATTTGGAGAATAAGAGATTTGAACATAGACACAGCTTTAAATGTTTTTCTACATACTTCAAGGTACCAGGCACAGCTCGTGATCACTGCAATGCTAGGGCACATGGAGCATTCCACAGGCGTGCAGGGGAGCTCTCCGTATGCACAGTGATGAACCTGGAAGTGGACCTAAAGTACTTCTGATTGGCTGTGGGGGGATTTGGAGTGCCCCCCAGACCCAGGAGGCACCAGTTGCCAACCCTGAGAGGGTGGGTGAATGGGGGATCCCCTGTGTGCTCCTCGGCAGACCGGAAAGTGGAATACAAGTGCTTCTGGTCCACTTCCAGGTCTGTTGCAGAGCATACTGGGGACCAACCTGCGCTCCCTACATCCCAGCATCACAGCATTCACAAGCTGCCTGCTACCTACAGGTATGTAGAAAAAACATTTAAAGCTGTATCTATTTCCGAATCTCTGAATTGATTCAGAGCATTTTGATTCAATTTGGAGAGATTAAAGGGTCCTCTGATTCAATTTGGATTTGGCCACCGAATTGGGCCAAATCTCCACCAAATCAAATTAGGGACTGAAGCTTTGCATAGCCCTACTGAACAGCACAAGGGGCTCCCAGGGTCCCTGGCCTGTGGATAGTCCTACCAGGCAGCTTCAAGCATCGCTGGGCCTAGTTCAGATCTGCCAGGAACCCAGCTGGAGTTCCCTTGAAATTCTGCCTTGAATATGGTGAAAGCTTGTTGAACCTGGCATTTCAAACAAAACATTTTGGGCTCAATGAGCTGACATTTTTCAATTAAACTATTTAGTTGGAAAGTTTCCAACCAGTTTTACTCATAAATAAGTCTGGCTTCTGCAGATCAAAGTGTCCAGTCCCATCCTTTTGTTCTTCCATCTATGTAATGAAACTACCAGCACAACCTTCAACTCCACATTTCCTGAAACATTAGAACAGGATGGAGTTCAACCTGACATCTGTAGACATGTTTTAAGACTGGGTCTGTCTGAAGAGCACAATGCAGTTTCATTCAGGGATATCCAAGCTAGCTGTGATGAAGCTGGTTCCAGTACCAGAAATAGTGTGCCTGAATTAGCATGGTACCCTACTGCGGGCTCTTTCTTTTTTTCTGTCTGTCTTATGGTTTAGAGCATAAAACAACTTTATTTTTAAAGATAACAGGGAATCCATGATTGATTTTCTCTGATATTGTTGGAGAACCTTGGGATGACTTGGGGATGTTTACTGGAAACTCTAATATATTAACAGGAAAGGCTGTATTAGTCAATCTCCATCAGAGACTAGATATTAACTATACTAATAAATAGCATTTTGAACTATTTGGCTGAAAAAAGCCTTCTCCTCCCATTTGTGGTTTCATCTTTTACTACTTCTCTAGTCTCCAGAAAGACTAGAGTTTTGACAATCCCATGTTCAAAAAACCTAAGCTGGCACTTACCAATCTCCCCCCCCCCCAATAAAAATGATTGGCTTGAATGATTATGAGATTTTTTTAAATATTTCACTTTAGGTTTCTTTTCCTTTGCCTTTGATTTCCTGAGCCTTTAGGGTGCATTCAGGCCATGGCTTCAAGCTTTTCTCCATAACCAGTAGGAACAGAAATTTCTCTGTTAACGAATGAGAAGGCTTTTGTAACTCCTTGACTCCAACAGCTGGGGCTTAAAAAAAACAACCTCAAACACCCACAAATATAGTGAGAATCACAAAACTAGGACCTGAGTTTATACTGTAAAAATCAAATTGAATTTGTTTTACAAGGTTTTTTCAGGAGGAAAAAAGTCCTAGGCTAGTTGTATTAACCATGAACAGCGCTGGCTTTAAATTTCCTGATGAAATATTTATTTTGCTAGAAAATGCTGATTTGTCAAAAATGAAAGTGTCTGTGGGAAGAGGTCAGTTCTGAGGAATCTCCTGATTCAAAATAAAATTGAAAAAAATGTTCTGAAATGTCAATCTCATTTTGTCATATTCTAAACAAAAAGATTTGTCGTTCTCTTTGACATAACTTCTCAGTTTTACACTAACACAGATAAGACAGCATTTAGAAGGTCAAGATCGTTATAAAATGTTTGGAAATTATGGCAACAAAGCATTTCAATTGACCTTTCTGATTTTCTGTAGTTGCCTTATTTGTATTGTCAGTTCAGTGACATTTCTGAGAATTCAACTTTGGGGATTGATTTCAGATGGGAAATATTTTTGGAATCTCAAAAATTGTTATAGGATAAGAAAACCGTTTTCCCTTAGCATTTTGTACATCTTTCCTGCTCATCCTGGATCTCTGAAACACTTCTGGCTTCATTGTTTGCAAAAAAACTCACATGTGCCTCAAACCTCCCTGGAGGGGCTCTGCTCTCTGTTCAAAGGCCAAGCCAGTCTACATAAATTGGTACCTGACTCCCTGGGTAGAAGCAAGCGAGATACAAAAGCAAAGCTGTTTTCTTGTCACATATTGTGAGCACAGGCTTATAAGCAAACTATTGCAAGATTAAAGGAAAGCAAAACTTTATATCATGCCTGTGGCTCCATGGTAACTGCCTGCGTCCATGCTCTTACTCTGTGGTAAATTAAACTAAACAGCAGTAGCTTCGCCTCCTTGGATTAACTTTCATTTATTCCAGGGTCAGATTGTGCACGTGGACAGTTACCATGCAACAGCTGACATGCTGTAAAACCCCACACTCTTTTACTCCATAATAACTTGTTCCTGCCCTGAATGGCAGCAAGGGGAGCCATGTTGTACTGAAAACTTGCACTGGCAGTGGAAGACATGCAGTATGCAGGGACTTGGGCTTGCATTCCCAGCACTCAGAGCATTTTGGGAGCCTGAGTGTTAGCAGCAGTTACACTTTCTCCCATGTCCTTGATGTGCCAGCCAGGTCAGGGTAGGGCCCCCTGCTCAGAGCAAGACATGATTTGGGTTAAGGGCAACACCTGAGTTTTTTATGCAGTGAAGAGAAGCCCCAGTGGCTGGGCATCCTCCTCAGTGCAGCTGCTTGGTACTTGAATGAGGGGAAGATTGCAATGTTCAGATTCCCCCATTGTACTGGATCACTCTGCCCATCTCCTCTGTGGGGGCCCAGGCAGCCTTGAAACTACCAGCTTAAGAGACCGTTTCAGGATGAGGCTTTTGGTTCGGGAGCATCCGCCAGTGGCCTTCTTCTCTTTGCTTTGTGCAAGAGCTCTGCCAGCTTGCTGGAACGTGTGAGAGAAGTGTGGGCTGGTTTGAAGCGGCAGAAAGGGAGGGCGGGGAGGCCATCTGAGCAGAGCTAAGCTCCAAGCCAGCAGCAAGGCCCTGAGCAGGAGCAAGGGAAGTGGCTGGTGATTCCTTGGATTACTGGAAGACAGGCTGGCAGTTGGAGGCTGGGAGCAGCCATCAGGAGCAGGAGGCTAGGCTGATAAGGCAGGCGATGACTAACTCCCAGGGTTTAAGGCAGTGGTGCACAACCTCCGCAGTGCTGATGTCTGTCTTGGCGACCTGTCAGGAGCCCAAGGGGAGTGCCGCATTTGCATACAAATTTACACAGGACTCAAGTCACATTGGAAAAGTTAAAAATACATTAAACACTTGCCTCATATCACTTCTTGCAAGTAAACAGGCTCTGCAGCCACTACAGGGATGTCACATGAGCAGGGATGGGTAGAAGAAGAGTCCAGGAGATGCCTGCTGATTACCAGCCACTTTCTGAAAGTGTCTAAATGCTCCTCAGAGCTGACTTCTGACTAGAGCAATTGTTTCCAAAAGGACAGGCATCATTCAGGACTTAACATCGAATAGCAATGTTAGGCAGAAGGTGGAATTGTGCCTAAGTCTTTCTTTCGCCTGTGATTTGCTCTAATACTTGCATTACACTGCTAATACTATGAGTTAAATAGCAGAGTAAATAACACAGCTGGTTCCAGGATAGGAATTGCCATAGTCATGCTTTATTTAATGGGTGGAAACATAATCAAAGTTTAGCTGTTGTTACTACCGCCAGGTGGTCTGTAAGTGTGCATGCTCTCCTGATGTATAGGAATTTAGAAGCTGTTAAGTGCAGATGCTACACAGTTTAAAGAAGATGCTCATCTGAAAGTAGAATTTAATGCTTGTTGAATGTGTAGGATTAATAAGATTATCCCTAGAAACCAAGCAGATACCCTACTGGCAGCCTCCCTACATGCTTCATGCCTGCCCAAGATTAGATTGTCTACCTGAGAGCCTGCAAAGGGGGCCTAGCTGTATGATCTACTCCATCTTGGGCTTTTCTGTGCTGACCTGTTATTTAAGGCAGGGGAATTTGCACTCTGACACCAGCCAACTTGAACCAAGATTCCCCCAGACTTACAGACTAATTAAAAGCTTTTTTAATGGGGACAGTTTCAGGCCAATATTAACTATGGCTACAGTGGGTTTGGAGAAGAGCACATGATCCCCTAAGCCATTCAGTCTATTCCCCCCCAGCTTTATCTGAATTCTTGAAAGTGTCTCAGGCACTGCTCATTCACTCCTTACCATCAAACACTTTCTTTTTTAAATAGGTCCACTACTGCATTACCAAATCTGCCTTTGGCTCTACATTTGCCTAGTGCTTTTGTCCTTCCACCCACCAAGCTGTAGAAATCAATGATAAAAAAATATCCTCCACCCAGGAGAGGAGGGGAAGACTGAAAAGATGGCAGCCCCCCAAGCAGTGAGGAGGTTTTGTGTCTGATAGAAAACGATCACCTGCAAGGAAATGATCTGGAATTGGCTTAATGTCAGCCTTCCAGGGCTTGCCACTCAATTACATTTTAACCGGTTTCAGTGATAAGCACGCTGTGAGCAGAATGAGTCTCAGAACAGATTATGAAAGGGGCTGGTGTGAGCAAGCATCCAGAATGGCTTCCATTGTATGGGGGAGGAGGACTGGAGCCAGGGTATCTGACCTCTAGTGCTGACTGTGGCCTGGCATCTAGCAGACATTTTTGCACCAATGTAGGTACACTAGTCATTAGTGCACATGGGCTGCCCTAATGGCCCTGATGTAATTACATCAATCCAAAATAAAACACAGGCAGGGACAGACTCACATGTGTAGCATGTACACATGTCATGTATGCATACACACATACACTCACATAGATACATACCCCCTTGGACACATGCACATATTACAGATCCCTGTCCCCTCTGAAGTCCCTTTCATTCCCAGTGGTTTCCAGACTCTGAGGCCAAATTGTCATTCCACTGGGGTACTTTTCTCTCTAGAGAAATCCTCAGCCACATACTTTCTGCGTGACCTTGGGCAAGTTATTTAATCTCATTACAGGCAGTCCTCGACTTAGGACAGTTCAAGTTAAGATGAACCGCAGCTACAACATTTGTAAATTGACACCTGGGTTTTGAAGTTCTGACCCGGGTTTCAACTTCATGATGCCGAATGCTGGATACACGTCGGTGGAAGGGGAGGGGGGAGGAAAAGGCCATGGGGGGCAGATCAGTGCCAGGGCTGCGTCGGATGACCGTGGGAGAAGCCACAGCTCAAGATGCGGTTCATCTGCCTGCTCCACCGGCTGCCCCCACTGGGACGAGGCAGGCAGTGCCAGAGCCACGCTGGACAACTGCAGGAGAAGCCACAGCTCATCCGGCTGATCCCCCAGCTGCTCGCACTGGGGTGAGGCAGGTAGTGCTGGGGCTGAGCCAGGCAGCCGCAGGATAAGCCGCGGCCTGTCCAGCAGCTCCTCTTGCTTGTCCAGGAGGGCATAAGGGGGGGTGGGGGAGGGACGTGTGACCCCCAGATCTGGTATATTTACAATATAAATACATAAATACATATAGACAAGTAATATAGCTACATTTATTTATTTTATATAATTGGGTACTATCCAAAGTCTAATGGGTTATTTTGGGTGAATATAGGATATCAGGCATAGGTTCAGGAACCAATCCCCCATTTATAACATTGTCTGCTATGGGAAAACTGGTTCTGAGTTGCAATCTTTCGACTTAAGAAGTGTTTTTCAGGAACCAATTGTGTCCTAAGTCTGAGGACTGCCTGTATAGCTCTTCTCTTTGTCTGCATTAAAGATACTGATGTTTTCCTGTTTCATCCAGGTTCTGGGGTGCAAGGTGCTTGGCTGGATAGCGCCACAGTAATCTAAATGTCTTCTCACCCTGTGGCATAAAAAGGCATTTTCAAAAACAGGGGCTTTCAGGAGACCACGTATGATGGATGAGGACGACTGACATTTTCATTTATTACCAGCCCTGTAGACACTCACCCACATGGAATAGCACTGAGATTCCCACCCTCTTGG
The DNA here is from genome assembly GCF_001723895.1 of Crocodylus porosus. NCBI lineage: Eukaryota > Metazoa > Chordata > Crocodylia > Crocodylidae > Crocodylus > Crocodylus porosus. Next base: position 4,998,711 of record NW_017728914.1, read on the forward strand.
GGCACCATCCCCATCATCTTTCATGCCTCTGTGCCAGCTCTGACCTGCAGGGCAGTCTGGGTACCCCAAATATCAGTTTTGTGACTGCAGTATCAACTCCGCTTTCAGAGATGTGCCCCCATGTGGGCACAGCCAGGGCGTGCCAGAGTACAGGAAGAAGGTTTGGCAATAGAGGAAAGCACTCAATGCCCTCGGCCCCAGGGAAGCCAGTAGAGGCAGAGGGTACTCAGCACCTCCATGACCAGGTTCTCCATTAGGAAAAGGGAGGCAAAACACGGAGGGGGAGCCCTGGAGTGCACAGGGCGTTAATGATATCCTGCTCCTGTGGGTAGCTAGGTCAGTGTAATGGGAAGAGAGAGCAGGGAGAGAATGCAGAAGCTTCTCACTGCTCTCTGTGCTTTGGAAAAGCAGCTCAGCATAGCACAGTATTGGTGGCTGGGGACAGTGGAGCAACTTCCAGCCCCTGTGTTTGCAGGAATTTGGTTATTGCCCTCTTGGTCTTTGCTGTGGCTGATCTTGATCAGGAGCCTTGTCCCCTCTCACCCTCCAGGTTTCTCCTGGCTGCCACTTCTAACATGTTTGACTGACAGCTGAGCTGTTTTGCACTTTCATTTCCCATTAAAGAGATGGCTCAGGTTGCAGGGAAGGGACCCTCCTGCTAATTATCTTGAAGCACAGCTTCTGACCTGCTAGGAATTACAGGGACTTCAAAGGAGATGTGGGTTCCTGATCTGTGTACAGGACTGCATGTGTGTAGTGTGTATATGAATGTGTGTGTATGCCTGTGTATGTGAGCGTGTGTGTATGTATATATGTGTATGCCTGCAGGGATAGGCATATATGCATGGAAGGATACATATGTGTGTGTAAGGGAGTGTATATGAGCATGTGTGCATACATGAATGTATGTATATACGTATGTGAGTATTATGCATACATACTTGTGCATATGTTGGCATGTACATACACACAAACACACACATGAGTAGGTATGTGTAGGGAGATGCCCAGTAAATTACCTTTAGGCCCACTGTCCTCCAGTCCTAACTGGTAAATCATTTCCCAACAATGTCATAGTTTATAGCTCCAAAAGCTTTGTTTGCCTGTCCAGTGTTTCATAGTTTCATAGTTTGTAGGGTCGGAAGGGACCTGAGCAGATCATCTAGTCCAACCCCCTGCCATGGCAGGAAAGAGTACTGGGGTCAAACGACCCCAGCAAGATGTGCATCTAACCTCCTCTTAAACA
>NW_017728914.1:5001071-5014499 GCF_001723895.1 Crocodylus porosus
GTGGCCCAGGTGTGCCTCCCCTGGGGCCCAAGGGGGGCCCAGCAGGGAGGTGGCTGTTCTGGTCCCTACTTAGGAAGACGGAGGCAAAGAAATCGTTAAACATGTTAGCTTTGCTGTCTGGTGTTCTCTCTTCTTAATAAATAACCATTTCGGTAATTTCCGCAAAGAGGTCCTGTCTCCAGATCCAGGTGTTGCTGCCCATTAGAGGCATAGTGCTGAAATGGTTCCTCTCCCACCCCACAGGAACTATGACAAGAACAAAGTTGGCAAGGTAAGAGGGAAATAGTTTAAGCTAATGCTTTGATTCAGCCTCCCAGCAGGGTAACCCATCCTCCCCCAATGGAAACAGGTAATAACCTAATGTTGAAGGATATTATTGCTCAGACATACAAAAGAAATGGCATAATAAAACCATGCTTATTCAGAAGGGAAGCAAAGCAGTTACAACAGGGAGAGAGATCTCAGAGGGATCAGTCCTGTCCAGAGCTGAGTACCTCCTGAGTGATGCTGAGGATCCTGAGTCAAAGGTACCTGGCATCTCCTTGCTGGTGCTCAGCCCTGTAAAGTATCTGGCCCTATAATCTCTTAAGCACAGTCAATGAGAAAGCACACTCTATGTGTATGCCCATAGACTAGACTTTTTATAGAACAATGGGAGAAGAAATATGTGCTGGGAAATCGAAGGTACTGAGATAACATTTTGACATGGACAAGATATACTGACAATATCTCTTCCATATGTTTAGGGGATGGATCATGGCTAATAGAGTTCATTGATCACTTAAGAGAGCTGCTACTCAGTAAAGCTGGCAGCAATTATTAGTGTCACAGATAAAGAGGGCTCATTTATTTATTTAAAATGCTGTCTCTGGGGCCAGTCTCAGGAGATTCATGTTGTGTTTGTAGCAAGGGCCAAGGATACTGAGCTAGACTCTTACTCAGGATGCAGAAGTCCACTTCCTAGGGTGGTGTAAATGGTTTCAATGAAGTTACATTGATTTATACCACCTGGGGATTGGCCATAAGTTTTAAGCTCACCCCATCAGTGAACGGTCAGTGTTCCTGTCCATTTTACAGGCCAGAGATGCAGGGACCAGATTCTAGTCTTCCTCTGGGGTAAATCAGGAGTCATTCCAGTGTAAGTAATGGAGTGACACCTGTGTAACACTGTGGGGAATGAGAAAAGGATATGGCTCTGGGGTAGGCATGCCCCAGGGGAGCAGGTGCGTAATGGGATTGACTCCCAAAGGCACACTAAACACACTGTAAACACACTCAAATCAATAGAGGGTTTGAACCAGAGGCACATTTGCTGCCTGGATATCACAGGAGTGAGCAGTGTCAGGCTGGTGCCGAGCCTGAGGCAGTCGCACACGAGAGCAAATTCCTAACAGTGCCTTCACCTAGAATGAGTCCACATTAGAGGGAATATGACTATAAATCTCATATCTCACACCTGATAAATGCACTGCTACCAACCTCAGCAGACAGGTCATAATGCAGAGCTGCTAAAGGTAACAGATATGTAGCTGGGATCCTGGCCACATATAGTTCAGTTTGGTCCCAGACACACTCAGCACATTTGCAGCAGTTCCTTGGCCCCAGCTCCTCAGGGTCTGGGCGGTGGAGTGGTGAGGGATGGGGACCAAGGATTCTGGGCACAGGAGGAGCATAGTCCCCTCCCATGAGCACTGCAGAGCATTGCAACCTTCCTGCCTGCCATCCTGATCAAAATGGTTGTAATTACCAGGTACTTCTGCTCTCACTGATCCCTGGAGAAGCCTGCAGGAGACAAGAGGTATAGTTCTCCACTCCAGGACACCAAGTAGATGCGGGTGTACCTCTAACCCCAGTAGGGCTACACCAGTGTAACTGGGGAGAAGGGGGAGGGCAGGGTAGGTCTTGCCTTGGAGGGTTGCAGGTTTCGGCACCAGCTTTATTCTGTCCAGCTCAGGTGCCAACAGCAGTGAAGCTGCAGCAGGACAGGCTACAGTGCAGCCTGGTTTCTGGCTCTGTAGCTGGGAAACTAGCCATGCTGAAGGCTCCTTAGTGGTGATAATTCTCCAGGACCTGGGAGGAGCCCAGCTTGAGCCTCAGCTTCCAGGGTGAATCTGTAGGGCTGGCATTTGGGATGCTTTTCCATGGGAAGAGCAGATCTGATCAAGGGTTAGCACCACAATAACCATGGAGCCTCTCACAGCTGCAGGGTCACTTTTTAGAGGAGAGCTTCACTTCATGAGGGGCAATAACCAATAGTCCTCCCAACCCGGGCAGCCTAATGGCCTAGTATACATGCCAGTTTCTTTAGCTAATGGCACACAAGGATGTAGCCAGCATCACCTTAATCTATCCACCTTAATTTCATAGCCTTAGTGAACTAATACTCATTTGCAGCTGGAGCAACTGGGGTGACCTTTAGCATGGGTGCAGCACAGGGTTTCAACTTATACCTCTTCAGCCATAGTGAGACACCTTAGCTGTTCTAATAATGTGCCCCACTACATGATGATAACAAAGCATCTGAGTTCTTTAGGGATCAGTTATTTAACAGAGAAGGATAGTGATGAATCTCCCTATCCACGGCACTGAGGATGCCTGGGATCAGATGCATGTTATGATACATCTGGCAGTCATGGAACACCTTATCCTGTTATGTAGAGGTGTCATAAGGCATCATTCAGGAAAGTAGATTTTGGGAGCAGAGCTTGCAGAGCGATTGGCCACAATCCATCTACATCTCAGAAACATGAACAGGTCTTTGATTAAACTTTCAACAGTGCAGACAGTTTTGATGTATAATGGAGTGAATGTTACTGGAGAAATCTTGTGTATTGTGTTTCTCACTATGTTTCTCTTTACAAATGATGATCCCCACACTTGGAGCAGCTCTTTCTGGTTAATTAAAACTCCGTCCTAGCAATAACAGCCAGGAGATGTGGATGGACAGCACATCAGGGAGAGTCTGGGTTTGCTTGATTAAATAAGATGCTGATGTAGTTAGAGATGAATAATAACGAAGGTACGGCACTGCCCTTACAAGGTGCTTCCCCACACTGTAGGAGATAAGCGTCCCTGCCTCCATTTTAGCAGCAGGGGCAAGTTCTCTCCCAAGCCACACTGGCTTGTCTCTGACGGTCAGAGCCTGGGGATCCTTGCCCTCTGCCCCATCCACCGGAGCATGCTGCCTCCCAGATCAAGAGCTGGAGTGAGAGATAGGGCAGCTAAGTGGCCTCATGCCCCCAAACTCACACTCAACCCCTGTCACATCAGCCTGAACTCTGCTCTCCTGCTCCAGGCACAATGGGTCCAACTCATCCCAGGCTGCCCCCTCAACCCCGCTCTGCCTCCTGCCACTAGCTATAGCGACTAGCTGAACCCAGATCTGAGCTGCTGAAATGTCTTTCCTTTTTGTCATCTCTCACCTCAAGGCCATCTTCTCCTTGTTCTTTTCATTGCCTTTCTTCCTCTGCCTAATCCCTTCCGTCTCTGCTTCAACCCCCATTCACGACTCTGCTCACACCACCTCTCTTGGCTTTCCAGAGCTTCTAACCTCTGCCCGTCTTATCCTTCTATCCTCCTGCCTTATCCCCCTGTCCTGCTCCCCAGTTTCCTGCCTCCTATTTTCCCTGTGCTCCCAACTCTCTATTTTCTTTCCTACCTCTTTTCTCTGCTCTGCTCTTTCCCTTCATTGTTCCCCTTTTCTTATGCTCCTTACTGCTGCCACCTCTTCCTGTGGCAATTCCTCTCTCCACATGTGCCTGGCCCACCCACATCCTCCCTGACTCCTTCATTTCTCCCACACACTACAACGTCTATCCCCATCCTTCTTCTGGATCTTCCTTACTCTCTTGCCCATTCACTTTATTTGGGCCAGAGCCTGTCACTTCTTCACTGGGACTGGAGTCCATAAATTGGGCTCTTTAACTGATGTGAATCCCCACTGACTGTCTCCGTGGGTGGTCAGTTGTGTGAATTTGCCTGGTTGCTACAGCCCATTTCCCTTCTGTTGCTCGCACTTCTCTTTTTGTCCCCAGGTCTGCACTCTTTTCTCATGATAGGTAACAAGACATCCACATGGGTAATGCAGAGAAACCATTAATGTCAACCTAGCTGATATGTCAGGCTGACCAGGGGATATGGCACAGGATACTGGTGATATCAGCTGTGACAGAGCTCTGGGAGAGGGTTCATTGGTTATTTATTATTTAGATTGGTCACACATGCTACATTTAATGAAACACATAAGCCCCAAATCAGAACGTCAGATGGTAGCCAAGGACTCTGCTGACACAATTACCCAGCCCCACTTTTCTAGCATGTGCATGCAGGCCTGAGCAGCCAATCTTTCTCGAGTCTGCTGGGGAGTGAATTTCACAGTCAAGGCTGCTCCTGCTCTGCCTGCTCTGCCCCTATGGTGGGATCCAGTTCTTCAGCTCTAGTGCTTCAGCTGACCTCAGCACATGTGGTGGTGGTCTAGCTGCACTGGCACTAGAGGTTCAAAATACCTATTTTAATAGGGTGCTAATTTGTGAGTGAGTAGGGAGCCCAGAGAAGGTGCATGGCAGCATTGTGTCCATGAGTAAGCAAGGTTGAATTTGAACGTTGTTGTAATGAATAAATACAGGAGAATATTTTGCCTTGGTGCTATGGTGTTTGCTAATTTGTCACCTGTGGTAAGTTAAAACAGGAGGACAAAAACATAAAGGCTGGCTGCATTTCACTGTAATTCCTGTTTGCTTGAAGATGCTGGCATTTTCATGATAGCCTCTATAATAGCATTAGCAGCTAAAATGCCTTGCTTCAGCTAATCCACTTCCCAAATAGGATGGCTCCAGTGTTGCTATATGGCATTTTTTTTAATTAAATAGCAAACCTTCTTTTTGGTCACAGGCAGAACTGTCCGTTGTCTGAACCCTCTGAGTTGTTCAGACCAAGACATCATCAATATATGATACTGACAGTGCTCAAATTCTGCTAACGTTTCTGCTTCCTTCTTGTTAGGCAGTGGGGCACCAGGGCTAGTAAGAAGAAGAATGAACTCCCAAGGCTAGGATTATTTAACTATGAAGTCTGGATGCTTCCAAAACAGGGATGTATTTAGCTTCAACCACTCTGCTAACTATTTCCTCCATGCCTGGGAACTATATAAACCCAATCTGGATTTTGGCATATTGCATTGGTGGGATCATTTTTTCTGCTTCCATCATGGTATGCACTCATCCATGTGACTCACTGAATTCCTTTATAACTAATTTTTCCAGGTGTGTAAATTCCTGAAGTACCTCATGTCTCAGCACAACAGGAATTTTCCTAGGAGGAGTAATAAGTGCTTCCCTTAGGGATTAGGAAATGTGATATATGTGCAACTCATTTTATGTAGCCCATCACTGTATTCTTCAGCTGTATTATTTGCATTTAGTCGCACAAGGCCTCAATTAGACATCTGATGAGTGTTAATTCCTCACAAACTGTGAACCGGGATGTGGGCTGAGCTTCCACCTACACAATCACAAACCCAAGTGACTTTCCAGGGTCCCTGCACAGCCCAATAATTGGTTGTTTCTTTCTACCGTATGGAACTGATTTTACTACTTTTTTCTGTTGAAGATTTATTCCTGATTCAATGCTATGCCTTGTCTAGCAGTACATTGCATTCAATTCTTGTATCAAGGTCACTAAGCGTATGGCAGAATATTCACTCAACTCCAGAGTTATTTTCCATTCTTTGCTTTGCTCAGTACTGTTGTTGTTGTTCCAACACTGTTCCTATCCATTGTTCCAATATGCCACTGAATAAGGTCTCAGATTAGCTGTTCCTCTCAACTCAGTGGAGTGTTTAACTGTACACTAAAACTCTAGTTCAAGTGTCTTCAGTGGGATGTAAGCATTAAGCAGTGGCTTAAGGGCTTTACCACATAGGAATGCACATCATCACATGTTTAAAATCTTTGCTGAATTAGGCCCTAGTGCTGCTCATTTTTGCCATGTTGGAAACTCCAGGCACACTCATGGTGCTGCATGTTTTGGCAGAATGATCTTTTCTGCAGATGAAGGATGTTTCTGGGCTGCTGCCCCTGCTGAGGATGTGCATTGCTGTAATGTCCAGGAGCCTCAGGGCCTTCTTGAACTGCACACTGGACAAACAGAAAAAAGGATGGCCTCTGCCTCAAAGAGCTTACAGTCAAAGTATTAATCTACTGCTGACCTGGTTGATGCTAAGCCCCATCTCTTCAGGGAGTTTGCCATGATTCCAGTAACCGCCAGTACAAATATACCCTATGCCCTCCTTATGTTTGCTGCAGTGTGTATTTCCTGGTGCTAGTCAGCCAGTACTGCATAGCCAGCCCAGTACTGACAGCAGCGCAACTAGGGAGATATGGATGTCACCTACTGAATGTGGGGTCCCAAGTGGGCCTCTGCAGCCTGCACGGTAGCCTGGACTGCTGCAGCTTCATCACTACCAGTAGCCAAATGTGTGTATGGTCACACTTTTGGACTTTAGTGCAGACAGCCCCTGTATGTCTGCTGGGAGGGAGATGTTGGCCCTGCTGAGACTGTGCTCTGCTCCATGCTTCTAATGCTGTGGGCAGCCATTACTGGGGCATAAGGAGTTTCGTTATGACACCCTAATGGCCCATGTTGGCTTACAGGGCGAGCCACCCTCTGGCCCTGTTTCAACTGACATTTTGCTGAGAGCACCCTCAGTGCCAGCTGCTCCTGTGCTTCCTCCTGGGCAGCAGCAAGGTCTTGCTTTAGTAACTTCTGTAGTTATCTACTGCTGTAGGTGAGTTGGTCTGAATCTTTCTAGCCACTCCCCTTCACAATGAACTTAGTGAAATAACAGCCCTTTTGCCTTTGGCAGACATGTTAGGAAGTATGGTTAGTGATTAGGGAAATGGCTAGAAATTCCCTGCCTTGCCTTGGGCAAGTCACTTATTCCTTCTGTGACTCAGTTCCCCATCAGTACAAGAGAGCTGCGTGCCCTTGAGGGCAGGCCTAAAGTTACCTGAGAGAGTATGCCACTTCTCCAGCTGCCTGTGGAGTATTCATATGCCTTATATATTAGTTTCTTTCTACCCTCCACACCAGCTGTTGAATGCCAGTGAAGAACTGGGGCCTCCACATTGCTGCTATACTCAGTATCTTCTGCCAAATGACAGTCTGATTCTTTAAAACTGGTTAAACTACCTGTGGCTGTGTCCCTGTAACATGCAGAACAGAGAAGTCTGAAATGTAATTTGCAAAGGAAACAATAGTAGGGTTTGTACCACTGCACTCCCCTGCCCTTTTCCTCTTTCTGTGTCTCTGCACAGTGTATAAAGTTAGCCTGCAAAAGATTTTTAAAAGGTTTCCATTTTCCTGCTCTTTCCATTAGAGATTCAGATTCTGCCCCTGGAGCCTCCATGTCTGCTGGAGAGATAGTGAAATTGAGACATAAAAAGACACTGAATTTTTTGCAGTTCAAGGGAGGAGGGATTTTTAGCCAGCCTGTCTAAAACTTGGGGTTTCTTTGCTTTTGTAAGCAGTCTATTTAATATTAGTCCTGTAGGAGCACTTTGGCAAAGGGATATTATTGCTCATGTCCCAGGACTCCAGCTTCTCTTCAGGTAAAGCAGAGAGTCCATAATAAGCATCCTGGAGATGCAGTAGTGTAACTTGGGGGACACCAACCCCAGACACCATTTCAGAGGGGCTGCCAGCATGGCAGCTCTCAGAGAACCTGCACAACTGCTGCAGCCTATGCTAAGAGACCTTGTGTGGAAGCAGTCAGAAGCAAAATGATGTGGTAACCATAGACAGGGTAGCTTCTGGTCCTCTTCTCCCGAGCTGATGACATTGGACACAACAGCAGCCTGTGCCACCACTACAGCCTGGGCAAGGAGATAAGTGCTGCCTCAAGTGCTATAATTTAAAGTCACACCTCTGTGGAGACACCAAGAACCTGGAAAATCTAGATTTAACTTTTCTTCTGAGCTTGCAAAGGTTAAAAACATTGAAGAGGGACACAAACCTAGCATGATACCTCCCTGTCCAGAAGCATTTTAGAAAAAACAGCTGGAAAGAACAGCTCAGTCATTATCTATTCAGGTCACACGCACCTACGGCGTAGTGCATGGTGGACTGTGTTTATGAGGAAGCTCATTAATATTCAAGGTTTTGCATGGGAGCACTGGTCTGCCACTGCTACATCCAGGGCAGGATCAGGACCTCACTGCATTGTAGAACTCTCATTTGGTTGCAAAATCATTTCACTCTCTTAGAGGTCCAGTTTGTTTTATTTTTCTAAGGGGCTATTTTTTCTTGCATGGTGATACATAGAAAAACTCTTCTTGCCCTCCCTGTGAGTTATTTTGGAAGCTTCTAACAGTCACATTTCATTTTTTCAAACACTTTAGTTATAAGCCATGAGAAGATGGGCATTAACCATAACAATCAGTATGCAATCTGGAGGGAGGAGCACAGATGAAGGGGGACAAGAGATTGGAGGAGTCACCAGGAAGTCGATCCGTAAGCACGTGGCTGGAATACTGGCTGCAATTCTAGCTTTTCTGTCACTAGTTCTCTTAATAGAGGTTGTTTCAATTTAGAAACATGGAGTCCTCTCATGTTATGACTTGGCATACTGTATATACAGCAAGGTGACAATAGTTATTCTGCTGCACAGCAAGGAGGCAAGGGCAATTAACAGGAAAACTAAGCTAAACTTAGAAACAACGCAAACAGGCAACACAGAGGGACTCAGGCCCCTGGGAATTCTGGACTCCACAAAACCCCTCATATAATGATAGAAGTAGTGGGACAATGAACTGACTCTACACGTAGAGCCGCCAGGTGAGAGGAAGCTGAGAAAATGAAGGCAAAACTTCTTTTTCTACCTCATTGGGGAAATAGGGTGAGAAGCGAGTGAGACTTTGTTGCCAGAAATAATATCTGAAACACTGGAACAGCAGGTAAAGGTGTTTGATGAGTACTGTGACCCCAGATACAATGAAGCTGTCAAGTGATACTCTTTTTTAAAACCTAATCAGAGAAGCAAAAGAGGGACTAGATACCTCCACCGCAGAACTGAAAACTCTGCTGTGTTTCTTTGGAAATACTAAAGGTTCCTTAATCATGCCAAGATTATTTGTGGGATTTGTGATTCCAGCTTAAAGGGAGTTTGTTTAGGGAAACCACCGAGAAATGCCGACAAATATCAAGTGCAGCTGAACAGCTCATGGAAAGGATCAAAACAATGACAGCCACTAGTGCAGAACAAGTACACAGGCTTAAGATAAAGGAAGGCAGGGAGCAGAACAGAGACAGACTGTGTAAGTATGCAGGCAGGGTGGTCATGTGGAAGACAGCATGAAAGGCAGGAAGTAAAAAAATTCTAAGCCCCAGGGCAAAGAGAGCGTGCAAAGAAGAAGAAACTCTGCAGCCTTGTACAATCCCATAGCAGACCTGGTCACTTTAAAGACAGGACCTTCCTGCTCACAGTCGATTAGGAGTCCTGGTTCCGGGAAGGGGGCTGTCTGGGAGATGCTCAGGCAGGAGTTGTGTGCAGGAGGCAGAAGGTGCGTTTTGCAAAGTTTGGCACACTGACACACTGGATTTAGACCTCAGGGCAGCGTGCACTGCAACAAAATCTAAACAGTTCAGCACCAGTTCTGGGCGCCCCATTTCAGGAGGGATGTGGACAACACTGAGAGGGTCCAGAGGAGGGCCACCCGCATGATCCGGGGACTACAGGGCAGACCCTACAATGAAAGACTGTGAGACCTGAACCTGTTCAGCCTTCACAAGAGAAGGCTGAGGGGGCACCTGGTGACTGTCTGTAAACTCACTAGGGGGGACCAGAAGGGTTTGGGAGAGACACTGTTTCCTCTAGCACCCCCTGACACAACAAGGAATAATGGCCACAAGTTATTGGAGAGTAGGTTTAGATGAGACATCCGCAAGAACTACTTTACAGTTAGGGTGGCTAGGAGCTGGAACCAGCTTCCAAGAGAAGTGGTGCTGGCTCCTACCCTGGGGGTCTTTAAGAAGAGGCTGGATGAACACCTTGCTGGGGTCATGGGACAAAGGCAGAATCAACAGGTAATGTCCCTCTGTTTTCTTAATGAGGTGATAAACACTGAGTTAGGGGTGATAAACGTTCCCAGCTGGGCTGCTCAGGAGCGGGGGAACCCTCCCTATTTGCAACATCCTGCCAGGGCCTGGCCACGCCCCCCTCAGCTCAGCTCTGTGCAAGGGAAGGGAGGGCTGCTTTAGTGCCCCCGGCTTCTAGCCTGAGCCACTGCATGCATATGCCTGCATGTCTGGGATGTCTGTCTGGTTACCAAAATGATTTAGCCTAGCCAGGTTAGACTAACCTGCAAGATTGAATCAATTCAGGCTCAGGCTCTTTCAATGTCTGTCCCTAGCCCCATGTGCCCATAATTAACAGGGAGTAGCATGCAGCAGCTGCTCAGTGTCTGTCTCTGTGCCTGCAGTTACTCTACAGTCAGTGAACACTAAACTAAGATACTTTAGTCCTGTTTGATTCAGAAGTAAATTCCACCAGTTTCTCTCTCACTGTGGAGCAAGAGTGGGAAGACAGACAGTGACTGCAAAGCAGCTGAGGTGCAATTAAATCCTTACTCATTGTTATTTGCGGGTGCACAAACAGTTACTGCTATAATGGGCCACACATAATTATTGGATTGTGACCAGGAAAAAATCTGGGGGCAGGAGTTGAAGAGCAGAGGTGCTTTAACTGCAGCATGCCAAAGCACAAATTGGCAGCGTATCTGGCACCCAATAGCCATAAATTACTTGCAAAGACATTTCCATACACTGTAACATACAAAATCATTGCTCACAATTCTAATCTTCCAGCAGTGGGGGTAGTAAAACACAGTGGTTACTGTTTGAGTTAATCCAAAAGAAAAACATGCAGTTGGTCAGTTTGTTTTTACATTTCAGCTTACAGCAAGGGAGATGCTCTGGGGCACAGTTTTAGGCCCTTGATGTTTGCTTTTCACTTACTGCGTTACAGTATGAGCTTCTTTGTGGTGTGCTGGTACTTTGGAAACTAGGCCCCAGATGTACATGAAAACTAGTGCCTGCCTCCAAGATTGGCTGGCAGATATAGCTGTCTTGTGCTAATATTCAGTTCCACACATGCTGCTTCTGTGTAGCTGGGAGCTAGGACATTCATTGAGTCATTACTCCTTGTAACCCCCAGATCTTGTTTGGTGAATCAGACAATCAATTTCAACTTTTAAATCAGTGCTTGTCAGACTCAGTATTATCATCTGGTGTCAGGAGCTAAGTGACGTTAAAAAGTGGAGCACCCGAGGCCACCTCGTTTGCCCTTAGGAATGTAACTCAGCAGAGAATATGAGGAGGTGATACAAGGTTTCTAATTCTTCCTTAAAGCAAAAATCAGTTATGAAAGCTTCTATATAGCTGCACAGGACATGCTGACCACAAGCAGCTAGGATTTATGACATGGGTTAGGTTTTCAGAAAAGCCCAGAACTAATCTAACTCCACTCTGGTTGCAGTCTATAGTAGTTTGCTTCTCATGGGAACAGAGCATAGGCTAATAGTGGGTGCACCTACACTAGACACTAAGTGCAATAAATTAATTCTACTACGCATTAGCGCGTCACAGCAAAAGCCAGGCTAATGTGCTAATGCGCAGTAGAATTAATCTACTGAACATTAGCATCACCTAAAAGATGTACGCTGATGCTACTGTGCGGTAGCACCAATTACAGTGCTATAATAACAGCACTGTACATTAGTAACAGTACATTAATGCATGTGTAGCCATGCCCACAGAAAGCTTTTAAAAATCCATCCTGTATTTCTTAGTCATAGGTAAGTTTTTTCACTGAGGTTCTCACTATGATATATGAGCTCTGCCTCTAGGATATCAGTGAAGGAACAAGGAGAACTCTAAGAGAATGTAAAGGTGATAAATGGAAGGGAAAGAGTCAACATGACATCATGGAGAAGGGCCTGAGAAGAAGAAATCAGACCATGTGAGAGCAAATCTCTCCTTCTGAGCTCTGACGTGAAAGCTGAGTTTTTTTAATTCATTGTTTATAGGGTACCAATAGTGGCTAAGCACTTTCCAGCCAGTGAGCAAACACTTTCCAGGCAGAGCCCCCAGGATCTTACAATCACATGACTTTGAAAAGTAGCAGACAGGATTTTCAGAGACAGGATTTCCTGAAGCCTAACCAGGGCAGAGGCAGCTGATGTGAGGAAAAGGCTTGGCTCTGTAGGGAGCAGTACATATTTGCAAGCTGAGTGAAATGAGTGTTTCCCCCAAAGACGATGTTATGTTAACAAGCACTGAGGGAAATAAAGTGCATCTAATTAAAAGTGAATGCCAAGGAGATGGGTGGCAAGGGGTAAGCAAGCAGCTAGACAAGCTTTTTTTGCAGTGAATGAGAAGGCAATCAGTGCTAAAGGCTGAGGCATGTTGGACAGGAGGCAATATGTTATGCACAGTAAGCAAATGAGGTGTCCTTCACACAAATAACTGAGAAATGCAACCATGAAATCCCTGCCTAAACACCAGGTCCAAGGATAAAACACTGGGAATGTGTCTCTGAACAAACCAAAAGGTCTGGCTTGTAATGGTGGACTCATGACAGACTGGGTTGGGAATGACATATCTTTAGCAGCAAATGTCACAAGGCTAGTTGCTATCCTGTACTCTCATGGAGTTTGTTTCCTGAGGCAGCCCTCAGGAGAGCTCCTGAGAAAAAGTAGAAGCTATAGTCCAACAATTCACCTAACACAGGATGATAAGGAGGTAATGGAACAGCAGGCTTCGGTTTTGCAGCTGCGGATGAGCAAAGAGGAAGATTCACTACAATTTTTTTCACAACCATGCTCCAAAAATAGCCCTCATTCTCATGGCACTGCTGCTCAGCTGTGTCTCTAGGTCCTAAGCTTCTTCTCAGGATAGAAATAACTCTCAGTAGATAATAATATTTATACAGCACTTTTCATTGGTAGATCTCAACTCTCATTCTGTTGCAAAATGATTTCACTCAAAGTTCCAATTTGTTTTATTTTTCTAAGGTACTATTTTTTCTTGCATAGTAATTCATGGAAAAAGTCTTCTCACCCTCTCTGTGAATTGTTTTGAAAGCTCCTGACAGTCAGCTCTCATTTTTCAAACACTTTAGTACTAGGTCATGGTAAGTTGGTCATCAGTCATAACAGTTGGCCTACAAAGGAGGAACAGTAACATTATCCCCATTTTACAGACAAGGAAACCAGTGTATCAAGAAGCAAAGTGACCTGCCTAAGGTCACCAAGCAGATCAGTGGCAGAGCCAGGTATGGAACCTAGGATTCCTGAGTCCCAAACCTTTTTTGCTGTCTTCTAGCTCACTGCCAGGAGTGACCAGGAATAACGGTCACAAGCTGGCAGAGGGTAG
>NW_017728914.1:5014599-5057362 GCF_001723895.1 Crocodylus porosus
GAGGAAGTGGGGGTTAGATGACCCCAGTACTCTTTCCTGCCATGGCAGGGGGTCGGACTAGATGATCTGCTCAGGTCCCTTCCAACCCTAGAAATTATGAAACTATGAAACTCTCCTGTGTAGAAAGAAAAAAAAACCCTGGCATGAGGCATTCTGGAGTGTCCCCCACCCCCTGCCCACACCCAGCACCTCTCTCAGGACACACACATGGTTGAAGCAAAAAAACTTTATTTCCCTAACTACACCCACCCCCATCCCCATCCCCCCTCAACCAACAGAGTCCCTCCACCACCATCCCCACCCACCAACAATAAAAAACCTCCTTACAATGTAAAAACTATTTACAGTGTGTCAACTATTTACAACATCTCTGGGTTTCAGGCCCTGAGTCTGTGTGTGTGTGTGTGGGGGGGGGGATAGGGGGCAGAGCCCAGGGGCAGGTACCCCGTATCTCAGCTTCAGGCCATTCCCCCATGGGTCTGGGGGCTGCAGCAACCCCGGCGGGCAGAAGCTTCATACTGCGGTCACCTGGGATGGCAGTCCCTGAGGGCAGGCGGCTCCCCCTCCAGCTGACCCAGTGCAGCCCCAGCATCCCTGTGAGGTACAGCCAGGTCCTTGGGTGTTGGAGAGAGTGGTGGGGCCCAGGCAGGTGGCACCAAGTCTGAGGCAGGGGTTGGGCCAGGGGGTCTGGCAGGCAGGAGGCACTGGAGGATGTCTTCCCAGGCCCAGATGGGGAAGGTGGTGGGCTTCCATGTGAGAAAGTCTTCCCCAGGCACTGTGGGGTGGCGGGCAGGACCCAGGGGCCCTGTGGGGCCATTGGCAGGGGCCTGGCAGTGGGGGACATGGACACAGCCACCAGGGCCAGAAGGGTGTCCAGGGCCAGGTGGTTGGTGTCCTCAGCCTCCACTGCCTGGGCTTGGAGTGCCACCTGCTGTCAGAGCAGCTTAAGGCGCTCCCACTCCAGGGCCTCCATTTGTGCCTGGTGATCCGGCTGCGCATGGTCCTGCGCTTCCTCCCAAGTGATGTCCTCTACCCACCAAGCCTGCTTCCATGCCTCCCACTCCTTTGCCACGTCCACCAACTGCTGGAGCAGGAGGGTCTGGTCCATCGTGTGCCAGTGGCACAGCTGGTACACCTGGATGACTCCAGGGCTTGGTGGCAGTGACCTGGAGCCCCCATCCCTGCTGGGGCAGGTGGGATCTCCCCTGCATCCAGATGTACCTGCAGAGGCAAGAGATAGAAGCCTTTTGTGAGAGTTTGCAACATTTCACAGATAAGAGAAGAGCCTTTGCACCAGGGGTAATGCTCTGTCCAGCCTCAGATCAGGGTTTAGCCATACATGGGTGACCAAGGACCATGGTAAATTGGGTGGGCAGGCCTGAGCCCAGGTGGCCACTGGCTGAATGCCCCCATACCCACTTGGTCTGCTAGGGCCAATGGACCACTGGGTGCTGGCCACAGGCAGCCTGCCTCCCCTGCCCTCTTCCCAGAGTGGGATAGGCCAGGCTGCTGGCAGCACCTGCTGCTGCAGCTCCAGACCCCACTCCCGCTCTCTGCTCCTTCAGGCCAACTGCTCTGCTGTGCTGCTGCCCAGCCCACAGTGCCTGGGCTTGGGATGCGTGGGGCTCCCAGACAACAGGGGCAAGGGGCTGGCCATGCCCCCACCCTCCTAGCAGGGGGCCTCTCTGGAGAGGTACCCCAGGGCCTCTTCCCCTTGCCTCCTGTGTCATCACTGTGTCCCCAGCATGCCTCAGGTAGCACCAGATAAGCTGTTTGTGGATGCAGCAGCTGGGAGAGGAGGGTGGTTCAGGGTGCTAAAGGCCTGAGGTCTCCTCCTCTGGTGATGTGTCACTGAAGGGGTCAGAGTGGGGCAGGGGCCGCCCTGCTGGTGACAGTTTCAGGGGTGCTGTGCTGACCAGGAGTGTTCTCATTCCTGCATGCCTTCCAACAGGGCCTCATAAATATGGGTGTTCAAGCACCTGCCCCATGTGAAACTGCCTCAGCACATCAGTACCACCCCAGAGTGTCATGAGGTTGCCAACCTTCTCCCGGGTCCAGTTGGGTGCCTGGGAGAGCAGCACAGATGTGAACACATGGGTAGGGCTGGGGCTCAGTGGAGGGGAAGTCAATGGCATGATATCCTGTGCTGGCTCTCTGGGCTCCCGCATGGCTGTCCCTGTGATGCTGGCCCTGGATGGCTGCCAGCAGTGTCCATCACAAGGGCATGGCCAGGAACAGAAAGCTGTGTGGTAGAGGCATATCACCACAGCACCTGCAATGAGAGGAGACAGCTCAGGGTGAGCAGCAGCATGAAGCAGGTGCTGGACCTGCTGGCAGAGACAGCCAGGCAGTAGCCCTAGGGGGATCCTAGGGCTGGGCAGGGGATGCAGCAATCTGCAGCCCTTTGCAACACTCATCTGTGGCCAAGAAGCAGCTCTGGAGGGGACAGGCCAGGCAGAGGCAGCCTGCGGCCTGTCTTGGGGGGACACGGGGCCTGCGCTGGTCCCAGAGAGTACACAGGCTCCAGCAGGCATCTGTGCTGTGTATCCCAAGGAACAAAAGGCCACAGGCTTCTATATCCTGCAGCTGGGGCTACCAGAGAGCAGCCCAGCCCTGGGGCAGGAGAGGCTCCCAGCCAGGAGCCCTGGGGCTGGGCTCAGGCTGGCCCCCTAGTGGCTGGGCATACTCGGCACTAAGTTAGTGCCAGGTTGCACCTACATGTGCATTACTGTGCATTAACTAATCATGACTAAATCTGATACCTGAATTTGCAGGTATCAAAAGCTATTTTTACTGTGCAGTAAGGGTGTGCACATGTAGAAGCATGCTCATACTGTGCCAGACAGGTGTCTACCTGTGCAGGAAAGCAGGAGCAGATTTGCTGCCAATCTTCTCCCACTTCCCAGGGACTTGCAAGAGGCCCTTTCCACCACCAGGGGGAGGTCTAGGTCTCAGCTGCAGCTGCCAGCAGCGGCAGCCATCTTTGAAAACCAGTCTCACGCATTGCTCTCTGGCCAGCCACTTCCCTCGCCAGCAGTTGCATGCCCAGAGCAGAAGCAGCACACAGCAGCACTCTTCTCTCTGCCTCTGCCTCCCATGCTATGGCTGCTCTAGCCCCTGGCCCTGGCAGTGATGATCATCACCCTGCAATCCTGCTAGCCACCACACTGGCCCTGCTAGCCCACTGCACTGGCCCCTCCCTGGCCCACATCCATCTGGGCCCTTCTGGCTCCCCCCCACACAGGGACCACCTGCCCAGCCACCACATGCTGTCCCAGGGCCACCACTGCACACCTGCTGCCTCCACCCCATCTGCCTGGATGAACCCCAGCAGGGATGCCAGTCTTGGGCTCCTGGATGCCACCTCTGAGCTACCATTACACATCAGCCTTACAGCCTCTGGGCCTGCTGGGCCAGCCAGGACTGGTGGTGGCACATTGTCCAGCATGCCTGGCACAATGAGTGGTGGCTGAAGGCCCTCAGGATTACCCAGGCCACCTTCCAGGACCTCCTGAAGCAGCTCTACCTCCACCTAGAGCAGCAGGACACCAGCATGGGGCCTGCAGTACCTCGGCGGTACATCAGCCACTTTGGTGTGGGCGAGGCCACCATGAGGGAGGCCATCCTGGAGGTGTCCCATGCCCTCTAGGACATGCTGGTGGACACTGTGTTCTGTATGCATGACCACCTGGTGGTGGGCTTCCATGCCCTGGGATTCCTCCAGTGCATAGAGGTCCTGGATGGGACTCGCATCCCCATCACCTGCCCATCCCACAGAGAACACCCCTACTACAGCTGGAGGGGTTTTCACTTTATAGTGCTCCAGGCTATTGTGGACAACTTCAGGGCCTTCACGTATGTAAGCACTGGCTGGACGGAGTGCCCACAATGCCCACATCTTCATTAACTCTGGCCCGCTGGGCCTAGTGGAGAGTGGGATCTTCGTGCTGGGGGTGCTGAACCTGCAGCCGGACACTGTGCCTGTTCCACCTCTCCTCATCGGGGTCCTTGCCTACCCGCTTCTGCTCTGGCTCATGTGGTCCAACACCAGTTAGCTGGTCCCTCACCAACCTGACTTCAGTGCTTCCTAGGCTGGACCTGCACCCTGGTGAAGTGTGCCTTTGGCTACCTCAAGGGATGCTGGTGCACCCTCATTGCCCATCGCCCACCTCAAGTTTGCTGAAGATGACCTCCTCCAGGTCATCCTTGCAGCCTGTGTGCTGTATAACATCTGCAAGGCCCATGTTCAACTAGGCCTGGGTGGAGGAGGCACAGTGTGCGAAAGGTGCCTGGCACTGGGAGCACCACCTGGGGTGGTACCAGCAGCAGCAGCAGCAGCAGCAGCGGCGACAGTGGCAGTGGTGCCTTCTCATCCCCGAGTGGAGGGCCTAGGAGAGCTGCACACCCACTAGCGAGGACCAGGGCACTGGGTGCAGGAGGCACTGGCTGACCACATCCTCCAGCACTCCCAGCTCTAGCTCTTCTGTGCCGCTGCCCTGAACCCCCCCACCCCTCTGCTCACCCCTAGCACCATGCTCACTACAGACATCTCGGAAGAACAAGTGTTTATTCCCCTCACATCAACCAGAGCCCTCTTCCCCTTCCCTCCCCAATAAACAGAGCCCCTCCACCACCCCCACCCACCAACAATAAAAAACCTTTTTCCCCCATGAAAACTATTTACAATATCCTTTGTGGGCTATCCTAGGGCAGGGGCTGTGGGGTAGGGGTGCCTAGGGGGCAGAGCCTGGGGACAGGTGGCCAGCACCCTGGCTTATGCCTGCTCCCTCATGGATGCACATGCTGTGGCAAGTGCGGTACGCAAGGGGCTCACCTGGGGGCAACAGTGGCTGGTACTCCCCCAGCGCAGCCCTTCTGGTACCCGGGGTCCAGGGCCAGCATGTAGTCATGGCCCCACTGTGGACAGCTCTGGCTCTGAGGTTGTGTACAGCCAGGGCAAGCAGTGGGGCTGGGCCCAGGTGGAGGGGTTGGGTTGGGTGGTGCCAGACCCAAGGCAGGGGCTCGTGGCTGCTGGAGGTGGCACAGGACCTCCTCCCAGGCCTAAATAGGGACCTGCTGCTGGGTGGTGGGTGGCTGCTAGGGGGCAGATGGGGCTAGGGTTGGGGGCTGGGCAGCAGGTGGCACAAAGGTGACCACCAGGACCAGAATGGTGTCCAGCATTCAACAGTCATTGTGGCCTGCACTGCCCGGGCCAGGATGGCATCCTGCTCCTGCTGGACCTCCACCTGCTCATGCTCCAGGGCTAGAAGCTGCACCTGGAACTCCCTGTCCGCCTGTTCCCACACCTCCTTGTGCTGGTTCCACATGTCCTCATGGGTGATATCCTCTGCCTGCCAGCTGTTCTGGTGGGCCACATCCTCCACCTCTCAGGCCTAATCATCTTCCAGCTGGTCCTCCAATGCTGTGGGCAGGGGGTCCAGGAGGAGGGTACTGTCCAGGGTCCTCCTTTGGTGGAGCCAACACATCCGCAGGGATGCAGGCAGGCTAGGGCAGGTGGCTTGCAGGATTCCCCAGGGGACACAGGGGCCTGGAATACACTCAGGCTCCCTGCTGCTGTGCCACAGGGCTCTGAGCACCTGCAGGCTTTTAAAGGCCTGAGGCAGGGGCTGCCATAGAGGTAGCCCAGCCCTGGGGCAGGAGAGGCTTCCAGCCCAGAGCCCTGGGGCTAGCCTCAGGCCAGCCCCTAGTGGCAGGGCTGATCTGGGAGCAAACTTGGTCCCAGTTGGTGTTTGCAAGTGTGCTACTGCACAGTAACTAATTGCAAGTAAATTTACAGGTAGCAAACGTACTCACAATTAAGCATTTTTACTGTGCAGTAAGCATGCACACATGTAGACACACATACTTACTGCACAGCAAACTATGCTACTGCCCAGTTAAGTATCTTGTGTAGCTATTTACATGAGATGCTTTACTGTGTGTTAGATTAATCTAATGCACAGTAAAACATTGCCATCTGCATATTCATAGCAATTACTGCACAGAAGATCAGCCTAATGCACCATTTTATAGTACCTGTAGACCAATTGCTCCTGGTCAGCCTAGGTAGTAGGAAGACGCAGGGGTTGGGGAGAGCTGTCCTGGTTGCCAAGCAGCTGCCTCCCAGCCATGTGGAGACTGGGACCCATCCTGGTCTCCACATGCCTGGGAGGCAGCTGCCTGGCAGCTGGGACATCTCTTCCAACTATGTGGAGATCAGGATCGGTCCCAGTCTGTGCAGGGTTGACAGGTTGAGCCAGGACAGCTCCCCCTGACCCCTGGGGCTTGGGGCTGCCAGGAAGCTGCCCACTGAGCTAGGACAGCTTCTTCTTCCCCCTCCCCCTCTATGCATATTGGGGTTGCCCCCAGAGCCAGGGCAGCTAGAGACTGGCACCAAGGCGAGCCTGGAGCTCCCCATGGCTGCTGCAGGGGACAGAGCAGTGCAGGAGCAGCCCTGGACTAGGCTGCTCCTGTCAGGTGCAATTTACTCCCAACATGTAGACGTGTGCCCATGAGTGCTTTAATGAGCCTGAATTTTCTGTGGAAAAAATTCAGGCTCATTAATTGCATGTGTAGACATGCCCAGTAATGATAACATAACTAGACTAAGAAAGGGTGGAACAGGGATGTAAATGGAGAGAGCAGAAGACAACGCAGTTTTGCAGTGATGGGTGGGTACAGAAATATTTCTAAAGAAATCCATCTTTCAGTTGTCACCATGAAGGGTTTTAGGCACAGTGTTGCTACAGGAGAGCACTGCATGAACCCAAGACAATAAAGGGAATAACTTGCAATGGTGTTGTTTTACCGCTGATTTTTTTAGGGTCATTCTACATTTGATTCTGGAAAATTATACCAGTGCATGGACTTCCCCTGCCTGTCTGCTCCTGAGCCAAGATGCAAGTAGCAGTGACTCCAAGCTTGCTTCTTTTCCGAAGAAGAAAACAGTTTCCCCGCTTAATTTAGGATGGTTGATTTGGGGGGGGGAGGAGAAAGGTATGTGTTATATAAGAGAAAATAGGGTACTTTCATACAATAAAAGCTGTGATTCTGATGTAATCCTGCAACTAGGGCTTTATGAAGAAAACCGTTTCAATATAGACACTATACAATTCCAAGAGTTGGCAACACTGTAAATTGTTATTGGTGAGTCTGTCTCTGCTGCATGCATCTTTTCTAGATACTGCATATATTGCACCAACATATATTCAGCTTTACCCAGTCTGATCCTCTTATATTCACTTATCAAAGTGTAGCATATACTGTATCCATCATATCCACCATTGAGGTAAAGCATATACTATTCAACCACTTATCCCTGAATTGTGCCCTAAGACCTTAACCTTTAGCAACTGAAACATGTTTGCTTGTAGTTCATATTCCGACACAAGATGTCTATATGCTGTTTAGCATTCCAGACAGAACGTAGCTTGTGGTAAACAAATATGACAAAAATGAGAATCAAGCTGTGTGGAAACCTGGTGGCTTTTTGTGTCTGTAGTTGTAACTGTTTTCTTTTATAATTGTCTCCTGTTTAGAATGGAGCATGCTTCCTTATGTCACAACAGAAGTGACTTCCCAGTGTGGCTAAAATGCAGTAGAACAGTCCTCAAAGTAAGAAGAATGTTTCTGGGGAGCAGCTGGTAGCTGTAGAAAGAGACTGTGTCCTCTTAGAAACCCTATTAAACCCACGCTTCAAAAAGCTATTACGAAATTGCCAAGGACCTCATTATCCTAAAACTATTGTACAGACCTGGTTAAGGGCTCATTAGTGCTGACAAGCTCTCACGCCTTCTTAGGAAAGTGACAGCACAGAACTGCAGGCCAGGGAGTTTGAAGAGATTATGATTCAAGAACTGACCATATCTCAGTATAAACTTACCTGGATTGAATGCAATTTTGAGAGTGAAGTTCAAGCAAGAGGCCAGGAGGAAAATCACAGTGGTCTGTAAGCAGGAAGCCCTGCTGCAGCTCCAGAGAAGGTATTGCTCCATGAGGGAGGAGTCTGCACAAAGGAAGCTGTGTCATGAGATACGATATGCCATGTATAATCCACAGGCCACTTCTGGGCATGAAGACACATTAGCTTGGAGCCAGGGACATCCTGTTTTGGTCAGGCATAAAGGCTGCAATTATTTTGTATCCAAGTGTAAAATATGCAACAAGCAACAAAAGACAAAATACAGAACGAAGATCATGAGAGTGAGTGCCTTTGGCAATACTGGTGAGATCTAGTCAAACCAAGTGGGAATGATTACCCCTTCTGAAGGACTGCATCTTGGCTGATGGTGACATCCGAATGATGTCCAACACGTCAGATCTTGCTACATTGCAATTTGCTTGCTATAGTACCTCAGACAAGTTAATCACAGACAATGGGTGACAAGTCACCAGCAAATCATTTCGACAACTTTCTGAGAAGTATCCAAGCTCAGTATGTCAAGCCTCTCATTATGGACAGTCATCTGTGTCTGTTGCAAAGCCTATTCATTCAGCATAGAGCTAAAGAGAGCGTGGGTTTGTAAGGTGCCAACACTAAACTTTGCACCAGAGTAGCAATGTGCCATGTTTTGATAGTTTCCTTGCAGGGTTAGGAAGGCAACAACATCAGAGTTGCTTCAGACCTTGGGGGTCTTTAAGAGGAGACTGGACAAGCTTCTTGTGGGCAAGGAAGATAACTCCAGAATGTGAGGAGAGCTAGTGATTATCAGATTTGAGTGTAAATGACAGCTCCTCCATCAACCCGCCCCCCCCCAAAAAAGGACTGGTACCTGGGTTCTTTATGTGGCTCTGCCATCAGACTGCTGGTTGACACCAGGTAAGTCACTTTTCCTTTCTGTACCTCCATTTCCTCCATGAGGATAGTGATACTTGTAAAGCACTTTAATATCTCCTGAAGAAAGATGCTGTTTAGAAGCTGTTAGTGAAGCAGCACAGCTCTTCACCAATGTCACTTTTTGTTACTAGCCCCTGGAGGGCAGCATTATAGGATTATACTACGAGAAGCTTGGTGGAAAGATCATGGTAGAAGGAACTTATTATCAAGATGGCTGTGTGATCTTAAGCATTGCTGGATGACCCAGATGCTGAGAACGCCAGCACTTCATACAAAGGTAGCAGGTGACAAACCTGAGAGTGGGTGACCAAGGTATAAAAAATATTGTAGCCTCAGGTCAGAGAGTATCCACAGATACAATAGTGAAGATTAGCCATCAGACAGCTAGAATTTGGAATGGGATAGATCATCTTCCTTCAGGGCTTGAACAAAACAGTGAATGGGACATACATTCTTGTTGTCTATTTATTTGCACCTTCCCCTGGGACATCTGGTACCAGCCACTCTAGATACTGGGCTAGGTAGTCTGATATGACATGTGCTATGTTCCTGTGTAGACTGTTATTTCTATAAGGCTATAAGATTCAACAGTGCTTCCCAGGCAAATTAAAAGTAGTTTTCTTGCCCTGAAGTGCTTGCAGTTATTTGAGAAAAGATATAATGGGTGACAGTGAGCAATAGCTGGGTGCTAGATGGCATCCTGCATGTAGAAAGAGGTTCTGGGTGAGAAGGAGAGAGCTACACAGGACTGTTGAGGAAGTAGAGCTCTCCCAAAAGGAGAGGTGGAAGGAGCTTGAGGGAAGGAGCAGGAACCATAGAAGAAAAGTATATAGGAGAAAATGAGGAAAGGCTAGGGTCTAGAGATGGCAAGACAGCCATGGCTGTACTGAGGGTGGGGCATAGGGAGGACAGCAGGCTGGAGGCGGTGTACCTGAAGAGGAGGTATGGACTGTGCCTAAAGGCACCACCTATGCACTACACAAATGCTGAAAGTTTAAATCTGGCCCCTGACTTCATGCTCACTATCCTGCAGGTGCAATCTTGTTGGCATTGAGAATGGTCTTTAGCTTTCTAACTGCTGGATTTGATGTAGGAATCAAGCAAAAATCTCATGGTCTAACAATGCACCATAACAGTTTATGTATGCAAATTTGCAGGGCAAAACCGAGAGTCTGCTTTAAAAACATGTGGTTCAATATGTGCAATGCAGGCAAATATATGTAGTTTAAGAGATCTGTGATCAGTCTTATTATTCTTGTACCTCGAGCAGGGATAGGATGAGAACGGTGGTTTCTTTAAGGCACTTTAGTACTCTCTACATCCTGGGACTTTGCGGGCACCTGCTCTTCCTTTGTGTAATTTAGAGCTATCTCAGAGGTACTCTAAGCTGAAGAGACAGATAGTAACTGTCCTGGCATGTCCCAATTCTATTAGGCCAGTTTCACACTGACCAAGGTGGTCTCATGTGCAGCTGGCCACTTATACTTTTTAAAGATCCTCCATGTTGCCTAAGAAATCTAAAGGGACACATGAGTGACAGAGGTACAGGACTTATCTTCAGCATGGAGGTGAGTTATAACTCAAGTGTCCCTAACTTTAGCTCTGTCCATAAGCAAACCTGTTACCTTGAGTGTGGAGTTACTTGTAACTTAAGTGAAGGCTATAGCCTGCATTAACTGCTAGGACCCTCATGCTCTGCTGCTAAATAGCTTAATCGCCCTGTACAACTCAGTGTTAGTTTATGGCGGGTATGCCTTCACAGCAGAGTGCACTTGGTTGTAGGCAGGGATGCTGGGGTTTGTCAAGTTTGCCTGCTAGTATCTGGAGTGCAGAACCTCACATAGCAAATGCAGCTGTGGCTACACTGGTGCTGCAGCAGACTAAGTTAGGTGCTGGGAGTATATCCCAACGTCCTTAGTACCTGAGCAAAGTGAGTGACTCTAGGGACTGCTTCACAGTGTGCTGGTGAAGAATTTATCCTTCTTGGCTTGCATGTTCTCATTCAGCCAGTACATGCTGCTGAGGCGCTTCCAGCTCTACAGGCTCCTTGCTTCTGGCCAGGTGGTGCCTATGGCAGGTCAGCAGGGGGGCGCTCCCAAGTTGAGCCACCCACCTCACTGCGCCAGACCACCTTCCAGGCTCCGAGTACCTCCCTGGGGTGCCTCGTGTCTGGCTGACCCCCTTCCTGGAGCACACTCACTAGCCTGGGGGTAACATAAGCTGCCACCACCCCAAGAAGGGACTGTCTTGGCCCTGTGTTCTCAGGGAAACACAGACCTAATAGCCCTACGGGTACTCGACCCAGTACAGGCACTTGGGACACTTCCCCAAATCAGGGGCCAAAAAGGCAAGTCTCCCTTAGTCTACAGACCTAAGGGGCCTCTTAGGCCTAATTTAGACCCACCCCTAGTAACTCTCCTACACCAGTCACAAAGGAGAATTTTATTGATTACAGGGGTAGGGTGAAAATAAGGTACAAGATAGAGCAGTATCATAGAAATCCCATAGAGCAAAACAGTCTGGCTGAGGTAGCCTTTTGATCACGCAGCTGAGTTACTGCCAGCTAGATATCTAACCAGATCTGGAGTAGCTTACTCACAAGCATCATCCTGAGGCTGTTGGAGATTCCCTCTGGAGGCAGGCCGTTCCTAGCTCATGAGTTATGGGGAAGAACACCAGTTTCAGATAGCAAACTCATCTCTGTGTCCCCCACATAGCTGCTGCCCCCTCCTCCTGGGCAGTCTTAACTTATATAGCCCCTGTGACCTCATTCACCTGGTCCAATGGAGGCCAGCACCTGTTGGGTGTCGGCCAACCAATTTGAAATACACCACTAGCTGCCGGGCAGACTCTAGCCCACCAGGTAGAAGCCCCTCACCCAGATAGCTGATACCACTCACGTAGGCAGAGGGAGCAGGTTTCCCCCCTCCCTCAGGAATGTATCCATCTCAGGTTACCTAAAGAGATAGGGTAAGGGTGTGTCTCCTCTGCTGGGGCCATCCTAATCAAATTGTCACAGAGCAGAGATTTTTGGGGAGAAACAAAGGTGGCTTCCTGCCACAGTGCCGAGCATGGATCCAGCAGAGGTTAACCAGCATTCCTGATTTTGACTGCACTGCTACTGCAGCAGGACGGAGAGAGGTGGCGTGGTAGAGGGCATTTAATCCATGGCTTGTGATCCTCAGAAGAAGATTCATATTAACCTGGCTGTAAGGGGCACGTGGGGCTAAAATTCCCGGGTTAATGCTGCAGTGGATGTGTGGATAATTTTGAACGTTATGTATAAATTGTTACATTTGCCCTGGGATTGCAGGAGGGAACAGCAGGACTGTACGCAAGGTACTGCTGTCTGAATGAACAAGCTTCATCGTTCTACGAGTTTAACTTCTTGGTCTTTTGAGAACAACAGTGGAGATGGGCCATTGTGGCTGCTGTCACCCAGCTAGGTTATTTCATATACAGATAATTCAAGTTAACTTGTCACTGAGGACTAGGCTCAGACCCCTGGACTTGTTTGCTTTCCTGACCATTGTACAGTGAACATTGTTTTTGGAATGTGGCCTTAGCTGTGGCCTTGGGAAACTTGAAAAACTCAAGATGAGACAGAAAAAAAAATTTAAAAATCCAGAGCAAATTAAACCATTTTTCTCTAGTATTTTCCACCAAGGAACTGGCATTTCATAATGAAGGGGAAAGTCAGATACCTTCAGATATGCCCTTATTAAATTAAAGATGTAATGTAATTGCCTGCTCATAGTATGGCTATCAAACTAAATGCAGTACAAAAGATTTTAATACCTTTTTTAAACAAACGGAAGGTCTCATTATTCTCTAGTGTGGTTGCAGTTTCCACTGCCTATCAAATGCAATCTTCTAACTCTTAAACTATTTCATTAGGTTTCTCCCCTATAGAATACCTCCAATGTAGAGTGAAGTGTCCCACCAGGAATTAGCAATTAGTCTCCAAATATCAAGAAGACAATCAATCATGAGAATGAAAGAAGAGAAAGAGTGCATGCAAATTCTGCCCTCTTCGTTGCAATGCACCATATCCTCCGGAGCAAGCTAGTCACCGTGCTGTGAAGTGATGCCATAAAATAACCCAGGAAGCTGAATGGATTAATATAGGTGGGAAGTAAACTCATGCCCAGATGGCAAAGTGTAGGATCTGATTGGGTGGAAATCACGTTTTGAGTTATAAGCAGGGTTCCTTTTGGGAAGTGTTAGAAAAATTAGATGCAACTTGGGGGAAAAAAGTATCATCAGCAAGGAAGAAGAATTTCTTTGCTGGAGAAAAAAAACTAATGGTCTCTCTTATCAGCACTGTAGTCTCAGGCAGCAGTCAGTTGCAGTGCTTCAGAGAAAAGAATAATGCCCTCATGTACCTAATGCTGTAGTATTATCCCATGGGTGATTTCTTCCTCACTCAGCTGCTCATCTGCTTATGATCTGATCACCTACCAGTGAGTTCAGCTTTACTGGTGCATCAGTTCCCACATGTTATGTGTCTGCATTTAAAAAGTACATCTAGAAAACAAATTCACAAGGGGCCTGATCTTGAGTGTGGGCAACATAAAGTTACTGACCAGCCTGATTTCACAGGCACTAAAAACACCTGCATGAGAAAAATATGTCAGATTTTCCTCTAGTATTTTGTTGGCACTGTAGCCACAGGAAGACGAAAAAGAAACATTTCACGGAGTCATTGGACCCCATGACAGTGCCAGTAGTACTTCTCTGAAAAACAAGGAAACCCACAGAAATGCTCCTGGTTTTGCTGTGTACTATTTCAAGCATCCTTGGATGGAGCCAAGCTGCAGCTGCTTTTAGGAGCCAGTTTCCAGTAGCAGCATGCTAGAAGTTGCTGTAATCCAGAGCACTCGGATGGAAGCAGAATAGTTTTTATCAGCAAAACATCTGAGAAACATGAGATCTGGAGAACACTGAAGTCTGCAGTTCCTGCAAATCTAATGTACTTCTGCTCAGATCCACAGAGAGGGACTGACTGTTCATCTCTGCTCCATGATGGCAGAACTGCAAATATGGAGAATGGGAGAGCACTGATTCTGATCTCACCATCTCTGAGTTACACAGCCAGGCCAGGCCTATCAAGCACTAATTTTCCAACTAATCTGTTGGGACAGAAACCTGTATCTCTTTCAAGTCAGGCAGAAGGGAGGGTAAAATGGCATTTTATAGACTAATTCAGAGACAGTGACAACACACCGCTAATTCAACATCTCTTTGAAAGACTGGTGACAAATTGTTGCTTTGTCTCATTTGGAATGACCTGGCTTCAAAACGTTGAATGAATCACATGGAGCAGAGATTTGGGACTCCCACATCCCAGGCCAGGGCTCTAGCACCCTGGTAATCCAGGGTGTGTTATTACAGTACTAAGAACACTGAGGCTTTTAGGTGTTTCTCCAGTAGGAAGTTTTATTTTTACCAGGGTTGTGGGAAGGGCTGAGCTGGCTGAATGGGAATAAAGCCACAATAAATGTTTGACACAGGTTTGTTAGGATCTGCTGATTTGATGCACTCTCAGTCTCACAGCTGTAGGGAAAGAAAGACCTGCCCTTAGCTAAATGGCATTTGACTAATGGTCAGGCTGAAGCTGAAGGAACCACTGTAAAAGCTATAAAGCAAACACTTAGCTACCCCAGTGGCTGGGCCAGCTGGGGTTTTCTGTTATTCAGAGGGAGAGGCTTTGGGGGGACATTGAAAAAATGGCTCTTAGGCAGAGACAGACAGATGTTTCCCAGGAGAATACCAGATTATTTCTGTCCTGAGCCAGCAAGAAACCTTTCCCCTGTTTAGAAACAAGAGAGTTCCTAGTTATGGTAGTAAAAAGGTAGACCAGAGAGTCCCAGAAGGCCATTGACTAGTGCTGTGGGTGAGGATAGAGATATGGAGTGTTTGTCTACAACAGTGACTCTCAACCAGGGTGATGAAGCACCCCAGAGTGCCACCAGATCCTTTCAAGGGTGTTGTGAGGTGTGAGGAGATAAGCACAGGCTCAGGCTTGTCCCTTCCTAAACAATCCCCCAACCCACTGGCCAAACCCTCTGCCAGGAGGTATATGCTGTAATATATAAATTAGTTTCTGAAATGGTATGCCACTCCCTTCACAAAGTTATGTCTGAGTCCAGTGAGGTGTGCTTTGAGTCCAAAAAGATTGAGGACTGTCCCAGGGGCTCTTGCAAGGGCCTGTCCTCCTGCTTGCACATTTCCAAGCCAGGAACGCAGTGGCAAAGCTGCTCTGGGGCACTCTATTATGGCCCCACTCAAGACCTGAATCTCTAGCATGTTGGAAGTGGTGGTGGTGGATGCAGAACAGGTTCACCGTACATTTCTGAGTTGCCCCGGTTCCTTCTTTTTTGTGGCCTTGTGACAAGGTATTTAGCAGAATTCACAGATTCCCTGGAATTTGACAGGGCTGTGCCATGAATGCTTCTGCTATGGCCATAAACTTGCAACCTTTGGGCTGCCAACCATGCACTTTAGCACCCATACAACCCCAGCCCCTTTTAACCCTACAAGCAGAAGCAGATGGGTGTGGTGTACTTGGGACAACCCCCCCCGAAGACAGTCAGGAATTTGGCATGCATGTGATCTTACTGAACTTTGTTTGGTTTTAATAATAAAGTTAAAAAGTTCAGACTCTGTGCAAAGGACACTTCTGTACTTGAGCTCCTAGATCTAGTGCTTATGAGGCTTCTTACATCTTGCCCATATTAAACATGCTCCTATAGTCAGCTGCAGACTCGGCTCAGCTTCACTGTAAATAGAGGCTGGCACCCGTCAGCTTGGCAGCTTGCACATGGTGATGTGGTGAAGCATGCTTGGGATGGTATACCACTTGCTTGCAAACAGAGCATGCACGGGCCTCATGCTGGGTGCCACAAGGTCTGCTTTGTTGCTGCTGTTTTCCTCATGCTAATGGCGTAACAGAATCTTAGTGTTCATGGATCAAGAGGCTTTGGAGACTCGCACGTTCTGTTCATCAAAGGGATACGGGCAGAGACAGAACAAACCCTCACACACTGGAGGGGTCAGTGAGATTCAGTTGTGAGTGCCTGTAGGGCTGAGGGGGTTGTCTTAGTACACGCTCAACCTCTGGCCCATGGGCCAGAATCGGCTTGTGAGGCCATGTCATCCTGCTCTTAGGTCTCCCCCAAGTCCAGAAATTTAGTAGGGGTGCAATGGCAGCATTAATTGGCTGCTCCACTGCACTGCTGCCAAGTTCCTGGAAATGTGGGGAGCCCTGCAGGCTACATGTTTGCCAGCATGCAGGGACAGAACAGTATGCCAGGGAGCTTGTACACGTGACAGGGGTTTAGTGCTCAGGGTTTTATTTTATGCCCTCTAAATTGAAATGGTGTGTTTTTAATTGAAACCCTTTTCTCTTTTTTTTTTTTTTGGAGCTGGAGTCTGCCCACAGCCAGGGGGGGTGAGCTGCCAGCAGGTTGAGCGGCCCCTGAGCTGTGGAGAGCCCCAGTCCTTTCCTCCATGGTGCTGGTGCTCCCTGGTGCCACCCAGGTGGACTGCTAGTGGGCTGGGTGCTGTCCCAGCTTGAAGGCAGCACCTGGTGCGATCCAGCTGTTCCCCAAGCCTACCTGGAAAGCAGCACCTGACAGGCTTCCAGCGGGCAAGCTCAGGGAACTGTTGGATTAGGTCCAACGCTGCCCCTGAGCTGGGGCAGCACCTGGCCCACAGAAGCCCACCTGGGTGGCCCCAAGGGACACCGCTGCCATGGAGGGAAGGACCAGGCCCCCCACAGTTCAGGGGCTGCTTGGGCCACTGGCAGCTCGCCCTTGGCCACGGGAGAGGTGGGCAGGCTCCGCTGGGAAAAAAAAAAGGATCAGGCCCCTAGCCACTTTGGCAGATGCCTGCTGAAGGCAGAAGCAGTAAGGGGCCTGACCCTTTTTTTCAGCAGTGAGCTGACAGCTGCATGATTGCAATTTATGTTGCAAACTAAACTACTTCCAGATGTAGTTTAGTTCGTAATGATACAAACTCATCTAAAACCCCCCAGACTGCTGCACATGAAATGTGTGGTACCATTAAGGCACCACGAGTGACATTTTCATCATGTGTACACCCTGACAAACGTCACTTGTACAGGTGCCTCCAGATAGCACCCACATAACAACCTGGCACGCAGAATCTGGCCCACAGGCTGGCTCTGTGTAGGCTGGCAGGTTAAGTAGCACTGTCTCAGCCCATTGTGGAAAAAGCTTTTTTTTTTTTTCCTAAGGAAAAGAACTGGACTGAGCCTTAAGTGAATTGAAAGTCTGAAGAGTTATCAGAGGGAAATTAGATTGTTAATTTAGGCCTGATTAAGAGCTAAAGAGATTTAACAGTGGCGCAGGCACCAAAGGGAGTTTATAAAATGTGTGCTTAGCCAGCAAGGGCCTTGAATTCGTGCTGCTACAGTGGACCCTGCACAAGGAACTGATTAGGAAAGACAGCATTTGTGAAGCCTGCCCCCACACTGCAGAGATTTGATTAAAGCAGGCAGCTACAAAAAGGTCAGGTAATGGGAATCAGCCAGCTTGACGCAGGAAGAAGAGGGCAGAGGCAAGTGGGGGGAAACTGCCTTACTTTCTGGAATCCTGTTCTGATTTGAGTTAAACCCCAGAGTGGACAGCATGTCCTCAGCTCCATGTCCAAGCATCCTTTGAGGTGCAATGAAATTTGCACCTGGAGTTTCTGTTCTGGATCCCGGTCTGAACTCTTTCCAAACTCTGGGGACTATGAGCAGGGCATATATTAGGAGCCCTAACAGGCAGCCCAACCCAGACTAATTGCCTAGCTAGCCAAAGGTACCAGAGAATGCAGCTGGTAGCCCTCCCCAGGTAATGTACCAGCTGACCATGTTACAGCCTCCTGATTGGCTGCTGGAGTGAGCAGGCTCCCCATTTATGTTTGCTCGCTAGCAGTAGGTTGCTAGTTACCTGACAATTTGCTGGAAGTTTCCTTAGGGGTTGTGTTTTTGCCTCTGATGCCTGACCTGAGTTAGTTCTGCTTCTGGGTTTTTGGAAATTTCCCTTGAATTTGATTTCTCACTCAGCCTGTAACTTGGACTCTGCCTCTGGATTTCCCCCTTGAATTGCAGGTCATGCCTTTCCCTAGCGGTCTAACTACTAGGTCAGACTGCCTATGCTCTGATCCTTACAGCATGACTCCTCCACCTGGTGGTCATAGCCCCCTGGGCCCGTGAACAGGTGCCAAAAAATCACTCTTTATTAAGAAGCCAAAGGAAAAAACCCATACCATTGAACATGGGATTGGCTTATAGTTTCACCATGTATGAGATCAGATATAGCAGGTTTGACTGAATCCTATGTAGGAGTTGAAAGACTTGGCTAACCAAATGAAACCGCTCGCCTAACCCACTGAGGGACAGGTGCAAGGACACTGTACCTCTCGCCACAAGCTGCACCTGCATCCTCTGCTGTTCTTTACCCTGGCAGCTGCTGCTGCCCCCCACTAGGTAGGACTCATGTGTTGCTACAGGGGAAGCTGTTTCTTCCCCATGATGGTGGTGACTGCTTCCTACTTCAACACGCAAGGTTTGGCTCTCCTACCAGAAGTGAGGAGGAGGGGGGAAACTCATTTCTCAGTGATTTCACATCCCTGTGATAGCTTGCAGATATGCCACATTGGCTTGGACAGGATGAAAGAGCTTTGGTGGGCTCAGTCATTCCCACCCTGCTAGACCTGTGATTGGTATGGTTGGAAGGAGGTCTTCAAAGGACCCAGTGCCAAGTAGAGTTGGGAGGAAAATCAGATCATCAGTTTACGCCCTGTGAGGAAAAAGTCTGGTGGGCTTAGGTCTGGTGCCTGCTAGAGGTTCCCTGGGGCAAAAGAAGCTTGCTGCTAGAGTACCATGGGGATTTGCTATTGGGTCTTGCTGGTGAAATGTGTTGTAGGGGTGATGGTGATAGCAAGGCCTTGTCCTGTGCACGTGATTGGGGACTTGGCAGTGGTTGTCTGTGGACCTGGTAGTGATCCTGTTACACCAATTTATGTCCTCTTCCTGCTAATCTGGTAAGAGATTTGGGCTCTTGAGGTAGCTGGCTCTGAGAAGCGGGCACTGAGACCCACTCTTGTCTATTTTGTTGTACTCTTTCAGCCTGGGGGAGACTGGCAGCACAGCCAGCAGCTATGTAGGGGGCCAGGAGCTATGGTGAAGGTAAGTGTGCTTCCCTCTGAAGTTATTTTCCAAACTGGTTCTGGGTAGAACAGCTTCAGGGCCTCTCGGGGCAACCCCACCATTTGCCTGCTGTGATCCTTGAGGCTGTTGAAGGGAGGAGGAGTGACTGTTGCTATGGTCATATAGTTGGGTTATTGCATATTTAGTGGGAGATGGAGGTCAGGCTGTACTTGGCTTGCTGTTCTGATTCATAAGAAAAGAAAGAAACATGCTTGACCTAGTGCAGTAAATATTCTGCTGTCTTTTAATTACAGTGGGCTAGGAGGGCAAGGCTGCCTGTGCAGTGAGTTGAAGAGTGGAGAGGAGTGAGGGAAGGCAGCATTTCATAATGAGTCTCAATCCCATGTTGAGGAGATATGCCAGCCAACACTCTTAGGTGAGTGCTGCTGAGAGACTTTCCCACCTTCCTGGGCATACATGAAAGGGCCCTCTCCATAGAAGTCATAATCTGGTCATTCCCAATGTGGAGACTGATTTGGCTCAGTGCTGCTTATTGCTGTTTGCTCTCCCTGCTATTGCAGGTCATAGGGGTCACCAGGAATGCTGGGGCTCTGGGCAGGGATGCGGGGAGGCAGGGAGCGGTGGTGCTAAGTGTTGGAGAGGTGGGGTGCACTGGAGAATACCACAACACGGGTTACTGTTCCTGCTGCTGCCATGATGCAGGCTCCATGGGGGTTGCCTCTGGGCTGGTGCCCCACTCACTCACTCTTAGTTATGCTACTGCTGCATAAAATGAAGATGAGACAAAGGAGATATACGATGCTATAACGTATCTCAGAGCTGCTGCTGGCCTCAGGGCCTGCACCTTTACAGGGCTCTGAAGCTTTGCAGCATCTCAAGCTGTCATGGCTGAGAGAGACAGCCACATTTCTGGAGAACCTGGGTCCATGGTGACAGCAGCACAGAGCAGGCATAACTTGCAGCACAACAGGGAAATACAGAGAAGCCAAGCAGCACTAGTGAAGTCCTGTAAAAAGCAGGGTTGGCAAAGCAGGTGAGAAATCAATGGCTCCTTGTCCAAGGCAAGCCAATTTATCCACCAAGGTGTGTGGTCAAATCAGCACCTGACGTAGTTAAAAAAAAAAAAAAAAGGCGGGGGGGCGGCTGCTTAATAGGTCCTTCACTGTTCTAAAACAATGTCTTTCAGTCTTCTCAAAGCACACCTCCAGCTCCATCTTATACACCAACATTTACTAATACTTGGATCCAATCGCACCTCAATTTAGAACAAAACTATTGCTTGATTGTAGACCAACCCCTGCCCATCTTGGTCTGAACTCACCTTCTGTTTTGCTGAATGAACTTGACTCTTCAGGTGAAGGTCACGTCAGGATTTGGGGCAGAAACAGAGGTGCCCAAATCCCCCAGGATCAGCCCTGCTAGAGGTATTTCTGGTCTGAGAGCTGATCACAATGTGCATCAATTGAGAATGCCAGCAATGCTTTTCAGGCACAGGGATTATAGACACTTTTGGCTTCTGACCTGATCTTCCTGTTCAATTTTTGTCTTTCAAGGGCTCTAGGAAGTGGCTCCTCCTCCTGCCCAACATCTGAGCGAGACCAGATCTGATCCCCGCCAAGCTGTAGGGTAAGGTTCTGACCCAGATCTGGATGTAGTGCCTTGATGGGGCACTTGGCTGATTCTGGTTCCATTTGCCTTCTCAAAAATTGAACAGCTGTAAGACAGGTGTTCATGAATAAATCAGCTCTTGTACCCCTTGCATTATGGGAGTTCCTCTTTCTATTCCATTATTGACTATGCTGTTTTTTTCTCAAAGATCTATGTAGGCTAAATCAGTACATAAACCACTTCCTGGAACTGGAAAAGAGTGGTTGTAGTGAGATAATAATAATGTTGAGTCTAGGTACATTCCAGTGCCAAAAACCTGTAATGCTGCTTCATAAATAGTCTAAGAAACTCATTTTTGTTGTGATTTCTTGTTATATATAGGCTAGACTGATGCTCAATATATTTGTGTTCTACCTAAAACACAACTAAACTGGCTATAATAATTTTATAGACTTCAGTCTTTTGATATCATTTGGCAGAAAGAAAGAATGTGGCTAGTTTTGAAAGTATGGCATCTTTGAGAAACTGATGATCAGGCTGATGGGAAACATCTCTTGCAAGGTGCGTATAATGAGACTAGACGGGAAGCTGATGGAATGTTTGACAACTGCAGCAGAGAGACACACAGATGCATGCTGTTGCCAGATTTGTTTAATGTAATACTGGAAGTAGGAATGACTTTGACTGACTGAGGTGAAACAGGGAGTCCAGATACACAAGCTAATGGATAACCTTAGATTTGTAGGTAAGGTTCACCTCCGAGCCTGGATCAAGGAGAATCTATAGAGGCTAACTGAGAAAGTATACAGGAAAAAGAGAACATTACAGCAGAAGATCAGCACAGTAAGGACAAATATAAGTGGAAGAAGTAAAGATCTAAGCTGGAGAGGGGGAATTAGTATACCTTGGAGGACAGGAATTGTGAAGAAAATAAAGAATTGTTTTAGCCCCTGCTGCATTGGGAAAACCCTGCAAAATCTGGAAAGATAAAGGTTTTTGAGTAAGAACAAGAATCAAGGTATAAGGTGGTGGGGGGCAGGGCAATGACATACTGACTGCAGGAGGTGGGGAACCCAGCTGATAAGGCAACTGCTAAGCCAAGACAATACCGTTTTTGAAAAGTCAGATGTCTGTGGTAGCTTGGACATGTGTCAAGAGCAGACATGTAAGAATACCATACGTAGGAATCCATACCAGATGGCAAGGACCAGCGAAACAGAGAAGATTGAGAATATGTTGGGTTAACACAATGAAAAATGACAGAACAAAAAGATGAATGAAGTTGTGAAGTTGGTACATGATAAAAAACAAAGAAAAGATTTCACATGGTCTCCACTGTTGAGTTCACAGAGGGGCAGCCAAAATCTTCAGCTTCTCAAACAGCAAGCGCCAACATGCATTTCAGGTGCCAAATTTTCAAAGCTACTCTCTTTCTTTTACAAGACATAAAGAAAGCAATATGAAACTATGCCTAGCGAGGATCAAAGTTTCCTTCCTATCAATGAGGCAAATTCTGGAACCCTTGAAAAGACAAACCTTTCTCTGAAGTAAAAAAAAAAGAAGTTTGCATATGTAAAATCTGATTCTCTATTCTGTTACTCTCTGGAGCTATGAGCAAATGCTTTCGGGATACAACTGGTATCTGAACTCCTGCAGACTTGGCTAGAGGGTATCTGGCACTGTTGCTGACATCCCATACTTTTGAAGGGATGGCATTTGAAGTAATAGTAACATTCCATAAGTGGCATGCATGAAATACTCCCCCACTGAGTTCTTCTCCAGCTGGGAGGTTGATGTGCATCTGATCCAGTACTGAGACTCAAATTGGCAAATTTGGCTCAAACACAAATAACCAGTGAGATGACTTTCTGCTACTCTGATTTACCATTAAGCTGATAAGGTGAAACCTTTTAAACAGTATTTTTCCTCTTCAGACTTAGACAATAGGTGACACTTCATTGTGCTTCTAAGAGGCAAGTGCAGGTGACCTCTTACAGAAGTGGAAAAATGTTGTTTTGTATGGGCCTGGCCTAGCAACAAGGTTCCTTGTGGCTATCTTGTGTAAACAACACCCCCCCCCACCAAAAAAAAAAAAAAAAAAAGTGTTTTCTATGTCTTGCTTTCTATCCCAATCCAATTACACCACATGATTCCTATGTGTAGCTTTTGAAACCTGCAGCCACCTCTGTAGTAGGATATGAAAGCTGCTTAATTGGGTGCACTTTGCTCAGGACACAAGGCCCAGCACTCTGTATTAACTGCTGTGCCTCACTAATGACAGGCTCAGAGCTGCCGTTGCAGGTGCACTAAGAATCTGTAATGTTGTGGTATTGGCTCAAGAGTGCCACCAAGTCATTTCTCACAGCATCTAGGCCCAACAACAGGTGCTATGTGGGTCAGTGCTTGCATAATACCAGATAAAATAATAATAAAAGAGATCTACCCAAAGAACCTTGTTGGCATAATACCAAGGTTTTTGTTGGTTATGGAATTGCATGCATTGCTCCCAGCAGCATGCTGACCTGTTTCTGCTCTCCCACCTGCTGAAGCGCAAATGACCACTTGCTGAATATCAGCTCATTGCCTGCTGAACTTTAACCAAGTTCTTGCTTTCCCTGCTCTTGCATTCCCCAACACCTGAAGTCCTCCAACCAAGGCTGGGTCTCTCTAAAGGAGATGCTGTATTACAGGTAACTAGGCAAGGGTTATAGATTTTTGGGAGGTAATACCTTTTATTGGACCAACAGCATGGTTTGGATAAAAGATCCCACCAATGTTCTTGCCTCTTGTGCAATTCCTGGATCATCATGGCTACAACATCACTCTAATACTGGCTAAGTAACCAGGCCTGATGCAGGTCTCAAAGGGTGTAATTCTCCGGTCTGTTTTGTGTTAGGAGGTCAGAGCAGATGATGGAGTTCCAGGTGTGGGGGTTTATTCTTATCCTGTACTGTATAATGTATATAAAGTTCCCATTTCTTGCTTTTCTCATGTAATAAGATTCTTTACTCATGGTTGTAGAGGAAAATTTGATCCAGGTACATAAAGGGATTTTTTTTTAGTGGTTTGGAGTTGTTTGTTGTTTGTCTTTGGGGGGGGGAGGGGGGGAGGATGGGGCTTTCCAACTTGCAAGGGCCTAACTTCACTCTGGACTACTTGAGCTTAGTAGCATGGCCAATCCTTGCCTTACAGCCTATGAAATAACCTGGTTGTCTCCCTGAGTCCTGCTGCCCTGTAAAGAAGAACCTAAATCAGAAGAAAGAGGGGCCTATAAACAGCCCCTTGGTTTATTCTCTCCAATCAAAGGATTTTTGACTCCAGCTAAATTGCAAGCTAGGATATGAGCTTTTTATAGGTATTATGAAGTAAGTCACAGAGAACAGATAAACTGGAATATAAATACCACTTGTGTTCAATTTTGGTCTTAATTCTATTAGGTTCTTTCCTAGCAGTGACAGTCTGCTCTGTCTCCCAAAGTCCTATTTCATCATATCCAAGGGAGGGGGAGGACTTAAAGTGTACACATTTCCCACCAGGTTTGTTCTTCCAGATAGCTGAAGTTTTCCTTTACTAGGATAATCTGCAGCACCCTGGGTATTCCCTTGATTGACAGGTAAGATGAAGCCATTCACTTCCCACCGCAGAATCTATGCAGATTAGCAATTAACACATTCTTTACTGAGGCCCTGGTGTTGGCTTTGTATGTAATATTGGATCTTAAGTTTTCATCTATAAAAATAAAATGTATTGATATTAGAATGCACTTCCATCTGAAAGTAATAATGTTTCATCTGCTCTGGCACCTTCATTTGAAGATCTTGGCATTAGCAAGGATTAGTTAAGTTTCCATAGCCTGTAGTATTCTATTATTAAACTAGTGCTTACATTGTGATAGGCATTGCATCAGCACATGGTGAGAATCTCTCTCCCCCAGTGAACCAAGGTTCAAATCATTGAGAGCATTTGGATGACTAATGCCTATTGAATCCAGGAGGCATTAAATGTCTATGCAGGGGTCCGCAATGTTTTTGAGCAGAGTGCCAAAAATGCCCTCAATCCCGACGTGTAAGATGTTGGTATGCCAGGGTTGGATGGCGGGGGAGCCACGAGGGACCCGATCCTTGTTGTGGCAGTGCAGCCCCAACCCCTTTTCTGCTGTTCACCCCAAGGTGCATGTGCCAAGCAAAATGCCTTCTAGTGACACATGCTGGTACCCATGCCAATGGTTGCCTCCCCTTGGTCTAATGTATTTTGAGCATCTGGGGCTTTGCAAGGGGAGTGGGGGAGAGATGAGGGGAAATGGGGCTTAAAAATGCTCCAGTATTTGCATTTGCCAACTAGGCAATGAGGTCAAGAAAAATGACTTGACCATGAATACTGAGAGAATCTGGAAGAAAGGGAGTTTGAGTCTCACTGCCTCGAGGGTTAGAGCACTAATCTCATTACAGGGGTGGCCTCTGCTCCTTTCAGGGAAGAGAGGTAGTTGAGGAATGAAAGCACTGAGAGATTCAGTATCAGAGCCAGCCTTAGTAGTGGGCAACATAGGCAATGTGGTTGGGGAAGACTGCGCACGCACCAGCACTCTCCCTCTGCCATGCCATAGCCAATCCCAACCCCAGGCAGGAGGAATGGTGCACACCCAGCCTGCCACCCACCTTTAATCACTGCTCAGGAGAAGCTGGGCTGGGCACATGCAAGCAGGGTGGCACCTGCTCCAGTCTACTGGAGTTTTGCTACTGAACAGCAGCAGTGGTGCCTGCCTGCCTGGTGCACCATGCTGCTCTGCCTCCTTGCCGGACTGCGCCACATGCCCCTGCCCATCTGCCTCTGCCTGCAACAGTCCCA
The DNA here is from genome assembly GCF_001723895.1 of Crocodylus porosus. NCBI lineage: Eukaryota > Metazoa > Chordata > Crocodylia > Crocodylidae > Crocodylus > Crocodylus porosus. The sequence continues at coordinate 5,040,072 of NW_017728914.1, forward strand.
CTGACTTGGAGGGGCACCAAAACACATGTTTGCCCATAGTGCCATTTTCCCTAAGGCCAGCTCTGTTCACTGTGTTCTTGCTAAGTTATCAGTAGAGCTGGAATGTGGTCCCAAGAGTTTCAACTTCAGTCTGAATGTAGTTGTTAAAGCATTGCCCACTTTAAAGGTTGGCCTTTGTGACCTGCTGCATGCCACTGAGTTCTGTGGAAGTTGGCATACAGTACTGTGCCCCTATAGGACTTCTGCCAGAGTATCTTGAAAAACATCTAAGCTACCCTGTGTATAGGCCTTGGCTACCCTCCCACTGCCTTGGATACATGGCAGCTTTTTGATGGGGTACCCAAGCATCTTGCAGCACTTCAGAACAGAAAAGAAGAATGCTGTCCCCAGGTACAAACCAATGGCTTGCTTCTTACGTGTCTGGGGGGTGCTTTTTGAGGATGCTAATTTTGGCATCCCTATTCCTTCATGAAAGCTCCATAAGACATTTAATGACCACAGATAATCAGTGGTGACCCTCGGTTCCCTCTAATTTAGAAAAAAAAGCAGTGGTTTAATAGCATTCTGTGAGACAGCCCCAGGTGCTTGAAGCGCCACTTCTACTTGGTCTCGTTCCTTTGCTCTGGGGATGAGATGTTGTTTGTTCCACTAATGAAGCCGTAAGGACAAAAACAGTATGGTACAACAGAGCATCCCTCTGTTGTATCTCTGCCAGGGGTCTGGTTTTTCCACAGCTTCTCTGAAGCTGCTATTTAGGAATATATTCCAGTTAGTGTATCAGCTGAAATAAGCCCAGTCTACTTGTGCTCTTTTGAATCTTTTTTGGTCATTTCACAAAACCTGAAATGGTGCCAAAATTAGAATTGTAAGAAGATTACCTCTCTTTCACAATACAGTATTTCTTGCATAAAATCTGTTAGTAATAGAATTTCTTTAGCACTAAAAGGCTTTCTGAAATTCAGACAGATAAGCTATTGATTCCCCAATGCTTACTAGCTCTGTCATAGCAAACCATGTGGCATCTCTTCTGCTCATTGTACTGTCCTGGTCAATCTTTGCTTGGGCAGGATTGCCTGGAAGATCTGTTTTTAAAAACATATTTGTATGGCTGTAATGGGCAGTACAAGGGTCCAAACTGTCAGCTATGCCAAATGCCTGTGGTTAAAGTACATTCAGTGAGTGACTTAGTAGCTGTTGTGGCATGGATACCTCTTAGTTGAGAGCAAATGATATCCTAACTCAGGGCTGTCAAACTCATTTAGCCCTGCAGGCTGGATGAGGTATCTGGAGCTGGTGTGCAGGCTGGATCAGGCCCACAGACTAGCCCTATGTGCTAGATCCAGCATGCAGGGCTGGGCTGGTGTGAACACTGCATGCAGCCTGTGCCCTGGACTAGCCCATGTGCTGCTTGCAGCACATGTACTGGTTCCAGCCCTGTGCACTGCATGGAGCATGTGCCCGTGCTGGCTCTGATTAAAATGGCAGAAAGTTATTTCTAGGAAAAGGAGCCCTCAGGTTGGGGCCAGGAAGCCACCCCAGCAGTGTAGTGACCTCAGAGGGCCTGTACAGTGTCCCCCAGCACAGAGCATCATCTGTTCAAATGCAGAAGTTCCAGTGCAGGAATGTGCAGAAAATGACTCCTTAGGCAATTGTCTGTATGTTAATTCAGTAAATGGCAGCGGATGGGCCTGCTTTAGGGATACGGCAGGGCTGTGTAGTTTAAGAGACTTACCGTAGGATTCCTGCTGCATTTGTTGCAGAAGACACGTGTTGCTGTGGAAGCAGAGCACTACAGGGAAGAGAGGATGGTTGTATAGTGAAAGCTGAATGCTGGCATATAGAACTGGTTTCTATCCCTACTTCTGCTGAACAAGTCATTTAAACTTTCCCAGGTGGTGGCTGACTCTTATCCTTATTTTTATGAGGAGTATCTGACTTGAGACCCTGAGATCTGATTTGCATAAGTGTTGAGCACTTGCAGTTGCAACTGTTGTCTGTGGTAACTCTGCTTTGAGCAGGCTTTGTAGCTCTGAAGAACATTAGACATCCCAAATCAGACACTTGAGGCTTGTGGATACTCTTGACAATTTCTCTGTGTCTTAGTTCCTGATCTAAAAAAGAAGGTGATGTCCACTCATCTCAGAAGGGTGTAAGGAAAATAAATATGTAGAGTGGGGGAAGGAATTAGATAGTTTAGTGATGAGCACCATCTAGACCTCTGGGGAAATGCATGTGCCTTAGAGCAGGGTTCGAACACTATGCGGGGCTTGAGGCCCAGGGCCACCAACTGAACAAGGAAGGAAGAGAAAACAAAATGCTACATAGCAGGTCCTGAACTGAGTGCTGCCAATTAAGTGCACTGCATGAAACAGTTGTGTGGAAGACGTGTATACACAGAGGGACTGTGTCAAGATTTCAAAGGTAGCCTTAAGCTGGCATTTCTTGACTCTCAGGTCTTTGACTGCAACTTTTAATGATGTCCATTTAATGCAGTTTTTTAGTGTGTAATGGAGGTATGACTCCATGTACTTCTTTTTGTACAGGTTGTTTCAGTACTTTTCCTTTCACACATACTCGGTCAGTATTACAGGTGTTTATACACATGCTCTTGGGGGGGGGGGGGACGTGCTTTAATTAGAGCAGCTCTGAGAGTTTCAAAATTGTGGTGGGGGTGCTTTATCTAAAACTTGTTGAGCAAGCTTTAGATCAGTAGTCACCAGCCTCTTGTGGTAGATCTCGGACACTCTTGGAGTTGATCTGAGACTGGGGTGGGGGGCTGAGTGCCCATGTGCATGCACACGTGCCCTAGCATAATCAGGTAAGTCTGTGGGGGAGGGGAGGGGTGGGGGCTAGATAGAGGCTTCTGTGGTGAGGGACAGTCCTGCAGAGGCAGAAGCAGGGGTAAGTAGAGTGGAGCCCAGGCCAGGTAGTACTTACCTGCTGGGGAGGTGTGCCCCCAAATAATTTTTTCTCCCTTTGCCTCGATCTGTCTCCCATCCTTCCCTCCCCTCCCCATAGACTTACCTGCTGGGTGGGAGGGTGGGGGGAAGCAGGGTGGCAGTGGCGCATGGTAGATCTTGTGTTGCTTGTAAATGCCAGAAGTGATGTCCTACTTAAAAAGGCTGGAGACCAGTGCTTTAGATAAAGGACGCCCACTCCCATTTTGGAGCACGGGATCACAGATACACGAGATGCAGGAGGCTGCCGGAGTGCAGTAATTGCCATGCTTAATTGAGTTTGCTCTAATATGCTGGAATTTCAGTGCCTTGGAGCAGCCTCCCTGCTTCTTTATAGGCAACCTGTAAGGGGGACATTTCTAAGCTTCTGATAGACTGTTATACTGTCAGTCTGGAACATATAGGCATTCAAAGGTTAACATAAAGCCTTTGATTTTTAGAGCTACATCTTCATGGGAAGCTGCAGATCATATGGAATCAGCTCAGTCTCTTCAGACATCTTCATTGCCACTGCGTTGATATTCAAAGTAAATGTAAGCTTTTTATGAGGTAGAAAAATGGTGTGACTTGATAGCACAGAATTTACATGAGCTAATGGCCCAGCTGAAGTCCTTCCAGTCAGTCTATTTAAGGAAATAAATACATAGTTTCTTTATAAAAAATGTTCTTTATATGTAATATTTACTTCGCTGTCCTGGTGCTGTGACTCAGTTAAGGAGACAAGTTCTTTTGGCAAAAACTTGGTGCTTAGTGGAGACCCTAAGGTCAGGGGAGTTTTGAAGTGGGCATGTAATGGAAGTGCTGGCATCTGTGTTCAGTCAGTGGGGACAGTTGCTCTTTGCTCCATGCTTAATTTACAGAGCAGCTGGCAATCTGTTTGGAGAGGGAAGCAGCACAGGACCTGAAAGACCCTGGTTGGATTAAAGTTTTAGCAGCTGTAGGGAAGGTGAGGACCCTTGATGTTGTTTTAGAGAGAGCTCAGTGAGAGAAGTGGACTTGATCTGACAGGAGGTTGTGCTGCTTTGGCAGAAGTGGTGAGTTCTCTGCACCTTGCAGGGTTAGGCCTTTTGTGTATTGCTGAATTCAGTAGTGGCTTGGAAAACGGGCACTGCTTAGGAGTGGGAGTAAACCAAGGCCCCCTCTGTTGCTTCCTGCAGGCCTAATTCAGGTTGCAAACAGGCTAGATATTAGCACAGTGCTAGAGTGGATTAAACTTGCACTTTGGTGCAAGTGCAATGATGGGGACACAGTCAGTTCAGCTTCCCAAGGGCATCTACAGCAGGAGTGCTAGTATAGACTGGCCAATGGCACTTCCCATTGTGTCATCTCAGCCCAATCTTATCAGGTCTATGTAAGAGAGTGAAACCATGCTGGATGCCTTATCTACACTGGCTTTTGCTGGCAGTAGGAATAGTGAGAAATTCTATGGAAAATAATTTAATAGACCAGGCATTCTTTCAGCTAGGAATGACAGGAGTACTGGAGATGAAATGAATGAAGTAAAAGACCCCAAGTATATTCAAGTCAGTTCATGGCCTATTTGTTTCTGCCAACCCTTCCTCTCCTTTCTCATTTAAATACAGCATGAAGTATATCTTTAACACACTGGTACAGTTTATCCTCCCTCATCTCAGGCAAGTATCTTTTCATCATCCCAACCATATGGTCTTATCTCCTGACTGTAATTCATGGTTTATCTCCCTTCTTAGGTTGCGTTCTCCAGTTCCTCCAAGAACTCATGGAGATTCTTCTGTTGGAGTCTTTAATAAACAACAGTGATTCTATGTACTTGTGGGGGGAGAGTTTTTTAGCCATACATCTCTCAGCACTTGACAAACATGAGCTCATTGAGCCAGGGGATACTGCTGTAAGGCAGGCAGGATGCATATGTTCAGTCAAGGGGGAGACTAAGGTTTGGACTGGTGCGCATCTTGGATGACCTGCTTGAAGTCATCAGCCTAATCCCAAGTTCCTTGAAATCAATTGTAGTGAACCTGGAATCACCCTGTAATCAAAAATCATGCTGACTTCCATATCAAACTCATATTTATTACTATTAATGCTAGGTCAGAACCTTATCTTAGACTCCAAAGTAACTCTGGAGAACTCCTTGGGGTGGCTCTAAATTTACTTTGTGTGCTCCAAGTATAATCAATGCATAATAACACAAAAGCCATAAGATTGTTTGGAGTGAGGGATGGGGCCAGGGGAAGGAAAAGAGGCATGGCTTTTTGCACAGAGGTTACTTGGTACTTCTGTCTACAGTCCCAGTTTGGCACTGGGATGTTGGTTGCACATAAAGGAATTGGCTGCCCTTTCAGTCTGTCAGGGGAAGGAAGAGCGCTCTACATAAGAAACAGATGCTGTTGCTTTTGGATTCGGCCATTCTGAGATATGGCTTTGGGCAGCAAGATGACAAACCATGCTAAGCTTGAGAGGCTGATTTGATCATAGCGAACTAGAGATAAAGGTGCTGGCAACTCTCACAAATTAGAGAATTTGGCTCTTCAGATAAATTCCCCTACGGGAGTGTGTCCAAACAGCTTCAATAAACTTTACAGCACAGCAACGTGCTTTAAAATAAAATTCCCATGGATTTAAGTAAGTGTGAGTGCGTCTCTGCCAGACAGCATGATTAAATATCAGTGTGTTGCCTACAGTCTCTCCCTGTCCCTGATTCTGATATTTCTTTCAATTAGTTCCTTGGCTATGTGCATTCATACTGAGGAGAGAAAGAAAGAGCAAGGGTAAAATGAGATATCCTTGAGTAGGGTGGAGAGGAAAGTAAGTGCGCCTGTGTATATGTAAGTGTGCGGGGGGGAAGGAAGAAAGGGAGAGGGAGAGTTGGGGGAGAGGAGGAAAGGAGAAAGCAGCCCTGTGCCAATCTGCACTATTCCTGCTGGGCATCTCGGTTGCACGGTTTTTGTCATGCCTGGGTGAGCTGCACATACGAGTAAGTCCTCCTGGGATGCAGGAGTGAATGCACTAGACACTAGCCCTGTGCACCATCTCTTGGTACAAAAAGGCGTGTGTACTGTCCATTAGCTGGTTAACTGAGGTGGACGTTAATGCTGTCACCAGATGCCTCAAATGGCTCTGTAGTAGAGCACTCTGGCCTCCATTTTCTGGGGCCTCCGTAGCACAGGCTGATGGCGTGGTATGGGGGGGAAAGCTAAAACAGACCAGAACTGACCATCTCAGTGAGTTTCTAATGTCTTCAGGGTTTCAACACAGTAACCGAGCATCCTGTGCTGTCACAGATGCTGGAGAAACCAGGGTCAAAGCTATTTTTTCAGCTGAGCGGTAGAGAGTGGTAAACTATATATGACACTGGGACACTGCTGCAGTATTGGTATTCTTCTGCAGGGTGCAAGTAGCTCATGTTCCCTTCAGTGAGGGGTAATGGGAATCTGTAGCAGGAATGTGGAGTCCTAGGCATAAAGACATTGGGCCCTGCCCAGGCTAGGCAGAGCAGAGGAGATGAAGTCTGGTATCCTGTTTCTGCGGTATGCCATGCTAAAACCTGATAGTCGCATGCAGAACTGGTGTCCTTGGTTTTGCCACATGGGCTGGGAGAGAACCATATGGTAAGCAAGAGGTTCAGGGGTAAAAGGGAAACAAGATCTATGTCTCTTTTTCCCTTTTATTAGTTATATATATTTAGGTTTACTGTATGTCTGGATTTTCCCAGACATATCCTCTTTTCAGATCTTCCAGTCTCCATCTGGGCAGTTTTTTGACATCTGAGCCAATTTCCAAGATTTTAATCCACTCCAGTGGTGGGAGCAGGAGGAGGGTGATTGGAGTCAGGGGACATCATGTGCATGCACACGCGCATGGCCGGCATGTAGCCAGGCAGGGTGGTGGGAGCAACCTTGGCAGCTAGATACAGGTAAGTCTATGGGGAGCGGGGGTTGGAGGGCCAGGGCTTGGGGACTGTCTGGGGGGTTGTGGGGTCTGTGTGTGGCAGGGGAGGGGATGGGTGTGTAAGCGGGGACAGTGCCTGCTGGCACTGGGGGAAGATGTCTGGGTGCAGGGCAGGAGGGGTAAGGGGTAGGGACCTGCCTCTCCAGCAGGGGAAGGTGGTGCGGGGGGGCCTTTAAGGGTAGCAGGGAGCTCCATAGCCAGGCTGGTGGCACTGGGACTGGTGCCCTTGCTTGCAGGGCCAGGCAGGCTGGGAGATGCTGCCCAGAAGAGGGGGCATGGCCAAGCCACCTGGCATAGTGCTAGAGCCCCAGCCCAGGGCAGGGGATGCCACAGACATCCTTTCTTCCACCCTGCCTGTGCTGCGGCCAGACTCACTCCACTGTCTCCTGCACAAATTGGAGTCACTATGCTCCAGCCTGGTTGGGATGGGAGCAGCTGGAGGCCTCCACCAGCAGGGCAGTGGGGAGCAGGTTGCTGCAGGTTGGGAGTAAGGGGCACTGGCAGAGCTGGGGGTCAGGAGTGAGGGCCACTGGCAGGCCAGGGCTCTATGGGTCAGGAGTGAGAATTAGCAGCAGGGATTGGGGGGCTGTGGGTTGAGACTGAGGGGCACCAGCATAGCCTGGGGGCAGTGAGCAACTGTGGGTCAGGAGTGATAGGCACTGGCAGGGCCAGGGGTCTGTGGGTCAGGAGTGAGGGACAGGAGCAGGGACAGGAGGCTACCGGTTGAGAGTGAGGTGTCCCCCTGACAGGTGTCTCCTTTTTTGGAACTGGAAATATGGTAACCCTGGTATATTACAGAACAGCCTCTAGCTCTAAGTATGGACAGTCAAAAAGCCCAAGGCTGAATTGATTCAGTCTTTGCAGGTTAGTTTAAGCTGTGTAGATTGAACCAATAAGGAAGTGAACAGACGTTCACTTTTGATTCCAGAAATAGAGCCACATGCCTGCCCTGGGGAGCGGGGCTAGAGCATGCCTCCCTGCTGGGCTGGAGCAGACAGCCTGGGCCGAGGCTAGCCTTCCTACCCTGTGAGGGAGGGAGGCTTATGGGGGAAATGCAAAACATCCTGGGATGCTGGGGGACTATGAGTTAACTTGAATCTGGAGGGGATCTGGGACAGAAGTTCAATTAACTGATCTAACTTAAATTAGTTAAGTCTGATGCTACATCTATCCAGGTTTATCTTAAACTGGTTTCAGCCATTTTGAAAGTGGTTTATGTGAATTGAACTTGTGTTGTGTTACAGATTTAAATTGATTTTGGATCACTTATGCTGGTTTATGTGTAATTTCTGTCCCTAGCCTAAGGGCCCCAATGCTTTATTGGAACCTTGCTGTGCAAGGAGCTGTACAAATGCAGAGTAAAACACAAAACTTGGCCCAAGGAGCTTACAGGCTAAGTCAGCCAGATAGAGAAAGTATGAGGGGAAATGCCAGTGAAATGACTTGCTAAAGATCATGCAGGAGAGCAGGGTCAGGAGTAGTAGCCAGGGGTCCTGTATATCCCAGACTTCTGCCCACTTGGATCTGGTATAAATTTTGGATTACAAACAGCTCTTTATGTGACTTTAATCTACGTTAATAATAAATGTGAGACACAAGCTGAGGCAAAGGTGACACCAGCTGTGAATAGGCAATATCCCTGTCACAGCCAGCCAGGATGGGGAGTAAAGAAAAGACCTTTACACCCTTGAAGGCTGAGATTCAACTAAGGTCTGATAGGAAGCAGAGGAAAAGGCCAGTCAGGAGCAGCTCCTGCTGTGGAAAGCAGAAAAAACCTGCTGTGAGAGAAAACATGCAGAGATCAGACAGCAGGAATACAATCATGTAACTCCTTACAGCTGCTTCTTTATGTGGTCCCCAGGCATCCCTGACTCGCTGATGTGTTGGTGTGACACCAAAAAGATGAGATTGGGAAGCAGGGTTAATTTTAAAAAGAAAAAGAGATTGCTTTGCAGTTTGGCCAGATCTGCCTGGTAAGCTATAGGCCTTGCAACGAAGGGGTTAATCTGAATGCTGTGTCTAAGAGCAAGAGTGGAAGAGACTAAGCAATCAAGAGGCTGATAGGAACAGCTGGAGACTGAGAAATATTTTCTGATTGTGCCTACCCATCTGCAAGGGTCCAGAGCATGAGGGAAGGCACAAAGAGCCTCCCCCTTGCCTCCACCTGGGGGTCCACTACCACTGCAGTCTTTGTTCTCCCACCAGTACAGGGACAGGTGGTGAAAAGGAGGGGAAAGAAGGTGGAGCCAAGGTCATGTGCAAGCCTGTGTTGTGGGAGCTGTATGGCATTCCCAGTGCAAGTTGGGAGATAGTTTTTAGCTTTGAAAGATTTGCTTTTGCTAAAGCAGCCCAGTGTCCCCTCTGTGAAGGGATTCAACGTTCAGAAGCATCCCCAACACCAAACCTACTGTAATGTGAATGTGATGTGTGTAACGGTGGGGGAAGCGGGGACGGGACTACAACCCCCGGAAACCCCCAAGGGGGCTGGAGGGGAGGACAAAGGAAGAGGAATCAGGAGGCCGCTGGGAGAGACAGAGAACATGGGGAGAGGGGTACACGAGGTTGTTGGGAGTGCACAGCAGGTTTGGAGATCTTGCTGGACGGCTCATCCAGGGCTATGGACTGAAGGAATTGGACTCAGACTTGGGGGCAGCTGCAGGCTGCTGTCTGAGCGCTCTAGGGATTAAAGGCTTGTTTGGGAACACATCTGGAGGTGTGGGAAATTAAGGTGCTGAGTGTATGCTGCTGCAGTGTTAATGTCTATTCACCTTCTACCTGTTCCCTCCCTTTGGCTCATTGGTTTGTGATCCTAACCTCTATGATTTTCTATATAAAAGTGAGAACCCCCCCACCCCTTTTGCTTCTTGTGCCAGTTTCTGGGGCTGCAGGGCTGGCACACTATTATGCTCCACCCCACTGCCCACTCTTGCGCTCATCAGCAGAGATGCCAATGGTGAATAGGCCATACAAAGGCTCAGAGTGTGTGCCTGGAGATGGTGTGTGGGGGAAGCTTGCCCTAGCTTTGTCTGATCCATGGATGGGCAGGGGCCTTCAGCATTTAGGAGCTTCCTGTGAAGAAGAGGCAGTGTGGTCCGGGGCAGGGGAAGAAAGGCATTACAGGGAGCTAGGAGGCCTTGGCTCTTATTTTTAGCTATGCCACTGCTGTGTGACCTTGAGTGAGTCACTGCGCTGCAGTGTCTTGGATTCCACTCCCATCATTTGCTTAGATTGCCTGCTTAGATTGCTAGTTCTTTGGCATTTATATAGTGCCCAGTACAGCGGGTCCTCGAACTCAGCTATGCCTTCCAGACATCTTTCTGATCCAAATGGTGACAACAGTGAAATTCAGCTAAGGATCAAGGGCAACATGTTGGCTATAGGAGACAAGCATATATCCCTTCTCTGAACTGTTCTGACAGTTCTCACTGCAAGACAGTGTTGCGCCAGACCAAGCCATCAGGCCAGGGGGCCAACCCTGACAAGTATATCTCAAGATAGAGGCAGAGTTCGAATTACAGGGAAGCTCAGGGGGGCTAAAGCATCCCATTATGAGGCAAGAACCCCCCACACGGGCCAGTCAGCACCCTTCCCCCCCAGCCCCTCGCCCTGCAACAACCTGGGGCCCAAGCGCCACTGCACAGCCCCCAGCCTGCCCTGCACATTTTTAAGCAGGCCAGGCAGCAGCAGCAGCTCCTTCCGGCTGCTACCACCACTGACCAACCCTGCGGTACCGGCAGGGACCCATGAACACAGCTCTGACCCCAGCCAAATTTTTAGCAGCCTCCCCCCTCAAGAGTCAAAGTATAATTCGAACCCTGGATACAGGTGCTCCAGGGTGTAGATGCCTGGCTCCCAGACAGGATTGGCAGGAAAGCCCGTTCCAGATGAGAGCTGCTGAGGCAGAATGTCCCAGCCCTCCTTCCTTCCCTTTCAATTACACAAGGAAAGTACATGCCTGGGATTTTGCTGCTTTCTCCAGCAAGTGGATCTAAGAGAAACACATTTATTGTAGTGCTTGAGTCTGGGCTCAGAGTTGAGAAAGTTGTAAAAATAGATTAGTTTTCTCTCTGCGGCTGCTTGTCCAAATGACACACTTGCCAGACTCCTCTCCTAAAACTCTTCAGTAATGGCTTGGGGTATGTATGTGTGTGTACATAAATGCATACAGAGGTTCCTTATCCCATGTTACCCCCTATGAATCCCACTTTCATCCCCAGAAACTACATGTGGGGGAACAGCTGCTAAGGGCAGGTACTTCACCTCCTCTGCAGGCTGGAGGAGCAGGTTAATGGTTCTGCTTTTTGGCCCAAACACACTGTACCTGTGCTGTACCTGCCTTGGCCTTCTTCCCCCCTCCCTACACCCACCTGGAGCAGGGCCCAGGTTCTCGGTGTGCCATTCTTGGCTTTTTATGTGGGCTGGCTCATTAAATCCCAGTTCAGGTGTAAGGAAAGAACAGCCAAAGAAGCTGTACAGGGTGGCTGAAAGTTATTGCCTGCCCCAGTGAACTGATGGGTTGCAATCTAGGTCTGAACAGAGAAGTATAACAAACCATAACCCCTATGCTAGTGGCTTTATTCAAGAGGCTGGAGGGGATGGGGAAAGGTGGGGAGCATGAGGACTGAAGGTCACACTCGAGCATACTGGGGAGGTTGCCCTAGCGAAGTGTGGTCTGCTGCCACTTGTTCTCATTAAATGAATGACTTTGGCTCCTGGGGCTGTCAGGATAGTCCTTCTCCTCAGGAGCAGTGTTTGCTGTTCTTCTAAACTTATTCTTGCATCTATTCCTGCATCTATTTGGATTCTTAACAGAAAATAGTTTTTACTGCTGCTGACTTAGTTATTGGTTCCTTTGCCAGGTTTTAACAGTTCAGTCTCATCAGAGCCTTAATTTCTCTAGGAGAAATTTAAACAAAAGTCCTATACCGTCTTATGACAAAAATGGTAAACAGTGCACACAGGTGGGCTGCTTGTCAGTTAGCCTGAGCTGGTACAGTGCCTTTGGAGTCAGTGGGGCTGGGTGGATTGGCACCTGCTGAAGACCTTGCCTCAGCTCTCTCAAAAGCTGGTGGATGAAGTTTGGTGACATAATTGAGTGTTCACTTCTGTCTTATGCCGGTTCCCCGAGGGTGAGGTTTGCACATGTCTGAGAAAGTAAGCAATCTCTTTGGGGACAGTTGCCTCTATTTTAGTGACTGCCAGTCATACCTCATTTACAGTGATATTCAAGTGCATTCCCTCTCTGCTGCCAGCTTCACAACTGCACTAAGTTCAGTGTTTGTTTGCTTTGTGTTTTCACTGATACCGTATTGCTCAAGTTTAAAATAGACTGTCAGAATGTGATCAGAAAACTCACGGATTGTCAGGGCTCCTAGCAGGCAGCCCAACCTGGGCTAATTGCCTAGGCAGCCACATCTGCCTCCAGACTCCAACTGAGAGCTCTATCTCAGCTAATTAACTGGCTGGCTCCATGATTGGCTGCAGGGAGCACAGCCCATCCATTTAGTCCCAGATGTGGCAGGAGACTCCAGGCCAGCCAACAGATCTGCTTTGGTGAGCCCCCAGTTCCTGTGCTCTCTGGTTTTCCTGGTTCCTGAGCCCACTTTGGTTTTGTTCTTGGATTTTAGCTTTGGATTTCCCTTTGGATCTGTTTCTTGATTCTGCTTGGCTCTGTTCCTGGACTTTGGCTTGTCCCTTGGATCTTGTAACTCAGCATCTCATTCCCAGATCCTGACCCTGATGTCTGTTTTGGACTCTGTCCCTGGATTTCCCTCTGGATGTGGTAATTTAACTCCCAGATCCTGACCTAGCCCTGGCCTCTGTTTTCTCTCATTGGGCTAACCACTAGGCTGGACTGCCCACACTCCATCCCTTGCATGGATCCCACTAAAATTGGAGACTGGTTTATCAAACAGCAGCTCCTTTGGTTTTATATTGACCTGAGGCAGGTCTCTGATAAACTGTTGCAAGTTAGACCACACCTGTCCTGAGAGGTCCAAACACGCACATATAGCCTTGAACACTGGAAAATGTAAGACCTCTGAGGTGCACTAGGAGAATAGCCTTCTTGGTAATGCAGTGTGACAGGGCTGAAGACTGTTGTTTAATTTTGGGCTCTGCACCAGACCTGCTTATGTAGCCATGGGCAAATGGCTAGAACCCTTTTCTTGGTCCCATCGGTAAAAGCAGGGTGACCATGCTTTGGGACTTCCTGGGGGTGGGTGCATTGATGTCTTGGTGCTCAGACTCCAGAGCAACAAGTGAGCTACAGTAACCTGTAGGTGTGCTGGGGAGAGAGGATGTAGCAAGGGTGGGCTCAAGTGAGTGGCTCAGAGGTTGGCTTTCTGTTCCTCGTGGTTGGGAGTTTTTTTGCTCTTACTTTCTGGATGTAAACATGAGCCTTTGAAGGTAAAATTTGCTTGTGGTCATTGCAAATGTTGATAGAGGGGGAGGCCTTCTGCTAAGTCACTTCACCAGCTCACAGGGTAAAATCCCACCCATCAGGAGTTGAGGGAGTCTAGGTCCTTTCAGCTTGGGCCTCCTTGAAAGTGGACTCGGGACATGGCTTTGAGAAGTGTTCTGTGGAGGGGATCAGTTTGATCAGTTGGGTTTTCACTAACACTCTGGTTCCAGTTTTGGCTTTCTACTCCCTGTCTCTATAGTGAGGACAGCGACACTTCCTTTCTTTGCTCATCTTGACTTGTTAGAATGTAATGACTTTGAGGCACATCCACGACCCTTGGTCCAGGCCAGGCTACCTCAAGTTTAGATATGCTCATGAACCCCAACCCTCCCACTTCCTGTCTGCCCCCTGTCCTTATCTGTTATATGTCAGTGATGATGTGGGATGATTATTAAGGGTCAGGTGCTGATTCGCTAAGGGGATACGTAGCAGGGCTGCAGTCCTGACCTTCAGACACCACTGACAGCTCTGGCAGGAAGGAGGAGAGAGCAATGAGTTTTCTTCCATCTGTCATGGGGTTTTCAGCTTCTGGAGCAGTGTTGTATTAAATCACTTTTCTCTTCTCAGAAGCCATGGAAAACCTAGTGGCAAGGCCAAGCACAAAGGAGTTGAAGAGATGGAGGGAGGCTGCTGACATGTGGGTCATTCTGTCATTGCCTCTGCTCTCTCCTCCATTTCTGCTTTTCTCTCTTGCCAACATGCTCCCATCAACTTCCCTTTACCCGTTGTCTTCCTGTGTCCCCAGTTTGTTGTGGTGGAAAAGCAGATACGTTGTTATGCTATGGCTCTAGCACGAGTGTATGAGCTTTGGTCTTGACTAGTGCTGCTGTTACTCCAACCCATGTCCCAAGACACCTGTAAATGGGTACTTGGTCATTTAAGCTGATCAGTCAAATGCAGATGGATGTGATGCTGGCTCCCCCTCTTTTTTTCCTGCTAGCTATGGAAACTGGAATGCCTAGACCACACTGGCCTAATGGACAGCAAGGCTTATATGTGGGCTTTTTGAACCAGTCAGTCATCCCCCTAATCGCATCTTCTTTCAATTATTCTTTCATTCATTCCATCCTCCCTTGCTGGGCTGTAACAGATTTTCTTCTGTCCTTTCCCCGGTCCCCAGAAGAAAGAAGAACTTCTGACATCCACTGAAATTTGGATGGCACTCTCTCAACCCTTTTCCACCTATAGATCTATTCTCTTATCTGCTTCCTTCATCTTTTTTCTTGTGCTCTCCAGTGATGCCTTTCTTCCGACTCCCTCATTATTATGACCAGTTTTTAATCATCATGGTCATCACCATTATCATGCTTCCTTGGATCCTGACTTTTGGGACTAGGATCTCACTGTGCATACAGTATAGAAAAATCATCTCCCTCCCTGTCTGTCTTCTATCCTTTCCTTCTAAGATCCCTGCCATGTGGCCTGCTGGTGCTGTACAGAGAGTGTTGCCTCTGCAGCATGCAGAAAGAGCGGACCCCAATAAAGAAACTGGTTTCCTTGAAATTTGATGGTGGGTGGGGAGAGGAAAATTCCATCAGGAAAGCGACAGAAACCTTGTCTCAGCATGGAGAGCATAACTCAGGAGTGCTGTCTTTGAGTGACAGAGCACAGCATGACAGAGGAAGTAGGGCAGCTAAGGTAGGAGTGCCAAGACTGGGGATGCTAAAGCAGGAGTACCAAGAAGCAGCAGACAGTGGGGGGAACTCTTTGATTTCCTATCCCTTCCAGGTAACTTTGACCTTTACTATCCAATCTTGTTGTGAGGGGAAGGGTCATTGCTTGGAGGCATCAGAAGGGGCAACGTGCACAGGGAAGGAAAGGGCTACCTAGAAGTGTCTCGCATGGTGTGTGGGTTTTGGCAGTGTCCATGGAAGGGAGGGGGGAATCTAGTGGGGAATGCTGTCCATGGACCTGGGGAGTCTACTGGAAGGGAGTTCTAGGCACCCTCCTTCAGCAGCTGTATCCACCCCCTTTCAGTGCTGATTGCGTTAGGAATCAGATCCTCAGCTGGAGTAAATCGCCAGGGTTCTGCTGAGAGCAGCAGAGCTGGGTTGATCTACAGCAGCTGAGTTTTTGACCTAAGAATTTTAAATGCCTCACTTAAATCAGCATCTCTCCAGGGCTGTGGGGAGCTGCTCAGATGCTCCTTTAAAAGGATTTAGGAGGAAGGGGAGCCAATATATGCTCCCCTGTAAGTGACAACTGGGGCTAAGCTGGAGCAGCTCAGAAACAGAAACTCAGTACAAAACAAAGAGCCTCTGCTCACTGCTTCTTGCAGACTGTTTCTCATACAGCTCCCCTGCAGCTATTCCCATTGAATTTACCCCTGGCAGCCTGACTTAAATCTACCCAAGCCCAGAGATGCACAGGGAAGGATCAATCCTCAAATATTTAGCTGCAATAGGCAGCCATTCCCAGCAACAAAAGGGCAGACAGAGTCCAAAGTGCTGGATCAATTTATGTTCCTTCATGCATGACTGCCAGGCGAACCTTTATCTTTGCTGCTGCTTCCTATTTCAGTGGGAAATGAATGTGAAATGAAGTCAATTTGGAGTGTGTGTATGTTTCTTCAGAGCCTGTTCTGTATGGGCAGGCCACTTAACGCTGTGTTAACAATGCTTTGCTCGCCTTGCTTTTGTCTGGCTGGGTTGTTATGAATTCTGTGGTGTTTTGCTGTGCTGTGATCTATAGAGAGAAAGGTAAATATGGGGCCTGGAATGACTCATTTCTGAAGTACAGGTAGCTCATTTCCTTCTCCTCAGCTGCAGTTGGGGCCTTCACTGTGCTAGGTGCTGTACAGAGGGACAAACTGTTCCTGCTGTAATGAGGTGACTTTGCAGGTATGCCTGTAGTGATGGGCATGGGCATCCAATGGGCTCTGTGGCTCAGCTTGTGAGCTGTGCAAAATACCTTTCCTCCACCTGCCAGGGGATTTGCTTTGTAACATGCACAAAGCCCTGGTTACCTACCTCCTCACTATGCTGTCCCTGATCCTTGTGATGCTAGGATCTGTGAGGTTGCATCCCAGGTTCCCTAATGCTGTGTGAAGCAGTGCCCTTCCTGGAATGAGGCAGTAGTCCATCATAAGAAAACCTGTCTTTCCTTAACAGGCCCAAGGTTGGAAGTTATTTTCACCTGTTACCGTGTGAAGCTCTGGCAGGCTAGCACACTGCTCAGCTCTGTGCGTTGGTTGCAGTGGTCAGAGCCATGGATCTATTGGGAGAGCTCCTGTTGTCTTCATTCCAAGCATTTATGATGGGATTTGTCTGTCAGAGAGGTTGGCAGGTCTGGGAACTGCAGAAATATGCAGCAGTACGGGGCTTGGAGGGAGCACAGAAGGGATTTGAATACCTGATACATATTGTAATTGCTGTCCAGTGACCACATATGCACCCAGTAAAGGATCCAGGAATGGGGCAAGGGGGTGCAGCTCTCCTACCTTGGCTGTGCTGTGCATGTGTAGTAATCTCTGAGTTCATTGCTTGGTCACAGTGAGCTCCTGCCTGAGCTCCATGTGAGCAGTGAGCTCTGCAATCAAGGTGATCAGGACAGGGGCTACCTGGAGCCCCTGTTCTCACATGGCTTTAGTTTAGAAGCTGCTGCTGCTGCTACTTGCTTTTCTCTTCCCTTTGCTTCCCCTCCCCTCCCTGCTTAAATCAGCAGCAGGGGGAAGGAGGGACAAGCAGTTACAGGAACAGCACTCACCTCCTGGTGCGAAAGCAGGGGCTCCAGCCAGACCCTGAACTGAAAGGTGGTCTGTGACAGCCAATGTGGGGTGCACTACTGTGATGCAAAAGATTGCGGTTTGTTTCTTGGAGGCTTGGAAAGAATCTCAGACACACAGTCATTTAGCAGCACAAAAGGTGTATTTGCAAATAGGGTCAGAGCAGAGTCAAAAACTCAGATTACTCTGAACCCACCAAGGAATTTTTGCAGGCTGTATT
>NW_017728914.1:5057462-5063544 GCF_001723895.1 Crocodylus porosus
CAAGGACACAGTCAGTTGAATTCCAGCTTCTGTAATCTGCATGAGAAAGGCTAGGGAGAAGCTGGGGGAGAGTCTGCGATTTAGTATGAGAAGCTGTGGCAAGGCTGGCCAAGGAAAAAAGTTCTTGGCAGTGTTTCTTTCTTATCGGGTGCAAGATGCAAGCTGTGCATTTCTAACAATACTCCATTTCTAACAACTGTATCCCATCTAGATCTGCCCCTGTGTGCATCAGTGTTCCTGGAGCCAGGAGAGCCAGCACAGTGTGGTAGGAGTGGTCATGCCAGGTTTGCAATGTGATGCAGTGATAACTGCAGAGCTTCAGCATGAGGAAGCCGACTTCCAGGGGCCTGAGTGAGAAGCCAGCCCCAGCTCTAACCCTCTGGCACCACAGTGGTTGAGGGAGCCCACTTGTCACAGAAGTCAGTTGCTCTTTCTGGGCTGGTGGCGGTGACGCTTGCACTTCTTTTGTGTGTTGCTGCATGTGCTGCACTCCACCAGCTCACAGGGTAAAATCGCACCTATCAGAAGTTGTAGGTGGCTTACACTGAGGCTAGGGACAGACATATCTCAGAAACTGGTTTAGGTGATCAGAAACTGGTTTAAACCTGTAACAACAGCTGTTCAGTGTACATAAGCCAGTTTGAAAATGGCTGAAGCCGGTTTGAGATGAACATGGGTGAATGCAGTATGAGACTTAACTGATTTGGGTCAAACTGGTTTATGCCCCAGAACCCTCCCAGTTTAAGTTAAAACAGAGTCCCCCAGCACCCCAGATGCTTTTCAGGGCTCTGCTCTAGCCCAGCAGGACTGGCCCTGCCCTTGTGCTCCCTGGCTGGAGCTCCCTCAGGGACTGCAGGTACAGTGGTGTCTACCTGGCTTCCTCCTGCTTACCCCCTTCCCCCTCATCATTAGCTGCTTAAGCAGGGATTCCCCCTCCCCTCCTCCTTACACAGACACCTCTCAGTATTAGCTACCATACCACATGCTGGCTACAGTCCATGTTGTGGGAGATGGGACAAAGGTAGACAGGATAGTGTTGGCTCAGAGCTTTTTGGAGGTAATCAGCAGGTAGCTGGTAATGTCTCTCCATTCCTTCCTTGGAAAAAGTTGTTTAAGAAGAGCTTGAACTAATTAGGGAAGCTCTTGTTTTGTTTGATGGGCTGATAAATGCTAACAACTCCCTGTGCAACTCCCTGCTGTGTAATTAAATGCTTTGTTGTGGGAGGTTGGGGGGCAACCCCTCCCTAATCACAGCCTCCTGCCTGGGTCTGGCCAGGGCCCCTTCAGCTTAGCAATGTGGAAGGGAAGGGAGGGCTGCTCTGGTGCCCCCTCACTTTTAGCCTAAGCCACTGCAGGCATGTGCCTGCATTTTTTTCAGTCCAAAGAAGATGTCTTTGTGGTTACAAGCTGGTTCAGCCTAGCAAAGTTAGACTAACCTGCAAAAATTGAATCAATTCAAGCTCAGACTTTTTGAATATCTCTTCCTAGTCTGAATGAGGTTTACCATCTGTATTGCATAGCTGATGGTGCACATGTGCCTCATGACCCCAGAGGGAGCCTGGTAAATATGTTAACTGCAGGAGTTGTGCACCACATGGGGAGCCTCATGGACCCCAGTGTGGGAAACACTGGAAAGGTGTGTGATGCCAGGGTTCTTATGAGATTTGGCATGTCCATCCTGGGATAAGCTGAAACCATAATCTCTCCCAGTGGTATGGCCATCAGTGACATACAGGCACTCCCTGCATTGACTGGTTTTTTTTTTTGGGGGGGGGGGGGGGGGGGGGGGCACCATCTATGATCTCTCCAGCCAAGGCTTCTGAAGCCATATCCAGGCTGCAGTGAGCATTTGGTACATCTTTTTGCAAGCTGCAGAGGATAGAGGGATATGCCTTTGGAAGGCTTAATGCCAGATGGTGCTGCCCCCAAATCATTTGGAAACTGATCTGCACAACTGGAAAGTACCTATGTAAGCCATGAATGCCCAGGGTCAAAGCAGACATGGGGTGTTAGGGATGGCCACTGTGTTCATGTCTGTGCTGCACATGGTGTTCTTAATAAGTAATCACTTATGAATGCGTGCATTGTTTTGTGGATTGTGAGATGCTGTAGATCATGATGCCCTGATTTATAGCAGGACTTATTTTTAATTAATTTAATTTCCTCTTGCATTAATGTTTTTAAATTTGTGAGGCAAGGGGCCTGCTGATCTGCATGGGGTAGTCTGTCTCAGCTGAACTGTAAGGACTGTAGAGGATAAGGGTACATTTTATTTTATTTCAATTTTTTTTGCTGAATTAAATATTTGTTTTAAATGCTTAGTAGTTTGGGATCATGGGGTCATTTTATTGGCTTGTATAGATTGCTTGTTTTTTTATACTTAAATAAAAGCTTTTGACATTGCTGCAGCCTCCTGTTCACTTACAAATGAGTAAACTCACAAGTAAACATTAAGCAGAAACTTCATCAAAGTGCAGTCGAACCTGACTGCTAATAGCAGAGAAAGGTACAGACTAACCCAAAGGTTGCCATAGTAGCTCTAAAAGTACAACGGAAATGCATCACCTAGATTCTAAAAGAATAAGGTGTTCAGTGTCCAAAGGATTGGAAATGCCTCATGCAGCACTGTCTGGCAGGGGCTTTGGCTTCTGGTAGCACTGTTTGATACACTTCCAGCACTGGAACCCCATCCAGCTATGCCCAGCTGAGTGAGCTGTCTCAGAACAGCATCACAGCAATGGATATCTCTGGTACTGTCACTGCCATCCTGGCACTTGCAGTATTCCTTCCAAATATTAACCAGGATGGGGTTGGCTCTTTTGGCCACCTAGCTGTACCTTGGCAGTGCAGGGCTGGATTGGCAGAGAATTCTGGGGACAATTAAGGGTTTCTTGCCACACTAGACAATATGAAGTGGCAGCTGGCTTCTGGGGAGCAGAGGGCAATGTGGAACAGGGAAGGGTTGGTGAAGGACTGCCTCTGGGCCTTTTACCTTGCAGGTGTGTGGCATCCTGGAAGTATAGACAGAAAATGCTCTGAATAGGTGAGGCAGAGAATAGGACAGTGGAGTTGAAGTGAAGCAACTGACTCAATATCTAAGCCAGAGCCAGGAACAGAAATCAGGTCTCTGGAGTCGCAATGGGGTACCCTCAGCATTAGCCTGTGTTGCCTTCATGCTAACACTTAGCCAAAAAGTCTCTTCCCTTCCCCTCCTTTTGGTGAATGCCACATAATTTTGGCTTTGGTTGCTTCTGCCAATTACTCTGGGCCCAATTCTGAAACCCCCACTCTTGTCCCATCAAGGTCACCAGACAAATTCACCAGGTGAATGAGTAAGGACTTTGGGCAGGCATGAGGATTTAGCAGGCTTGGGCTCCTTGAGTACAAGTACTTTCAGTTCTGCATATTATTCAAAAAGCATCACAAAACCAAATTCTAGTCTGTGATGGGGTAAGAATAGCCTCGTGTCTAGTAGCACATTCTCTGCCTACGTAATATTCAGGGATGCTGACTTTTAGATCAAAAATAAGAATTCAGATCATAGTTATAAATAATTGCTCTGAGTTGGGGACATTGGCTGTGGAACTTAAGCTGCAGCTAGTCTGGCTGTGTATTAGAAATATCTGCTTCCTGATTAGCTTGGAAAAGGTAAATAGTGCATCTTATTTCTGATGACCTTTAGCTTCAGCATGTGAGTTTGAACTCAAAGTTGGTTCATTTATGTGACTGGGAGTACCTGGGGGAGAGATTTCCAGGTATTGATGAAAAAGAATAGACTGTGCCTTGGTTACTGAATGCTTCTGTGCCATGTTGTGGTCCAGTGACTTGTCCTGTACTAAGTCAGCATGTTAAACTGGGAATATTAGAGAGAGGTGGGTATGGTTAGTGGCTTAGTTGCACCCCCAACCCTTCCTTTGGTCTGAGTGCTCCCCCTTGGTCAACAGGCCTCATACCTATACCTCTCCAGGGGTAGAATCACATCCCTCAATCTTTGAGCACCCTGAACTACGGGTTTCTTTAAGCCATGTGATTAGAGAGTGAGCATGGTGTATGCACACATTTGCTGGTGCTGGGAGCTGTCAGGAACCTGACCTAAGTAAGTTAGGGGGAAAGCGAGGAGTGGGACTGGGGGGTGTTGAGGGTCTGTGGTGGTGGTGAGGGTTGTCCATCTAAAGGTAGGGGGACAGGAGGCTAAAAATAGCCCAGTCAGGGTAGAGGGGATAGGAAAAGTGCAGCTCCAGGGCTGGGGCGAGCAGCTGGTCTTTCCCAGCCCCGGGGCTGTGCTCTGAGTGTGTGTAGACATTTGGTAGATCTAACTTGTTTCACTTCCTCAGATGAACTAAATTAAATTGGGGTTGCCATTTTTTGCCCAGTCTAACCTCACTGAACATCTGTACTGATCAGCACTGAGATTGACCTAATCCTAGTGGGTTGATCTAAATGTAACATCTGCACATAACAGAAGCCTATGGTATTTGCTTTGGGAGCTTGTAATCATTTGATTACAGTGAACCAAAGCTGCCTTCTCAAAACATAAGTGGTACTTAAACAGTAGGAACAAAGCATA
Organism: Crocodylus porosus; assembly: GCF_001723895.1. Classification (NCBI taxonomy): domain Eukaryota; kingdom Metazoa; phylum Chordata; order Crocodylia; family Crocodylidae; genus Crocodylus; species Crocodylus porosus. The sequence goes on from NW_017728914.1 coordinate 5,062,030, forward strand.
GCATGGGAGACAGAGAGATGTAAAACAACCAAATGTCTATGTACAGACCTAGAGTCCTAAGCTGTTTCTCACCTAGGACCCTTATCCTCTGCTGTTCTAGGCTTGTTTCCCCATGACTCTGTCTGTGAGGCCTTGTCTCTTAACTCCAGCCAGTTCTGTTCTCTCCATTGCAAGCTGGATCTGCTGCCCAAAAATAGTTTAGTGAGCTCTGCAGGCAGCTGAGCCAGAGCATCGAAGAAAATGGATCTTGCGATGCCTCTCAAGCTCTCACTATGAAGTATATATCAAGTAATTTTGCTCTTCCCTGTGCATTACCTGGCAATCCTGCAGTTGAATTAGCTTGAGACATGCGTGCAGAAAAAACGCAATAACCCGGCCAAGATACAGCATTCATAAATTATTACAGGCAGCTTCATCCCAAAGGTTACCCTAATAAACTCCATGTGAACTTCTCTGTAACCATAAATGGACAGAAACCTACCTGAATGTGTCTGCAGCCTCAATTGCTGTGAAGGCCTGGAAGCATGGACAATCTTGATCATTAAAAATCTGTAGGCAGAGCTGCCAGCTCTGTATCCTGGTAGACAGCTGACCCCTTTGTATCCAGATGAGCAGAGGTAAAGCAAGATAGCCTCATTCAAGGCAAGGTTTGTATCCAAGAGGAGCTTTCTTGGCTAAATAAATGACACGCAGTTGCACAAAGGGGCAAAGAGAAAGCAGGGCAGAGGCAGCAAAGCCAGTAGGAGGGACAACAAAGGGTCAGAGGCAGAAGTGGATCCAGAGAGGACACAGCAATGGGGTCATGTACTGCTCTTTGTGTACTGCGTGTGTGGTGAGTTCTTGGAGCTCACTGGCATGTGAGCAGAGCTCTCCTCCCCACAATTTAAGCAGCTGGGAAAAAGGGGATGAATGGTAGTGATGCTCAGCCTTTGCTTTCATGGAGCCTGGGGTGGTGTGCATCACCCTTGTTCATCCCATGAGTGACTGGTACCTCCTGAATTTGGGGGGTGGGGGGCACCTGCAGAAGCTGCTGACCCTGTCAGGGGGGACACCAGCCCTACCAACAGCATCAGGGTTGGCTGTCAGGGGGAGCATGTGCACCCCTTACCAGTTGCCTACGGTTTATCCCCGCCTTTCCCCTGCTGCTGAATGTCAGGGGAGGGAGGAGTAGGAAGGGGAATAGCGAACAACAGCAGGCTCTACAGCTGCTTGAAAGCAGGGACACTAGGCAACACCCCTCCGCCCCCCCAGTGAACTTGGAGTCTCAGCACATGTGGAGCTCCAGGCTGGAGCTGAACTGATCTGCTGTAAGAGCTCAGTGCCATCCCAAATCACAGTGTTAGAAATATTATTAAAAATGCATTATCAATAAGTCTTGTTAAAACAGTGCAGCTGTCAGCCCTCCCTGGTGAGAGAACTGGGAGAGCTACTGAGAGCTCTTTGTATTAAGGTATCACTCCCTCTTTGTTTTGCAAAGTTACTATCTCTTTGTTACAGTAAAGCATATACTCCTCA
>NW_017728914.1:5063769-5066583 GCF_001723895.1 Crocodylus porosus
TTTGCAAATATATACCTTTTGTGTTGCTAATAGAGTGTGTCTGTGGCTGAAGGTTTTTTTCGCCTCCCGAGAAACGAACCGCGATTTTTACATCAACAGTGAGGGGCTGCAGCCACATTCCCTTCACTGTGCACATGCTCCTGCTGGCATCAACCTGGATCTTCCTGTGGCCAGAAGTACCTGTTCCTAGGGTACTTCTCAATGACTGCTCAATCCTGAGGATGCCAGAGGTGACTGTTTGTTTTTCTTATGAGCCCATTAATGCTCTTTCCATTGAGATCCCTGGTTAATTGCCTTTTATGCATGGAGTGATAACTTGCAGGCTGCATCCGTTTGTTATCCTTTCTCTTGAATAGCATTCCCCCCCCAGCTTTTTCTTTCAGCTTCTCCTTTCCGAGGCTGTAATTCATGTCCCCTTTTATTTGTTCCATGTGATGAATACATTTTACGCAGATTAGTGTTATCAGGCTTTTCTGATAAGTACAGTATGAATGGGGCCTTAATGTATCATGAAGTCTCCCTCTTTTGTGATAAGACCATGTCCCATTTCTCTGATTTCCCCTCCATTGTCAGCTGAAAAGAAGGTTGTTGAGTCAACTAAGGAGGCTGCCCAGCTTTTGTTGGGTAGGTTTGTTGAAGAGGGCTGAAGTAAACAGGAGCACACTCCAAGAGAGCAAGGTGAGGAGGCAGAGATGTGTGGTACCAGGAAGGGAGTTTTAAGTCAAGGGATGAGGAAGCATATGTGAAGGGAAAACTTGACTGATGCTACTGAGATGAAGAACTGAAAGAGTGCAGAAAGGAAGTAGGAGAATTAGGATCATGGGGGGGGGGGGGCATGTGCCCTCCCATGCCCCTCCTGTGCATCACCTATGCCTGCACCTCTGTCTACAGGTCCTGATGATCGTGGGCATTGCATGTTACTGTGCTGGGAAACCTCTGAGCTTCATGCATTATTAACTGAATAGCTATGCATGCCCTGACTTAATCCATCCCTGCAACTTGTGTTAGATCATTGCAGCCTCCTGTTCATTCTGTGCTGGACTGATGGGTGATAATTGGGGATCTGGGTTTTCTGTTTCTGAGAACAACAGAGAAAACCACGGATTTCCCGATTTTTATCAGAGAAAAAATGATTTTCCCTTTCAGCAGTGATAGCTGTGGATTTCCCACTTTTGCAAAGAGCTCTTCAGGGGAAAGCCTGCAAGAGCTTCTTGCAAAAAGACTGGGAAACCCCCAACCCTGTCCGGAGGGGGAGGGGGAGGTCTCAGGCACTCAGTTACCCAAGGCTTGGCTCAGGCTTACTGTTCATTCCTGGAGCCTAAGGTATGTGGGGCCTGCAGGGGGCTGGGGGTCCCCTCTGGCAGGGCTGGGGGGTTGCAGGTCATGGCTGGGGGAAGCACCACAAAGGCTGGGGGGGCCCTGGGTGGCAGGTGTGGCTGACTGCTAGGGCTCAGGGAAGAGCCAGTGGGGCAGGTATGTGGCTGGGGGCTGAGTGATTGGTGAGGTGTTGGGGGACGCCCCACAAGGAGTGACTGCCAGGCCAGTGACGCATGGCCTCAGAGCAAAGCACTATCCTCAGGCCGGGCTTGTCCAGGGGCAGGCCGGCTCCCGGATGCAGTGTGCTCCTGGGGGCAGGGGGGACCTGCGCCTCCCAGATCTGTGTGCAGGGCGGGTGCATGCTGCAGGCTCATGCTCCCCATCCTGCTACCCTCGCCCAGGGGCTCTGCAGCGCAGTGTGTGCGACACAGAACAGCAGGGCTGCACAGGAAAGCTGCTTGCTGCTTCAAGCTCCATGCTGCCCTGGCCACACTTGCCCCGTGTGCGTGGGGGCAGCGTGGGCAGTCGTGCAGGATTGTGTCCTTCACTGCTGCCCCTGCCTCCAGGGGAAGTGTGGCTAGGGCAGTGCGGAGCTTGGAGAAGCAAGCAGCTTTCCTGTGCAGCCCTGCTGTGCCGGGTTGTACACACTGCATTGCGGAGGCCCCAGGGGAGGGCAGCAGGGTAGAGAGCATGAGCCCACATCATGCATCCACCCTGCCCCTACCCCCTGTGCACAGATATGAGGGGTGCAGGTCCTCCCTACCCCCCAGGAGTGTGCACTGCACCGGGGAGCTGGCCCCGGCCTTGCCTGCAGCAGCAGTGAGAAAGTGGGCTCATGCTCCTTCTGCTGCAGTAGCCACTGCCTTCTGTTGGGGGCAGGGAGCTGTAGACATGGGTCCCTGACACTATAGCCCTGGTAGCTGGGGGCCCACTCCAGCTGGGCTGGGGGGCAGGGGCTGTGGGTTGGGGTCAAGGGGCACGAGCAGGGCTGGGGGCTGTGGGGGATGAGGGGCATAAGCAGGGGGGGTGTCAGGGGAGAGAAGCTCACAAGCAGGGCTGGGGGGCTGTTATGGGGGAGTGAAGTGTGTGAGCACGGCTGGGGGTTGTGGGGAAGAGTGAGGGGCATGAGCAGGGCTGGGGGCTGTTGTGGGGGGAGTGATCTGGACAAGTTACAGAGGTGGGTGTATGAGAACAGGATGGGTTTCAACACTGACAAGTGCAGGGCGCTGCACTTGGGGAGGAAGGAGCAGCACCATACCTACAGGCTGGGGAACTCCCTTCTTGTCAGTGCAGAAGCAGAAAAGGATCTTGGAGTCACTATTGATTCCAAGATGAACATGGGCCGGCAGTGTAGGGACATGATCAGGAAGGCCAGCCGTACCTTGTCATGCATCCACAGATGCATCTCAGGCAGGTCCAAGGAGGTGATCCTCCCCCTCTATGCGGCACTGGTCAGGCCGCAGTTGGAGTACTGCGTCCAGTTCTGGGCGCCGCACT
>NW_017728914.1:5067040-5077398 GCF_001723895.1 Crocodylus porosus
CTTTAATTTTAATAATGGGTTTGGGGGGTTTTATCATATAATTAGTGATTTTATTTTTTTTATTGGGGAAAACCAGCAGCCCTGGTGATAACCCATTTGATTTCTCCTGGGTATAGTAGAGTGTAATCATGTGTCAAGAGGCAGAAGAGCTTAATGTGCCTAATTAGCAGGTTGTTAAGTTGTTAACACCTATTGCAGGGGCCTGCATTATGGGAGGCTGCTTTTCATATCAGCTCCCATCTTGTTATACTCGCTTTGGTGTGTCAGTTCCTCATAGCTGTGGAAGCAGAGCTTGGGCCCATAATCTGGAGGTGTGTGTCCAATGTTGAGTGCTCTGCTCTGCTCTGTTTTTTTTCTGTGGGCCAGGCTCCCTTTGTGCCTGTGGCTTCTCCTTACATTGCTGTGGTCCCAGCTGGTGGCTTGCTCCTTTCCCACTGTGAGTACTGTGCAACTGATAACAGTAGTTTCATTGGCACTGTGAAGTGCTGAGTCCCCTCAGCCTAGAGTGTGGCATGACAGCCTTGTTTCCTGACCTACCCCAAGAAGGACCTGTGTCTCCTGGAGCTCCCACCTGCTTTTCAGGGGCCTTCATTGGTTTCGGGAGACCATGGAGATTGTGCCTTTGATACGTTACTGAGTACCACCACGGCTTCTTCAGTGGCTGAGGAATCTGATGCGCGACAAGCAGATCCTCTGGCAAGTTGCACATACAAACTCAGTTGAGCTTGCATTTTGTTTTACCTGCCTCTGATGCCTCTTCTCTATCTCATTATTGACCCACTCCATCTCAAAGCAACATAGGTCCTCCTTCGTGGTGGCTTTCCACTTGAAGTGATTCAAAGTGAATGATTCCCAGTATTGACCATCTGTGTGCAACTCGTGAAGGTTTTTCTTGCAGATATCAACAAGTTCGGACTGCCCAAGTTTCGGACTGTTCAAGTTGATGTTTGCCAGTGGCCAGCTTACCATACATAGAGTATGTCCTTAGGGATTTGGGCATTGCTCATACGATTCACATGTCCTAACCCAGGGGCGGGCAATTATTTCAGGTAGAGGGGCAGTAAATGAGGTTTGGTGAGCTGTTGAGGACTGCATGGCTAGCCCTGCCCCTTGATGGTTGCCCTGCCCCCTGGTTTTCACCTTGGGACCAGAAGTCCAAACCCTAGCCCCTGACCTTTACCACAAGAAGTCCCTCCCCTTGCCCCCTAGGTTGGGAGCGGGGGCTTGCCGTCTTAGAACCAGAAAAAAACAAATCATACACTAAATGTGAAACACCTACTAGAACATATTTTAATTTTATTACAAAAATGTTTTGGTCACAATTTGTTTTTGTTTGCCGTATATAGAGATGATTGCATAATAACACAAAATACATTCTTAGTCTTTTATATTGTATGGTATGTGTGTGTGGTGGGGTGTGGGGGGAGTTTGGTGAGGGGGTGTGGCTGTATGTGGGGCCAAAGTGTATGTTGCAGCATTATGTGGCATTTGTGGGGTGTGGGGGTGTGGCTCTGGAATACACACTCTTCTCCTGCAGTCAATGTGGGCAACACTGTGTGTGTGTGTGTGTGGTGTGTGTGTGTGTGTGTGTGGCATTTGTTGGGTATGAGGGGGGGTGGCAGGGGTGTAGGGACCCCACTTCACACTCTCCCCCCCCCCCCCATGGCACAGCAGCAGGTAGGGGTACTGGTGCCTAGCTCTGGCCAGCTCTGCACATCACAGCTAGTAGTGTAGCCCCCGCTGGGCCGTCTCTATCACTGGTGCTTCCCACACTTGCACAACACTGGAGGGAAGCCCCAGGTACTGGAGCTGGTTGCCTTCCCTGCCCCAGCTGGCTCCAGTGCCTGGGGCTTTCCTCTCATGCCTGGGGCTTCCCTCCTGTACTGCACAAGCATGGGGAGCACTGGTGATACAGACTGCCTGGAGGGGGCTTTGCTCTCTGCTGCGTGGAGCACAAGCACCCCCACCTCCTGCTTCCCTAGCTGCCTGCCAGGGCTGAGCATCATGGTGGGGAAGGTGGGTGGGTCCAGATTGAAAAGATTATGAAGGATCATATTTGTGGGAGTCCAGCAGGAAAAATAATGCAGCAGGGCAACCAGCCTGAATTCATAGCAGGTAAATCATGCCTGACTAATCTAGTTTTGTTTTATGAAAGGTTCACAAAACGCTCAGATACAGGAGAAGAGGTGGATGTCGTTTTCTTGGATTTTAGCAAGGCCTTTGATACAGTATCTCATCTCATTCTCATAAATAAAGAGGCTGTGACAGATGTTTACACGGTCCAGTGGATGGTAAATTGGCTTAGCGGTCGCACCCAGAGAGTGGTAGTAAATGCGTCTGTATGGACCTGGAAGGATGTGGGTAGTGGGGTCCCTCAGGGTTTGGTCCTTGGACCTGTACTCTTCAATATCTTCATCAGTGACTTGGATGTGGGTGTGAAGTGTACTGTGTCTAAGTTTGCAGACGAAGCTAAATTGTGGGGTGAAGTGCACACTCCGGAGGGTAGGGAATGATTTCAGGCAGACCTGGACAGGTTAGAAAAGTGGACAGTATACAGTAGGATGTGGTACAACAAGACAAATGCAGAGTGCTGCCCCTAGAATGCAAAAATATCCAGCATGCCTACTGGCTAGGAAGTGACCCTCTTAGCAGCACAGAAATGGAAAGGGATCTCAGAGTCATAGTGGACTCCAAGATGAACACGAGTCATCAGTGTGATGAAATCATCAGCAAAGCTAACCACACTTTATCATGTATCAGCAGATGCATGACAAATAGAACCAAGGAGGTGATACTTTCCCTCTATGCGGCATTGGTCAGACCGCAGTTGGAGTACTGCATCCAGTTTTGGGTGCTGTACTTCAAAAAGCATGTTGGTTGACTTAAGAGGTTCCAGAGAAGGGCCACTTGTATGGTTAGGAGCTTATAGGACAAGCCCTATGGAAGAGAGACTGAGGGACCTGGACCTCTTCAGTCTCTGCAAGAGAAGGCTGAGAGGTGGTCTTGTGGCCACCTACAAATTCTTTATGGGGACGCAGCAAGGGACTGGAGATGCTCTGTTCACCAGGATGACTCTTGGGGTAACAAGGAACAATGGTCACAAACTGACAGAGAGCAGATTTAGGCTGGATATCAGGAAAAACTTCTTCACGGTAAGGGTGGCCAAAATTTGGAATGGGCTTCCAAGGGAGGTAGTGCTCTCCCCTACCTTGGGGGTCTTTAGGAGAAGGCTAGATAGACATCTGGCTGGAATCATCTGATCCCAGTACTCTTTCCTGCCTAGGCAGGGGGTCAGACTTGATGATCCGTTGAGGTCCCTTTCAACCCCGGCATCTATGAACTTACTTAGCCTGTTCCAGAACAGTGAAGTTGGACATTGCCCAGGATAGATCAGAGACATCGAAGATGGAAACTGTTCAGTTTTTTTTCTTCCCTGGCATAAAGAGTCCATGTTTGGCTGCCATACAGCAGAGAGCTAAATACACAACTGCTGTAGATGGATATTGTTGTCAATAGACTGAGCACTCCATTTTTCCAAACTCTCTTTTGAAGTATAGCCACGGCGTTGCTTGCCTTTCTAACTTGAGCATTAATTTCAGCTTCCAATCCAAGATTTTGTGAGATGGTGGAGCCCAAGTAAGTGATTTTTTCAGCCACTTCCAGGCTTTTGTTATTTATTCTAACTTCAGGAGGGTGGTCAACTTGTTGACCCATGGCTACTGTCTTCTTTAAGCTAATGGTCAGACCGAAATCATCACAAGCATGAAAGAAACAGTCCATGAGACTTTCAGTCCTGTTTCTGAATAACTAACAATTGCTGTGTCATTGGCAAAGAGCATTTCATAGACAAGAACTTTTCAGGGTTTCATTTTCATTTGAGATGAGCAAGATAAAGAGTTTCCTATCTGATCTGGTTTGAAGCTATACTCCTTCTGAAGAGCCACTGAATGCACATTTGAGTAGGACAGCAAAGAAAATCCCCAAAAGTGTCAGAGCTAGGACACAGCCCTGTGTGACACTACTCTTTATTTCACTTTCTTCCAAACATGACCCATTGAATTGCACCATTCCATGCATACTGACATGGAAGGACTTGATGCTCAGGAGCTTAGAAGGGCAGCCAATCTTTTTCAGGATTCAGAACAAACGATCTCTGCTGATGAGATCAAAAGCTTTGGTGAGATGGACAAATACTATGTACAGTGATTTCCTTAGCTGCAAGAGAAGTGCCATGAACAGTCTCAAGGAAAATATCATATCCATCATAGATCTACCAGATCTGAAACCACATTGAGACTAGGGGTAAACTTTGTTTTTAAGGGTCTGTAGTTTTAGCAGGCAGAGTTTGGCAAACAGCTTCTCAGTGGTTCAAAGTTAAGATATAATATGATAGTTGTCACAGTCGCCTGTAACACCTTTGTTTTTGACAGAGTGGCTTATGCTTGCATCTTTTGTGTCTTGAGGAACTTCACCTTCTCTCCAATGTATACATATTCAATCATGCAGATGAAGGAAGATGGATTTCCTGCACGTAATAACTTCACCCAGTATGCAGTCTGCACCTGAGGCTTTACCACGAGCAAGTAAATCAGTGGCTTTTTCTACTTCATCTGTGGTAGGCTTATGGTCAAGTGCTGTCAGGGTTGAGAGGTTTTCAAGTGCGTCAAGAGTGGGGTCATGGACCATATTTTCATGAGGAGTGGAGTTCTGAATAATGTTCAACCCATTGATCCACTTGCTTAATGCAGTTATTGATGACTTCACCTGTGGAGGGTTTTAAAGGGGTGGTTTTCCTTGGAACAGGCCCAAGAATTTTCCTGATGCCCCCATATATTGCTTGCATATTGCCTCAGGCAGCAGCTTTTTGGGTACTTTTGCACAGTTGTAGCCAATAATCATTTGCACACCATCTCGCTGTACATTTGACCTGAGGCCGGATCTCTCAAAGCTCCTGCAAGCTGGAATGGCTAGAGTCATGCTTGTATTTAAGGACAGCTGACTCTTTCTTTTCTTAGAGCCCCTCCCAGCCCTACAGATACCAAGGGCATGTGCCCATGTGCTACCTCCAGTGCAGTGTGGCAGTATATTGAGTCACCTGGGAAATGTGCTTCTTGCTGTCTTGTTGTGTCCTCTTTCAACGCACTGCAATGAATTTCCCTGTCACTGGGTTATGGGGATTCATTGTATATCTCCTCTTTCTGTGGCACCTTTGTCACAGACCAATCTGCTTTTGATCCTTTTTGTTGCTATATCCTATGCTGCTCTGACTCACACCTGCATGCAGGGCCATCAACTTTTGAATACCCAGATTAATGAGGGATTGAGACCCTCTTCAGAAGAGGGTTACCATGGAGCAGTTCAGAGGAATGTGTTCCTTTCCTAAGGTGCATGCTACTAATTCACTAAGCAGAACTGGATGGCATACAGACACGGAGACAAATATCACCAGTTTCTGCCATTCCTCATCGACCCAACCCACACGCCATCCTCTCTCTTGTGAAATCTCTTTAAGTCCTCTTCTTCCCTGCTTTTGAATAGCAGCTTATTCTTGTCATATGTTTTGGCGGTTTGTGGGGTGTCATGAATGTTTTCTTGCATTGATTTCACTGATATGGCGCGTGTGGTCTCATTGAAAAAACCTACATTATGCTGTATCCATTTATCTTGCTGCTATCATTGTATAGATTGTTATGCTGTCTGCATATACCAGGGGTGGGCAATTATTTCTGCTGGCAGACCACTTAATGAGTTTTGGTGAGCTGTCAGGGGCTGTGCACATAAAAGCTTTCAGAAGATATTTTAACAAATTACAGATAAAAAAAAATCATATAATAAAAATCAACCATCTACTATAATGTATTTTAATTTTATTTCAAAAAATAATTTTTGTCCTGATTTATGTGTTTTTGAGTAGTATATATAGAGGATATTGCAGAATAGCTCAAAATAAAGTCTTACTATTCTATGTTGGGGGTGGGGGAAGGGCTGAGAGGGGGCTGCCCATACACTCAGTCCTGGAGCTGGGTCGGGATGGGAGGCAGGGGGCATACAGAGCAGAGCTCACCTGGGTGGTGCAATGCAGGTGCAGTGGCCCCCTGCCCCCCCCATGCAGCTCTTGGCTGCCCCTGTGGCATTCTGTGTGGGGTCAAGCCCCACCTGCTCTCACCCAGGGCAATTCGTGCTCCGGGCTCCCTCCTGCTGACAGCTCTGGCCCCAGCCAACATGCTCGGTTTCCCAGTGAAGCTGCTCCTGGGTACTGGTCAGCTCCCACTGCCTCCAGCACCACCTCCTCCTGCTCCTGTTCCTGCCCCTGCTGAGATGCTCTGGGCAGCAGGCAGCATGTGGAAGGGAGAGCAGCTGTGGGGATGTTTGCTGGGCATCACACACCCAGAAAGGTGGGGGGAAGCTGCAGCAGGGTGGCTTCTGCCCCAGCACATGGAGATCTAGCTCCAGCTCCTGGCTGCCTTCCACCCACTTGGCTGCCTGCAGGGGCTATTCATCATGCCAGGTGGACTGCAGCTACTTTGCAAGCAGCCCCACCAGGAAGCTGTGCATGCTGCCCAAGGCTGGGGCCATTGGCAGGTGCAAGAGGGAGTGTGGCATAGGCTGCCCCAAGTAGGTGCGGGCAGGCCTTGGCCCCAAGTGAAGCACCACAGGGGCAGCAGGCTGGTTGCATTCAGTTGGCAGGCCATATTTTGCCCACCCCAGCATATACCTTTATAATCTGGGGCATGGTTTAGTCAGAGAAATGTAGGGAAACAGTAGATGTAACTACTAAAAGATCTACTCATGAAGAAAGAGTAGACATAATGAAGTACCTCTTGCTATTGTGCTACAAGGACAAGACAATTACCATTCCCAATCATAGGCAAACAGGCCACTGGTGGGATAGGTACATACATTATTGCCTGCTTGTAATGGGAAAAAAAACTGCACAATTGCAGACATCTGAGAGAAATGGCCCATCAGCCAGAGAAATGCCAGATGCCCTAGGGAGAAAAATGTGTAGAAAATTCTGACACCCCAGAGCAATCGGGACAATGCTGATGGGGGTGGGGGGCATTAGGAGGTATTTTAGGCTGTATCTAGGATAGAATTACGGTCTTTTCAGTTTTTCCAAGGCTGGAGAGGAGCCCAGGGCTGGCAGAATCAGCAGGAAGGCTGATCTCTAGAAATACTGGCAGGACTCTCAGGTTGGCGAGGGTAAAGCCAGATGAGAAGGTAAGAGGCTTTATTTGTGTTTTTGTTGCGTCTCCAAACTTGTGGTTGATTTTCTTTTATATACTATTTTTCTACTATATCATACATCTGATTGTTGTTTTGTTTCCTTACTCATTGCCTGTGAAGAGTGATTTCTAAGCAAGTGGATATTCCAGGCTAGCCCATTCTGTGGAAAGAGGAAACCTAAAATTTCTTCCATAACACAGGGGGAATCCACCTAGACATGGCAGATTTCCCTGCTGCAGCTGTGAGGTCTGGTATGAGGGCAGTGGAGCAGAGGGCAAACCTTGGTCTGTTCTTTGGGACAAGCAGTGGGACAGTGGTGGGAGGGAGCTTGGGGCTCTTGGGGTATTCTGCAAATGGGTTTGTCACAACCCCACTTTCCTCTCCAGCCTTCCTTTTGCAGTAGCCAGTCTATCTTTTTCTCTATTGCCTTTTCATTCCTTTCTTAGCCCTAACCTAGGGGTTGTCAGCCAGGGGTACGTGTAACCCCAAGGGTACTTGAAAAGGCTTTAGGGGGTACAGGGCAGGGGGGTACGTGGGCAGGTGGGGACAGAACGCCATCACTCACCATCCCGCGCTGGATGAAAGGGGCAGAGGAAGCTTGCATGCAATGGCTACCACTACTGTGAGTTCAGTCCTCCCCCACCTCCTGCATCTGGCTGCTTGGAGTACACTGCTCCATGCCTGGCCGCCCGGGGTACACTTATCCAAAAGGTTGAAAACCCCTGCTGTAGCCTGATACACTAAGATGTCTGGACCCTGTGCTGCAGGGTCTGTGGCTTTGGAGTATGGTGGCAGTGGTGGGGTTCATGGCATAAGGGGTGTAGGGGCGAATCAGGACCCATTTGAAAGGACAGCTGCCTGAAGTAACTAGAAAATCACCCAGCAATATTCCTGGAGCCTAGACCTGTCAGATTCCCAGGGAGTTAGTGTGCTTCTCCTCTGAACTGACTGGTAAAGTCCATTGTGGGGGCTCCCTGTTTGTTACCATCAGTGGCTCCTGATTTAATACGGTCTATTTGCAAAGTAAAAGTTGCTCTTCTAACATTCAAATACTACTTGGATCCAGCCAGTCCAGGTACTGCAGGAACTGATACATATGTGCTCACCCCTCACACTGAACCTTAGGAAGTCTCTGTCTTGGGGGTCACCGTGGGAGGTGCCCCAGTAGTGGGTACTTCTGGACCTCAACAAGTTGTTTAGGTCCACAGAGAAAGGCAGTAGCCAGACCAGGGCCAGCTAGCCCTGGCTTGTCTATGCACATGCTCTGGGAGTGGGGGGAGAGGTGTTTAATTAGAGCAGCTCCCAGAGAGCTGCTCTAATTGAAATGCTGCAGTGTCATGTATATTCAGCATCCTGTGTTTCAAAACGGTGGTGGGGGTGCTTTAACTAAAGCTCGTTTAATAAGTTTTGGTTAAAGTGCCCATGCTGCCATTTTGAAACATGGGACACGAGACACGTGTGAGGTTGTAGTGTGCTGGAGTATTCTAATTAGACTGCCTCGAACAATTAGTTGAGTCTGCTTTAATGTGTTCTAATTAGGATGCCTTGGAGCACATCTGCAGAGTCTTAGTTCAGCGCCTTAACCATTGACCTGTGCTGCCTTCTGGATGGCTCTACAGTGTCACACCTGTATCCCAGAAGGCAGCAACTGTGATTCTGCCCTGCAGCTGGAGAGCAGAGCTGCAGTATGAGAAGAGACTGTTGGTTCATAGTTGCTTTCTAGAGAAGTGATGATGCTTTATACAGCTGGTCGTGCACTAGCCTCTCGTGGGTTTGTACCACGAACTGAAGAATAAGTTTAGCCCTGGTGCTTTGTCCTCCACTGCTCTGAGTCATGTACAGTTCATAACACCAATGCAAAATGGGCCTGAATTCCTGTCATTCCAGTTTGCTTACATTTCATACCCACTTTCCATCTTGGCAGGGCATAATGGCCATAATAGCTGTATTCAAAAACAGCAAAAATTTATTACAGCAGGGGACAGACTATTAGCTCCCGAAGCATGGATACATGAGTCCTAGTTGTTGCCCACTGCTATGGACTTCCCCAGTTCACACCCTATGGCAACAGTCAGACCAAGCCAGCTCTGTCCTTTCTTTACAAGCATCTAAAGCTACATGTTTCATGTCCACCTTGTGGTTCCTTCATTTGTTTCATTATGTCTAGTACAGAAGCACATAGAGACCCTACCATGCTGGGCATTGCACAACAGTGAAAGACAGCCACTATCCCAAAGATCTTACAACCTATATAGACAGCACTGAGATGTAAAGCAGCCTGCCCCAGCATGCAGAGCTAAAGACCAAGTCCCAACTTAAGGTGTTACACTCTTAACCACATGACTGTGTTGGTTACAGCAGCTAATGCTTCACCTGCTGCTGAAATGCTAATCCAAAGCCTTCTGAAGCCCCTGGAAAGCCCTCCCATTGGCATCAATGGCATTAGATCAGGTCTGTGGTCCCCAGTGTCTTGTATAACTTCTTCCAACCCAAAAGCATGAAGGAATTCTGCTCAAGTGCACCTGGGATGCTGCTCATCTCCTTGCTAGGGACTGTGTGCACTTGTTTTTAAGACGCAAAACCAGGAACTTATGAAATAGTAGCAGAAACACCATTTTTTCTTGATAAATGCTCAATAAATACAAGTTCCACTTGCTCCCAAGTTGACCTAATAATGGTAATTCTAAATTAAACGTAACTGCAGTGGCTGCCAGTAAAGGTCATTCTACAGAAAATGGGTCTGTTTGCTTCTTGCTCAGATGCCTGAATATTAAGCATGTATAATTCACAGGATCGTTAGCTGATAAAAGTGTTTTTCACTTCCACCCACTCTCACACAAACCCATTTTATAAGTCACTGGACACAAGGAGAACCTGACCTTATTGGATTCTATAGAAGTTTGGTCCATCCTGAGAGGAACTGAGTATCTAAAATCAAGCTGCAAGTATGCAGCACCCTTCAGGATCTGGCTCTTTTAGAGAGAGATGAATGTCTTATAGGTGTTGTAATTATTTTGCACTTGCTGAGTGCTATAGGTGGCCATGTTCGCATGTGTTTAATGTTTATGTAACAAGTGCTGGGTGGATGGGAGGCTCTGGGGCTGCAGCGTGGAAGTAGCATGCGGCTGGAA
>NW_017728914.1:5077409-5081267 GCF_001723895.1 Crocodylus porosus
GAACGGAACGTACCCCACGACGACTGACACGGAGCGACCTTCGGCCTGATCAGCCGGAGGGAAGGACGCCAGACCCGCCTGATCCCGGCGACCCCTCCCCGCTTCCACACGAGTGTGAGTGGGTACTCCCTGGTGCACCCAGTATAGTGATTTTGTTTGTTTAGTAATAAAATCAAGCCTGACCCTGTAAATTGAGTGTGATCTGCATAAGCCTGGCCATTATAAAAGAACCTGTCCACAATAGGAAGACACACAATTTCATGTGAACACAGTGGAGCCCATGCTAAGGATTTGTCTCTCCTGTTTCTACTGCAGGGGATAAACATGTAACTCAGACTTAAGCAGTGCAACTGCCTATCTCTTGCTAATAGCTAGGCATGAACTTTATATCTGAAACATCTATGAAGATACCTTTCAAGGGACTGCTTATAATCAGCTACTTAACGGATGTTTTCACCGTCTTTGGGGATACTTTGGGGTAGTCTCAGAGGGTTGCCCACACAAAGGATGTCTCTGGTACATAGAAATTCCCACTCTCATTTATTTATTGACTTGTTCCAGGTTTGTCAGCCAGAGCTCATACACACCACATCCACTGCCAAGGAAGCTTTTGCAATTGGGGAACAGCGATAATATGTGTTTGGTGTTTTGGTCTTATCCAAATCCCACTGAAGTATATGGGTGTCTTTACAGTTGGTGCAGTGGACAGGGGATCAAGTTCTTGGAAAGGGAACTAGTAGACGATGCTGCATTGAGCAGCAGGAATGCCACATGGCAGTGATGCAGGAGATGAACCAGTGGGCTGCTAGGTGAGGGAATAATTTACAGTGAGCTTGAGGATTTTTGCATCTTTTTCCCCTAAGAAGACTGCAATTTCCTTGAATTTACTTGACATTTGAAATGATACAACACACTTTTCTCCCCTCTACCAACTGATTGCAAACAGTCTGCTCAAGTACTCAGTGCACACTAGTTAAAATTAGACATGATCACTCACATAAGTCACATGGTCTTTTTATTGTTGTTGTTGCTTGATTAGAGGAACTGAACCTCCACAACTAAGAGGGAGTACCTGAAGGGGCTGCAGGGGTTTGAGTAACTTGAGCAAATAAATATGATTGGAGAGTCAACCTCTTTCTTTCTCGGCTGCAAAGTATTTTCCAGAGTTGTTTTTTCACTAAGCATTTGGAGGCTGTTATTTAATTGTCTGGGTACAGTGTTGACCCCAAATATGGTCTAAGGAACCAAGGTAGGTTTGACAGCTGTGTCCCAACAAAATCAAGTATTCTAAAGGAATACTAATGAGGAAACTTTAATACAACTCTTAAGCTGAAAACACAGTAAGTAAATGGAAAAACTGGCACTACAGGTGATTCCTAGGAGGAGACGCTGGGTGGTGGTGGGGGGGGACTCTCTCCTGAGGGGTATGGAGGGACCTATCTGCCATCTGGATCCCTTAGCCCGAGAGGTCTGCTGTCTCCCTGGGGCCTCCATCCGAGACATTGTGGAGAGGATCCCCAGGCTCGTCCATTCCTCTGACTATTACCCCGTGCTCCTCAACCATGTGGGCACGAATGACACGGCCAGGTGTAACCGTGACTGGGTCATGAGTCGCTACAGGACTCTAGGGGCTTGGCTCAAGGGACTAGGGGCTGAAGTAGTTTTCTGTGCTCCATGTTGCAGCCCACGGACCCAGGAGGGAAGGCTGCATGGAAGAGGTTAACAGACACCTCAGGCAGTGGTGCTACCATGAGGGGTTTAGTTTCTTCGACCACAAGGCGCACTTCAGAGAGAGAGGACTCTTAGGATGAGATGGCATTCACCTCACATGGAAAGGTAAGTCCCTGTTCTCAGCCGGGATGGCTGATCTACTAGACAGGGCTTTAAACTGACTTTGCTGGGGGATAGGGAAACTCCAAGTGGAGCGTGCCTGGGGACAGGCACACAGCAAAGCTCCCTTGTGGAGGACACTAACACAACTGTTTTTGAAAATGCTAACCAAACAGTTCTCCCACAGCGTCTCAGGAAATCGGGTGTCAGTTGAGGGCCTCAGCTGCCTATACACCAATGCCAGGAGTACGGGGAACAAGCAGGAGGAGCTAGCCCTCCTGCTCCCTAGTGGGCAATATGACTTGGTAGGGATCATGGAGACCTGGTGGGACTCCTTGCATGACTGGAGCATAGCCATGGAGGGCTACACACTGCACAGAAGGGACAGAATAGGGAGAAAATGTGGAGGGGTAGCTCTCTATGTGAAAAAGCAGTACACCTCTCTGGAGGCTGACATTGGCTCCAAAGATAAGCAGCTTGACACCCTCTGGGTCAAGCTATGGTGAGGGATGGGGGGAGGTGAGAGAAACCTAATGGTAGGTGCTTACTACAGGCCACCAAACAAAGGGAAGGAGCCGGATCTGGAGTTCTCTTGAGAACTGACAGAGGCTGCATGTGTAAGGGACTTGGTTGTTGTGGGTGACTTCAATTACCCAGACAGATTAGGAGGAACACTTGGCAGTTTCCTGACTCTGATCAAGGAGTTCTTCCTGCCCCAGGAAGAGCAAGGGCCAACCAGAGATAACGCTCCCTTAGACTTGGTAGTGGCCAAGGGAAATTATCTGGTGTGTCGCTTGAACACTGAGGGTAACCTGAGCGACAGCAACCCTGAAATTACAGGTTCGCTGTCTGCCATAAGGTCGACAAATCAACCAGCTGAACTGAAGTCCTGGACTTCAAGAATGCTGACTTCAACAGGCTCAGAGTACTGGTAAGGGAGGCAATGTGGGACCAGGGAGGGAAGGCAAATGGGATGCACGAAGAGTGGTCGTTGCTCAAGGATACGATCCTCAAAGCACAAAAGAAAACCGTTCTTGTGAAGAGGAAAGGCAGCAGAAAGGCTGGCAAGCCCTCCTGGATTAACAGGGACATTTCATTCTTCTTGAAAAAGAAAAAAGAGATGTACGCACAGTGGAAGCTAGGGATGGTCCTCAAGGAGGACTGTACCACAGTGGCCAGCACAGTAGGGAAATGATAAAGAAAGCCAAGGCAGTGATGGAGTTTAGGTTAGCTATGGGAGTCAAGGACAGTAAGAAGTCCTTCTTTAGGTATTTAGCCAGTAGAAGGAAAACAAGTGGAATTGTGGGACCCCTGCTGAACATGTCAGGACAGGACACTCAGGGAAAAAACTGAACTCCTAAATACTCACTTTGCTTTGGTATTGCACTGGATCCAGGGGAAGGTCAAATGAGATGAGGCTCATAGGGGGCATGCCAGGACTGACAGCCTCCCCACTGGATGCTGAGTGGGTGCAATACCAATTAGAAAAGCTGTAAGTCAGCAGGACCGGATGGACTTCATCCAAGAGTGCTGATGGAGCTGGCTGAGGTCATTGCAAACCCCCTGGCAAAACTCTTTCAGAATTTGTAGCACATAGGGGAAATCCCTGAGGACTGGAAGAGGGCAACATTATGCCCATCTTCAAGAAGGGGAAGAGGGAGGACCCAGGCAACTATAGGCCAATCAGCCTAACCTCTATCCTAAGGAAAATCCTGGAAAAGCTCATTAAAGAATCCATGTGCGATATGCTCATGGACGGTAAGAGTCTGAACCAGTATTATGGTTCTAGGTTGGGGCTGACCCTCTCAGCAGCACAGAGGCAGAGCGGGATCTCGGAGTCAGGATCGACTCCAGGATGAATACGAGTCGCCAATGTGATGAAGCAATAGGCAGAGCCAACCGCACCCTGTCATACATCAACAGGGGCATCACTAACAGGTCCAGACAGGTCTTGCTCCCCCTCTATGCGGTGCTGGTCAGGCTGCAGTTGGAGTACTGTGTCCAGTTCTGGGCGCCGCACTTCAAGAG
>NW_017728914.1:5081422-5097766 GCF_001723895.1 Crocodylus porosus
GGCCAGAGCCTGGAATAGGCTTCCCAGAGAGGTGGTGCTCTCACCTTCCCTGGAAATCTTCAAGAGGAGACTGGATAGGCACCTGGCTGTGGTCTCATGACCCCTGTCACCCCCAGTGCTCATTCCTGCCCATGGCAGGGGGTCAGACCCAATGATCTGTATAGGTCCCTTCCCACTCATGGATTCTATGAACAGCAGCCAGCATGGATTTGTCGTGGGTAGGCCTTGTCTTATCAATCTCATCGCCTTCTACAACCAGGTCTCTCACCACCTGGACACAGGAGACATAGTCGTTATATACCTAGATTTCCAAAAGGCTTTTTTGATCTAGTATCCCACGATATCCTTGTGGGAAAACTGGAAGAATGTGGGCTCAGCTGCTAGACGGTTTAATGGGTGGGAACTTGGCTACAGGGTAGGACCCAGAGAGTTCTCATCAACAGATCTGTGTCATCCTGGTGCGAAGTGGCCAATGGTGTCCCTCAGGGGTCTGTGCTTGGACCGGTGCTTTTCAACATCTTTATCAATGATTTGGATCGGGGAGTGAAAAGCTTGCTGGCCAAGTTCGCGGCTGACACCAAGTTATGGGGCAGTGTGGCCATGACAGAAGATAGGTTCCAGATACAGGTGGACCTGGACAGGCTGGGGAGTTGGGTAGACCGGAACCAGATGAAGTTCAACACTCAGAAGTGTAAGATGCTGCATCTGGGGGCAAATAACCCTCAACAGTCAGGGTGTCCAGACTGTGGAATAAACTTCCTCCAGAGGTGGTGCAGTCACCTACCCTGGAGGTTTTCAAGAGGAGACTGGATGGTCACCTTGCTGGGGTCACCTGACCCCAGTTGATTTCCTGCCTGGAGCTGGGGGGGGCTGAACCCGATGATCTGCAAGGTCCCTTCCAGCCCCTAACAATCTATGAATCTATGAAACAGAATTCTTGTTATTACAGTTACAACCAGTAAAATGAAAGAGATGGCTACAGATCTTAAGATGATTAGACCTTAAAGTTAAACAGTTGAAGCAATTAGAAACCTGGAAAAAAGATTCCAGATGATAAAATGGTTACAAGATCTGAAATAGAGAAAGATGACAATACCCTAAACGGAAAGAAAGTTATCTTTCTCTCTACATTTACCAAATTCTGAAGTCTTAAAATCACCGGCTGAGGGCCAGCCAGTAAGGTTCTGCTTGAACCAGAGTTTGAAGCAAGAGGAATGCTTTCTGAGGGTAAAGCTGCTGCTTTTGTTATTTTGTTAACTAATTAATAATATGAAGCTGCTTCAATTCTAATCTGGTAAATGGAGCTCCCAATTTTATCATTTTGTGGTTAAACTAGTTCCAGTTGGCTCAGATCTGAACTCTCAAAGTTCTCTTACCTTGATCCTACTTTATAATTGTTCACCCTTATCCTTGTTCCAAAATTCTCTTGCCTGTGGGGTTTCCTTTCCTGTTACCATTTCTTTAGATTCAATTTCCCTTAGGCTACCTGCTTTCCATTATGGTACTTAGCTAAATTGTCCTCGCTTATCCTCATCTATTGCTATAACATGGAGTGTCAAATATACAGTCTGTGGCCCAGAGCTGGCCCATGGAACCATTACATGTGGCCCACCAATAGGCTGGTGGGCTACCAGAAGTGCATACCTTCGGTTCTGCAGTGCTGCATGCTCCTGCACAGCAGACCAGCCAGAGGTCTGTGTTGCTGGGCAGCAACATGGAGCCACATTTGGATGGCAGCATGGAACTGCTCAGTAAACAGTGCCAGGGGGGTCTGGCATTGCTGAGCCAGGGGTCTGAGGTAGTGTGGATCTCTGGGCAGGCAGCAGCACAGAGCCAGGGGTGTGCAGCTACATGGACCCTTGTTCAAGCAGTGGCACAATGTCAGGGAGCTGCCACCTACTGTCCATGTCTGTGCCACTGCAGGCCCCTGGCTCCAGCTCTGACCTGCTGCCCAAACATGACTCCATGCAGCTGCATGCCCTTAGCTCCGTGCTGCTGCCAAGCCAAAGCTCCATGCTGGCATATATCCCTGGGTCCATGATGCGCAGCATGGTTCTATGCAGTCACATGCCTCAGGATGCATGCTGCTGCACAAATGCAACCCCACAGATCTGGCCTTGGAGGACCCCCTGGAGTCTAGACCTGACCTGTGTTTGACACCCCTGCTATAATACGTTCTGAGGGTTGCTAGAGTCACCTTTGCCACGAGTTCTGATTCCTTTTGCCGGTAGACCAATATGGCTACAACTTATATCCCTAAAGTCAACAGTAGCATTTAATTTTCTCTTGTCTCATTCATGCAAATTATTTTAATGTACATATGCAAAGGGTCTGCTTAGATCCTTGATCTATTTGTTATGCACCTCAGTACCAAAATTCTGGCCAGGGGTTTGGAGAATCCCTGCTGTTTACACTCCAAGTTTCAAACATGTAGAATACATCATTTGGGGTATGAAGCCTTCAGTAGGCAAACTCCAGTCTAGATTTGGCTATGGCTTGAATATTTAACAGGATGGTAGCATGATAGAAAAGTGGCCTCAGCTTGTGTCAGTTCATTTTGAAATGTTGAGTAGATTCTCCTAGATATTTTGGGATGATGCTTGTCCTGCTTCGTCCAAGGTGATATAGAAAGAAATATTCCCCATTCTGCTTGGTTGTTTCTGCTTTGCTTCCAGTACTAGGTTGTATGTGTTGGGAGCACTACATATGGTTGATTGCTGCACATATTTGCAAAAAGCCCAGAACCCAAATTAAACATTTCCATTTTCCTGCCTAATGTCAGTCCTTCAAAAAGTCGTACAGCCGTTGTCATGAACTGTGAGGAGATGCAAGGTCACTACCTGTCCCCAGTGAACAAAGGGTTAACTATTACTTGTCTTAATCACCTCCCTTTGCCTGGATCTTAAGGGAAAAGGAAGGTGAATGGGATACTTGGGCAGCAGGTGGGGGAAAATGGGGATCCAGTGCAAATGGTCATGGCAGAAGGTGAAGCCCCACACAGATGAGTCTCTGGGTTCCTTTTCTACTAGTTATAGATCCCAACCCTAACCTTGTGAACTCTGTTAGGGCATTATTTCTGCTGAATCGTGTCTCTAGCTAATGGGATATATGTCAATACCTGAATATGCATGAGGAATGAAGTGGGCTGTGCCTTACACCTAAGGCTCTAGGGAAGTACAGTGCCAGAAGAGAACCCTGCTGTGCCGCTGTTAGTGCTGCTGCTGCCATATGAGTAGAGAGAGGGCTTCTGCCTCTCACTCTCAAACCTCTTCAGAAATTCCCAGCATTTCAGTCCAGAAGGGGTTTTTCCTTACAGTAACTAATCTGCCCCTGATAACCTTGGAAGACCAAAGAAAAAGAAAGCCTTTGCACTGCATCTAGGATTTGGTCTATGATCCCAACCCCCTGTCCTAGCAAAATACAATGTATAGCTCTGTTCAGGAATGTGTCCTGTTTGATCTGAGAGCTAGTTAGTTTGGTTGTTTGCTGCCAGCCTCTCCTATTGGATAGCTGCTCCGAAAAACAAACTTCTGATGCAACACAGTATTGTGGCAACCCCAAATGTTCCAAATTCTGAGTGAAAATAGCTTTAAATAATCATGGATTATTTTATAATTAAAAAAAAAAAAGATTGGTGGCTTCTTCTGTGCTTCTGCCCTTGATGCCCGGAGTATAGGTTCAGGTCACATTTTCAAAAAATGTTCCCCCCATCTGCAAGAGGTAGAAATTTACTTTTGTTAAAAAAAAAGAAAGAAAGAAAGCTGCATCTCCTAATCCACTGACCTCCTGTGTTGGGGTAGTAAGAAACATGCCAAGTGTACAGGGATAAAATCCTGGGAGTTGGTGGTGCCACCAGCAGCTTCTGTGCTCAGAGGGTGTTGGCCGAGAGAGGCACTTGCCACTGCACTGTGACTTCATGATGCCACCAGGGGCTGCCATGTCTAGACCTCCAAACTGCTGGTTCTGTCAAAGAGGCTCCAAATCTGCCTAATCGTAATCAGTCCCATTCCCACCTGAACCATTCTCCAGCTGGAGCAAGACCTTTTGAAAGTATAATGGTCATTGGCAGAATTCACCTGGGATCTCCCCTTTGACTACAGAGGGATGAACTCAGGGACTAACTTAGCTCATGCTTTCTTCCACAAGGCTTATTTACACACCACTGTGCTTATTTGCATAACGACATTCTCGACCTTTTTTATTTTTGGTTGACTTATCACAGCCTTAGAAATTTGTACAATATTGAATTATAAATTGAGGCACTGCATCCATGAAAGATTGCTCTTTGACTATAGGCGGTATTATCAAATCTGACAGACACAACAAATGCATGCTATTAAGCTGAACTAAATATTCTCCACAATCCAAGATGGGCAAATCAAGCAAGTAGAAAAATAACTGTAATATTTTTTACAAATGAATCGGGAACCTTGGGTGATGATTTTGTTTAGTTTTGTCTGTCATTGAAATACTCATGCAGCAGATACTGGAATGACCTACTTTTCCCTCCTTCCTTCACGACAACACATAAATTAAGAATTATGTTCTTTCAAATTAAATTTACCATTTTACAAAAATCAGAGTAAAGAAATGGGGCATGCACTGGAAAGCAGGGGAAACTAGTCAAGGCTTTTTTCAGTGCAGGCTTAGAACACTTCTGACAGGGTCAGGCCATCTTATATTACATATTCCTCATCAAGAACAGGGGGCTAAAAGTCAGGATTATCCCAAACTATTCAGTATATGTTGACAAAATGGCTTCTTCTTGTAGGATTATCTTGCTCATGAGACTTTACCTTCCACTGGAGGGTTTTGAAGCTGCTGATGCCATTTTACGAATTATTCAAATAATGCTTTGAGTTTAAACATTGACTCAAAAGCTTTATTTCTTTGGCAGGCTACTCTTACAACATAGACAAATTCAATTTTGGAAATGAATGCCTTGGAAGACCCTCACCCTCAAACTGGAATCCAACACTTCATGCCCGCCAAATATATTGTAATTCCTTTCATCTGGATGAGAGCAAAATATTGTTTGCTTTGAATTTCAGAGTAGGAATGCTTAGTGCAGCCTGTGGGATTTTTTTTGGGTACAATTTAACTTAATATTCATTTGAAGGCAGAGGGGTGCTTAGACAGAGGTCTTGCTGGCATAGAGCAATGCTGGAGCCAATATCCAGCAAAAGCATAATTATTTGTTAAAATTACTGTCGTGTGCTTGGCCACAATTTGCCTTGGAGGAGCTGAATGGTTAGGTCAGAAGGAGGTCATTTAATAATGTTCCATAACTTCCCGAGGATGCCAAGGGCATAAATAAAGGCAGAGCACAGCTCAGGAAATGCACAAATGACTTGACAGTGTCAGGTGTACGGTGACCTCAGTGGTATCCTACTTGGGGAGGAGGCACAAGGTGGGCTGACAGCTAATGCTAGCAACAGCTGGAGAGGCCTAGATAGATTTTTTCCCTCTTTTGAAAGTGTGCAGCTAAGCATGTTAATAGTGTTTACAAAATCAATTATGAAGCTGGGTAATATTTTTGTGAACAATTCTGCCATAGGCCCTTGCTACAGTATTTATATAGAGGTTTCCTTTGCTGGGTCTTCCAAGCACTTCATAAAGGCAGACACATATGATTGTTGCTGTATTGCATCTGGGGAAACTGAGGTCAAGTACAATGATGGTTTGGATTTTTGAAAGAATTCATCAGCCACAGTTGGGACTAGATTTTCTCAAGAGCTTAGCAGGGCTGGTGCAACTCCCGAGATGGAATAAAATGGATGCTGGAAGTCAGGAATCAAATGCAGTGAACAGAACTCTGCATAGGAAGTGTAAATAGGTGGCTGCCCTCCTATAAAATGGCTCATACCACAGCAATTAATCTCACCTACTTGAGCTCACTCACAAATATAAAATAGGTGAAACACTGGTTGCTTTAAGGCAATGGGCCAGATTCTCAGCTAACGTAAATTTGCAGAAAACTGTTGAAAGCAATGAAGCAATGCCAGTTTACACCATCTGAGATTCTGTCTTAGTATTTGCCCCAATCACATGTCTAGACTCTGAGTAGCTAAATGCTGCAGCCGACAGCTGATTTGAGCACTGCGGTATGACAGGAGGCCAAGGGGAGCTTAGATTTCTTTCTTCTAAATCATAACTCCATTGTATGCCAATTTTTCAGCTAGCTGCTCATCACAGATTATTCTTCAGTTCCTGCCTCCCACACACCAGAGAAAGGATTTGAGGCTGTGAGGGAAATAGGTCTTTGCCACTGAGGCCTTTGTGTAACTGTAGGAGAAGGCAATGCTTCAAACAAATGCTACAAGAAAGCAGATGTAATTTTCATTAGACAAGAGCTATAGGAGTCTAGGAAGAGCTGCACCTTCCCCTTAGGGAAGGATTTCCTGACCCTTTCTTAGCCCCATCCCAAGTTGCAGCATAATGAGTTTGGGAAGTGTAAATAGGTGTACCTATGGTTTCTTTATGACCTTCTCTATCACTATCTTGATTTCTTACTACGGACCACGTCCTACAAATACTTGGGCACCGTGGGGAAAAAAAATATCCTCCTCTCTGCAGAAATCTCCCCTCTCTCTGCCCTGCCTTGGGACATCCTGCACACCCCTCCCATTTCACCTATGTGCTATTTGGTTTTAACCCAGTCGACCTATCTGACAGAGAGAGAAATTCCTGAGGGAAAGGGGAGTTCCTGCTTTCCTTTGTCCTGGAGCAGGCATTTTTTGCCAAGAGGAGGAGTCATTTTGTGGACACAGACAAGCTTGGACCTCTGGAGGGATGTTCTAGATGATTGTACTGTGAATAGATAGGAAACTTAGCCTGTATATTAGTATTAAGTGAATTTTAGCCACGTGTTAATAGTGTCAGTGAACTCAATATTGAATGAGACTCCATTTATTCTATATTGCCGAAGGTGTTTTTTCTGAAATTCCTTTGTTTTCCTTTTACCCCATTCTCTGTCTCTGAACAATAAAAGGCTACCTGCATGCAGCGTGCTGGCCATGGATTCCTGAGTGGGGAGGGCTCAGATAGCCTTTATAGCTCCTTTTGCTTGGCTAGCTAAGGTGAGGTTGGCTCTTTACTTTTCTCTGGTACAGGAGGCTACTTTTGAATGCTTCAGGCTAAAGGAAGCACCCCAAAATACCATGGTAGGGGCTAAACACCCTAAGGTCATCAGGGTCTGTGTACCCTGGGCTGCACAGAGCCCCGACCAGAGCCTGGGTGGTGGCAGAAATTACCCTGGGCTTGTAGGTGTGCTCTAGGAAGGGAGCTGGCCAGATGTAGGTGCCCCAAGGGAGGCACCCAAAGTAGGGTTTTGGTCGGGCACAGTGAGGTGGGTGGCTTAGAGTAGTAGCGACCCCCTAGTGTCCTACCACAGGCAAATGCATAACCCTGCTCATATGAGTGAAGGTAACACATACAACTCTGATCTAAACACCCTGACACACTGGTGCTTTGGTCTCTATAGACCCTTGCACGTTGCCAGAATTTCTTGTCCAGTGACTGACAAGTTGGAATTGTGGATGAATGAGATACCTTTGCCTTGTGTTTGAGTTTCCTTGTGCTAACTGTAATGATGAGTTATTTTCTTTCCATTATGGATTTGGGAATGGTAGCCACTTACTATGGTCCTTCCTAAGAAGGTACTAAAGTACAAGCCTGAGATTAGTTCCTTGGTTCCATCACCACCCTCATTCATGATAAGTGTGATCTGAGACACTGGCATTTTCTTCCTTTGGGTTTAATTGCTATTTACACAGTAAGGGTGGTCTCCCAGGTCCCAATATTTTTTATATGTTCCAGGCCTGGATGGTTGCACTTCTTTCTTCCTGTTGCTGTGAAAAAATCTTTTTTCAGGGTTAATTAGTTCACAGTAAGCAATAATTTCTAAAATGAAATCCACTGGACAGTGGTCTCTGATCCATGGCTCATGAGCTACATATTGCCTATGAGGTCCTCCACATTGTTTGGAGCCATTAGACATGTTACTTTCTACAGGTACATATTTATTTAGGTTAATAGAGAGAGCAATGCTGTGCATTATGTTCTTAGTACTGTTGCTGAAGGGTCAGTGAAGCTTAGGGAACCTAGGTCTAGACTTAGAAAAGAGAGAGCGAAATCTAAATTAATATCCCATTTCCCTTCATTCAGACTTTCCCCATTAGGTTTGGGGGGCCCTTAATTCCTTTGAGTATTGAGGATGACAGCTGAACATCTTCCAAATGTGATTTAAGTCCCAGCTCTGTTCCCACTGAAATCATAGGGAGTTCAGGCATTGTCTTGAATAGAAGCTGGATGGGGTATTAAGATGCCTGCCTTAATGACCAAATCAAACAAAAGCTATTCTCTTTGTCACATTCTCTCCCACCTGCCAGTCGATTTTGGGTCGTAGTCTGCATTGCACTCGCACTTCATGCTAATGCTGCCTCAGAAGAAGACAGGAGGAATGTTTTATTTAGGTCAATTTATTGAAAATATTTCTTCTCCTAGCCTTTGCTTTATCTCCATTGTCTAATTGGGGCCTTAAGTTAGCTGAATCTGCTACTGGTTTTTTGAAGCAGCAGTAGACTCATGACTTTTTTTTTTCACAGTGAATTGATTTCCCTGTCAATGTGATCTCTTTCCACAGAAGTTCCTATCGCCACTAGGTTCAGTCTCCTCTTTGTTCTAATTATTGCTGTCTTCACACAAAGTGAAGAAAGCAAATTCTCTGGTCTATTTTAAGATGTAACTGAGATGATAAACCTGCACAGCTGGGAAATCTGCAGGAAGCTTTTGCTCACAAAGTATCATCTTTCCTTGCCCAGTCTAAAAGGAAGAACTTCTTTGTTGGAAGCCCCCAGTGGAAGGAGATATCTGCCTTCTCCAAAGCATCTTGGGCCAACCCTGAGGCCCAGGTTGTTTGGATAAAGGTTCTTGACAGAATGGGCAATGATGCTGAGCAGCCCTATCTGCACTGGACCTTGGGGAGCTGAGGATAGCCAGCAGCTCTGAAAAGCAGGTTATAGGTTTCATAGACATAAGGGATGGAAGGGACCTTGGAAGATCATTTAGTCCAGCCCCCTGCCCCAGAGGAAGGAAGTCAGCTGGGGTCAAAGGATTCCAGCAAGATAAACACCCAAACGTTTCTTAAAAGAGTCCGGAGTAGGTGCTTGTACCACTTCTGGAGGGAGTCTATTCCAGGCCTTGGGGGTTCAGATAGTAAAGAAGATTTTCCTTGTGTCCAGTCTCAAATGGTCTTGTGGGAGTTTATGACCATTGAACCTTCTCATCCCTTGGGGCACTCTAGTGAACAGGTGTTCCCCAAGATCTTGATGCCATACCCCTTATATACTTATAGGCTACCACCAGGTCACCCCTGAGCCTGTGCTTTTCCAGGCTGAAGAGTCCCATGGCTCTCAGCCTGTCTTCATAAGGCCTGTTCTCTTGCCCTCTGATCATGCGTGTGGCTCTCCTTTGCACTCACACAAGCTTCTTCACTTCTGTCTTGAATTGTGGAGCCCAGAACTGGATACAATACTTCAGCTGCCGCCTCACCAAGGCCAAGTACAGCGGGAGGATGACATCCTGAGATTGATGTCCTCTGCTTTCACCTAATGAGTTGTCCACCAGACCTCAACACGACAGGCCTAGCTTGATAGTTCACTGAAGGGAGACACAGCTGTTTGCCCTCAGTGGTGGATTTAAGCGCATGTTTAAAGTTGAACACAGGTTTCAGTGCTTAGTTGGGGCCTAGGTGAGGAACTCAGCATGCAGGCCTGACATGAGCAAGCAGACACAGGGAACTGTGTGCCCCCACCTTCAGCAGAAATAATATCAATATAATCCTTAAAAAAATAACCTTGCCATTGGGCAGTGGCTCATAGGTCAAATGTTTGCCATTCTGAGTCCCTGCAGTAGTGTTTGGTGTTGGTCACAGGAGGTGCCTGCAGTTCTGGCTGTGTTGCAGATAGAGCTAAAGAGGTTGAACTAGGAAAGGGAGCTGCCCACCTTTTTTCTTCTTAGCACTCAAGGAAGACTGAGAACTGCTTTCCCCAGCTAAAGGTATCTCCTCTTCTTTTAGGGAGGGAGGACTACAACTTTCCTGTCTATGTGGCTGCAAACTAAGGGGAAACGTTGAAGACCGAGTGTCTGCAAAGCAAATGACTCTGACAGCTGCCCTGTGGTGGGAGGAAAAGGCTGTATGGTTGACTGTCCTCCCCAAGATGAGCTACACCACCCAGAGGCACGTGTAATTGGTTCTCTCTCTGTGTGTCTGTCTCTCTGCATCTCTGTCTGTCTCTTAAACAAAGGTGATTTGACACTGGAAAAAGTAAAGAAGACTATAGACAAATTAACTATTGATTCCATTCTGCAAGTTGGGAGCCAGAATCAGAGCTTAAAAGACAGCAGTGATGCATGCATTTTTGCAGTGGGCAAAGGGGCAGTACGATACACATTAGTGTGTGACCATTTCAGCACCAGTGCCCACCTCTTGATGGGCACAAGGGGCCAGAAGATTTAGGGTTGGCAAGAATATTTGATCTATGTATGAACATGCAACTTGCATTGAGTCCTGTTGTCCTGGCTCAGACTCAGGAATCAAGAAGGATGGAGGTGGGAGGAGTGGGACTCAGAAAAGATCTTGGCTGGATGAGTTGAGATCATCCAATATAACTCTGGGAATAAGCACAAATTGATTCTAGTTATTCAGTCAGGAGAGCTATGCCCGGGGAAGAACCGACCACACTCTGAGCAAGAGCCTTAGGATGTGGCCATGTAAACTATGAAACTAGAAAGACCCAGCCATACTCAAAGCCCCTTAAAGAGGGTAGAAATTACATCCTCTCTCCATAATTTTCCCGTGCCTCAAATTGTACATGAAAAGGACCAAATTCAGCTGCCCCATAGTAATCAGTAACAGGCCTAAAACCCAGAGTCCACTTGGCAGATCTTGATTCTATTGGGAAAGGTGCAGATGGTTTTGTCAGTTCAGGGGAACAGTTTCTTAAAGAGTGGGAGGGCTGAGTAGTTATCAGATTCACAGATTGTGTTAGGGGCTGGAAGGGATCTCACAAGATCGAGTCCAGCCCCCTTGCACTAGGCAGGAAAAGACAGCTGGGGTTAGGTGACCCCAGTGAGGTGACTGTCCAGTCTCCTTCTGAAGATTTCCAGGGTAGGTGATTGCACCTCCTCTGGAGGGAGCCTATTCCACAGTCTGGACACCTTGACTGTGAAGAAGGTTTTCTTAGAGTTGAGCCTGAAGCAGTCTTCCAGGAGTTTGTGGCCATTACCGCTGGTTTTCCCTCAGATGGCTTGCCTTGCAAGTCTCTGATCATGAGGGTGGCTCTCCTCTGGACTCTCTCAAGCTTTTCCACATCCTTGTTGAAGTGCAGTGCCCAGAACTGGATGCAGTACTCCAGCTGCGGTCTCACCAATGCTGAGTAAAGTAGAAGAATTTCTACTTTACACTTCTCAGTGTTGAACCTCATCTGGTTCTGATCTGCCCAACTTTCCGGCCTCTCTAGGTCTGCCTGTATCTGCAGCCTATCTTCAGGCATGACTGCACTCTCCCATAGCTTCATGTTGTCTGCAGGCTTGGCCATTGAGCTCCTCACCCTCTCATCCAAATAATTGATAAAGATGTTGAAAAGCACTGAGCCAAACACAGACCCCTGAGGGACACCACTGGCCACTTCTCACCAGGACCACACAGATCTGTTCATAAGAACTCCCTGGGTCCTGTGGCAGGCCAGTAGGGGCGCTCCTGCATTGAGCCACCCACCTCACTGTGCATGACCACTTTCCAGGCTCCAAGTGCCTCCCTGGGGGCATCTCACATATGGCCAACCCCCTTCCTGGAGGACACCTGGTAGCCTGGGGGTAACACAGCCACCACCCAGGGATGGGCTTGATTGTGGCTCTGTGCACCCTGGGAAACACAGGCCTAGTAGCCCTCAAGGGTACTTGATTCACTTCAAGAACTTGGGATGCTTCCCTCAGTTGGAAGCACAAGTAGTGGTCTCCCTTAGTCAGCTGAACCAAGGGGCCCCAAGGCATAATCTAGACCCACTCCCAATAAGTCTCCCGTGCTAGGTACAAAGGAGAACTTTATTGGTTACAAGGGGTAGGGTTGGAATAGGGTACACGGTAGAGCAATATCAGAGAAATCCCATAGAGCAAACTGGCATGGCTGGGTAGCCTTTAATCACGCATCTGAGTTACTGCAAGCTATATATCTAGCTAGATCTCAGGTAGCTTACTCACAAGTATCATTCAGAGGCAGGTGGAGATTCCTTCTGGAGGCAGGCAATTCCTTGATGGGTTTTGAGAGAGAGAGCAAGTTTCAGATGGTCCAGCTCTTCTCTCTCTTTGAGTCTTCTTCATGGCTGCTGGCCCCTCCTCCTGGGCAGTCCTTAACTTATATAGCCCTTATGACCTCATTTACCTGGTCCAATGGAGGCCATCACCTGTTCCTAGCTCCCCAAGGAGTCCAAGCCCCTCACCCAGGTATGTGATGCCAGTCACGTAGGCAGAGGAGAGCAGCTTTCCCCCCTCCCTCAGGAATGCATCCAGCTCAGGTTACCTAAAGAGATAGGGTAAAGTGTGTATCTTCTGCAGGGCCCGTCTTAAGCAAATTGTCACAGAGCAGAGTTTTTGGGGAGAAACAGAGGTAGCCTTCTGCCACAGTCCTACCTTGCAGCCAGTTTCCTACCCACCTAACCATCAAGCAGTTAAGCCCACAATCCTCCAATTTTCCTGTGAGAACATCATAGGATACCATATCAAAGGCCTTTTGGAAGTCTAGGTGTATCATGTCACCCTTCTCTCTCTCTCCTGAGAGAACAGTCAACTCTCAGAGAAGATCTGAAAGGTATGGTGTCCTTTCCCAGATCTCACATGACAAGTGCTCTCTTATCAAAACCTTCTGTGATTTTCCTCCGTGCTGGGTCTTCTGCATGTTGTGAGCATAGATTAAGTGGCTGATGAATACCATGCTCCAGGAGCTCAATTTACTGGTGAATACAAAGTGCCAACCACTTCCCAGTCCCACTTCCACTGTGTAACTTCAGCA
The DNA here is from genome assembly GCF_001723895.1 of Crocodylus porosus. NCBI lineage: Eukaryota > Metazoa > Chordata > Crocodylia > Crocodylidae > Crocodylus > Crocodylus porosus. The sequence continues at coordinate 5,094,492 of NW_017728914.1, forward strand.
TATCCCTAGAAGGTTTTTTTGTTGTGTTAACATTTTGTACTGGATGAACGTTGAACCCTGGTATCTGACATTCAGTCTGTAGAAGACCAGCCATGACACCAAAGTAAAATTGTAGCCTCTCTCCTGATGGTCTCCTTTAAACTTGCCTGCCACAACTTAGATGGAAAAGAAACGAACCAAAGATGGACACAATCCTATTAGACAAAGTTGCTGTTAAAGTCTGCAGTGTAAAAGGCTGGCTCTTCATAGGGTTCCACCATCCCCACACCCTCTCCTTACCACACCAGATGTTTCAGTATTAATATCATTATGTCTCTTCTGTGGGAGCCTCGGTCTCTGCCTTGCTTGATCTCTAAGCAGCCAGTTTCTTGTTCTTGGTCACTTGCCCCATTCTGCCCTGCCTGGGTCCCAAGCAGACTGTTATACAACTTGTACCTACCCTTATCCTTCAGGGCAGGATTATATTGGGCCGACACCCCAAATCTACATTCATACTCAGTCTCTTGTTTTCTCTCCTTCAGGTCTCCAGCATGGAGTCCCACACCCACTGGACTCAGACTCACTGGTTTGGATGCTCCAATGACCTTGTATTCCCAGCTCCGCAGGTAAGTGCTTCCTTGGAATACTCTCCTGAGTCCCTCTGGTCAGTCGCATGTTGCCACCATCGCTCTGTGTTCCCATGGGTCTCCCTCTGTGCTGTTCCCTTCACCCGGGGAGATGTGACAGCTTAGTCGGCTCTCTTTTAAATTCCTGTGCCAATCAACTGTGTGCCTGGCTGCAGTGTCCCATTCACTGCTTTTCAGGCTCTCAGCTGATTGCTTTAATTATCATCCAGGAACTCCAGTGCGGCTTTTCTCCCATCTGGGCTCACCACCAAGATAAGTTTCACTTTTTCCTTTGCTCTTTTAGGGCTTCATGGCAGGGTAGGCTTACTGCCCTGTCACACAGTCCAAAATTAGATTTTTCTCATCTTTGCTGAAAATGCAGTGATGGAGTCACACGTGCCATTATTCTGTTCTTTACTTTGGTTCTCTAATAATAAAGCATCGTAAAATAAATACCAATATAAATTACTTACATAGAATACTATAGATAGAACTCTCTCTGTCAGGGTGTGTTATGTCCATCCAGAATAGGCAGTGTGACCTGTCCTAGTTTATGTAATTACCTAGATAAATGGTGAATTAGAACCACACCCTGAGTGGTGTGTGACCCTGAAGCCTGGCAGTTCAGATGACTGTTCAAGCATTCAAAGATTGATTCACAGCTATCTCATCTAAACAAAGGAGATGCCCTCATTACTTACTCTGGTTTGCCCACTGATTGACTAACAATGGCAAGAAAACTGTCTGTTGTGAAGCCTCTTCTATTTTTAAATGTATTTGGATCCATAAGCAAAGAGCATTCCACTTTGTCCTGAACCCTTTAAAACTTTTTACAGTTCTGGATATAAAGTAGGGTCTAGAAGTTGAGTTCTGAACCCAACTTTGCCACTGTCTCATGTAAGATGTAGTTAGCCATGTTAGTCTGAAGGCAAGGCAGGCAAGTAGAAGGCAGGGCAGATTTGCACTTCGTAGACTAACCAAAGTAGGTATATAGCACAAGGTTTCATGGGCTGAAACCCACCTTATAGACTAAAGTGTGTGTGTGTGTATGTGTGTATAGATGTGTGTGTGTGTATGTGTGTATAGATGTGTGTGTGTGTGTGTGTGTGTATAGATATATAGGTATAGATGTGTGTGTGTGTGTGTGTGTATATAGATATATATGTATATATAAAAAGTGTGTGTGTGTATATCTATATATAAAGAGTGTGTGTGTGTGTGTATATATATGGTCTATAAGGTAGAAATTTACCCTGCCTTCTGTTGTCTTATGTGGCCATTCTCAAGGTACTTCCATGAAAGTTTAAACAGAAGTGATTGAACTGCTACAGTTTGCGTTGAAGAATCCAGTCTTTCTTGCTGGAATTTTAGCAGACTTTTATCCTAGGCAGATCAGGGACAGAGGGGCCCCATAGGACGGGCTTGTCAAGTGAGTTTTCTGGCATTTTCAAAATTGCCATTAGTAATATTATTAATTCCTGCAAGCTCCAAGAACCAGCTGATTCCCTAAATATTTCAGTGTTGTTTTAAGTAAATTTCTACCCTCATGGCTGCAGAGAAAAGCCTACCAATGTAAGCCCAAAGGCTAGGGACAGAAGTTTACATACAAACTGGTTTAAGTAATCAGAAACTGATTTAAACCTGTAACAGAACAAAAGTTCAGTGCACATAAACCAGTTTCAAAGTGGCTGAAACTGGTTTAAACTAAACTTGGTTGAATGTAGTATCAGACTTAACTGATTGAGGTCAAACAAGTTTATGGAACTTCTGTCCCAGACCCCTTTCTGTTTTAAGCTAAATCTAAATCTGCATCCTCCAGCATCCCAGCATGCTTTTCATCCCTGGGCTGGGCTGGGCTGTGCCGTCTGCTCCAGAGTCCCTCTGCTGTCTAGCCAGAGCAGGGGCGGGGGCTTGGCCAGATGCCGGCCTGCATGGCCCAGTAAGCTGAAGCAGGTAGAGAGGGGGTTTATTCCCCCTTCTGTCCCCTCTCCCACCAGGATACCTCAACTGGAGGCTGCTAGCCCTGGCCACCATGGCTGGCAGCAGCTACCCCAGAGCCTGGGCTGGCTGCAGCCAGGAGGCTGCAAATAGCTGCTGCCTCCCCGGGCCCCAACAGGAGCAGTGCCAGCACCTGCTGCCTTCCAAGAGCCTGGGGCTGATACGGGGAGGCAACAGCTGTTTGCAGCCTGTGGGCTGGGAGCAGCGTGGGCTCTGGCTATCAGCAGCTACTCAGAACCTGAGCAGGCTGCAGCTGGGAGACTGCAAACAACTTCTGTCTCCTCCTCCCAGCCCCAGCTGCCTCCCAGACCCAGTCTGGGGAGGCAGCAGGTGCTGGCAATGCTTCTCACTGTGCTGCCTTCCCACCCCACTTCTGCAGAGCAGCGTGTGGAACCCAGCACGGCAGGACACAGCGGGGAGGTACAAGAAAGCTGCCTGCTATTTGGAGCTCCCTGCTGCCCTGGCCACACTTCTCCTGCAGGCAGGGGCAGCAGCAGGGGGCACAACCCTGCGCTGCTGCCCATGCTGCTCCTGTGCACACAGGGGAAGTGTGACCAGGGCAGCACAGAGGTTGCAGCTGCAGGCAAGTTTCCCTGTGTGGCCTCTCTATGGCAGCTGGGGCCCCCCTCTGGCAGGCCTGGGGGGCAAGGGCTTTGGGTGAGGGGCAAGGGG
>NW_017728914.1:5097866-5113542 GCF_001723895.1 Crocodylus porosus
AACATTTATGATTATTAACTATACAAACAATGCAGGACATCCTACCACGTACACCCTGCCCTCATTTTGTTTTTCTGGCATGCCAGCACTCCGCACCTTCCAAGGTAGACATTATATTTTTTTTGGCACTCCAGCCAAAAAAACCTTGACTTCCCCTGATTTAATAACATCACCGTAGCAGGCACCTGTAAGATTTCTTACCTTAATTTCCCTGAGCCTCGTTTTCTTTGTGGGCACAATAGTAAAGAGTAGTTAGTTAATGCTACGTGGCAGTTTGCAGATGTAAAGCACTTTACAGCAGTAAGTTCAAATATCATTCTGACCTAGTAAAATAAAATCCATCCTTTTCCTGGAGGAAGATTACTTGTTTTTGTTGATAACAATACTAATCGTGTTTGTAATATCTGCTTAAAACTATTTGTAAGAGAGACTGAAATACATTGAGTCTAAAAGCTAGCAAATAAAATCTAAGCCACCCTCTGCTGTCTTTCTCTTGCATCTTCATGTGGGGTCGTAGAATCTAGTAGCTGGTTTTCCCTTCTTGCAACTCACACATCCTGTTTGGGTGCAAGCAGTGTTGATTTTAGCTAAGTAGTGGTACTAATTCTGTAGCCTGGTCATTGATTTTTCTTTTGGCCTGTCCCTTGCTGAGTCTCTGGCTGGCTGCTTGCCTTATCTCTGCAGCTTTCCAATCATGTAGCAGGCTCATATTTAGAAACAAACTGCTTCCTTGTTTGTTTGGGGGGATTTTTTGTTTGCATCCCAATAAGCCCACAGTAATAAGGGTTAATCCCCTGGATGCAAAATTAAGATTCTGTCAGCGTTTAGAGAGCCACCAGAGTAGCACACATATAAGTAATGAGTTATGTCACAGTGTTAACAGACTGGCAGGCTCCCCACTACATGTCATTGCCCCTGTGTCCTTAGCTACATCCTGAGATTCATGAGCACGTATTTCAATAATGTTTGTCAAGGTAAGAATTATAAGGAAATGCTGAGCTTCAGGGCAGGCTTGAAATACAAGTGACTATCAAATAGGGCATCATCTGGGAGAAAGGCATACTGCTTAGAACAAAGGGCTGTCCTTTGTCAGGCAATGAGTTGAATGCATTAAGCCAGAGAAGTGTGAATTTCAAGATAGTTTTCTGAATTTGTATGCTAAGTTCTTATGAATGCACATGCAAACCTAAGGTGGGTATTTCTGGGTGAATTAGAAGTACAAGTTGCCTTGCAAGTGCCTTGCAAATGGTGCTTCTGAAAGTCTAACCTTGAGTGTGGAAACAGGAGAGCATATTTGCAGAGACTTTTCTGAAATCTGGCCCTGAATCCCTTATCCAAATAATACTTAGAGAAATTAATATAAGTGAGAAGTGCTAAGCTTGACATGTTCAGGCTCATTTAACTTGTACCACATATTCATATCTACTAAATTGCACCATCCACGCTCCCTGTGTGCTTGAATGAAATCAGTGGGGTTGTGTGGGTGTAGCCGAGGGCAAACTTCATGCCCTCTTATTTTCTCTCTTTAACCTTAGCTCCATTTGTTGAGTCTATGAGGGGGCTTCGTGAGATATTCTAATGTTAATTAGAATGGGGTAATTGAACTCCTGGTCATCCACAATAAAATTTGTCTTCATATGCTGGAGAATGTGTGTAATCCAGTCTATAGAGCTTGTGGCTGTGTGTATCAGCAGTGATGGAATTTTTAGCAGTGCCACCTGACTATAATGAGGCTGTTAACATGTTGGCACAGACAGAAAGTACAGCCCTGGAATAAAAATTTGCTTCCATTTGATTCCTGCTAGTTATTATGTTTTCAGTTGCGTTTACTCTGGAGCCATCCATTAGGAGATTACAAAGCTCATTGTTGGACTGCATAGAGATGAAATTGGATGCAGATCAATAGCTGCTGGATATAATAATTGTCCAGTTTTGTCTCGATGGTGTGGTATGGGCATAGATGGGGGTGGGGGGGAAGGAGGATGCAGGGCATGACTCAATGGAAGGGAAAAACAAAAGGAAATCAAATGAACAAACTAGTTGGTTACGTTGTCCCAAACCTACCCATCTGCCTGGTATTCTGGCATTCAGGATCTAGTTGCCAAATTACCCCAACTCTATTATAATAAAGAGCATAATGATGCTACTACTCTCAGTATCAGTCAAGGGTAATCGGGTTATATGGAAAGAGAGTATATGAAAAAAAAAATAACTAAGTACTGGCACTATCAGCTAGCTATGGTGCAAACCTGATCAGAGCCCAGGCTGTCTTCCTTGTGAGCAGCTGCCTGATTTGTAATGATTTCATTGTTGTGGATTGATCCTTAGACACCCAACATCTCTGCACTTGTGAAGCTGGAGGGTTTTGTCCCCAGTGTTCACTGTGTTAGCAGAAATTTGGCATCCATTTTCACTGTGCTAAGTAGCAGGGATTAAAGAAAATCAATATGTTTTTGTGTAGTGTTTACTGTCAGGGGAAACAAACTCCAGAGCAGAGTCTTCAGCTCGGAATACTTGGCTGCCAAACCTTTATGTTGAGGGACTGCTCAAACAGCGCCTCTTGCAAAGACAGGTGGTTCCAGTGGAGAGAACTGTCCCTCCCATGCAAGCAGGCCCAAGATCACATGGAGCCTGACAGATCAGGGAACAGGAAGTTAGTGCTGTAGTAATAAAAATCACATGGTATGCATGTGGCTAGTGCTGCCCTGGAGTGGAAACATGTGACCCATGGTTTCCACTCCAGGGCACCCCATGCTTCTGAGGATTGCAGGTAAGGGACAGCCAACAATTCCTTTCCTTTTACATGGAAACTGAGAAACATCTGTTGAAAGATCAGGCCAGAATTTGAGGGTTCACTTGTATAGGAACCAGTTGGTCTATGGCTACTGTGTATGAGGATTACCTTTTACTGTGTGTGGAGTTTTCCCTGGCTAAGGTCTGGATGCTTCTATTTCCTTCCACCCCAAAGTGTTTGGTACTTTAGCTCTTCTCTTCTTCCCTGCTAACAAATCCAAAGAGAGACTCTGGCAACACCAGAAACATGGTCTGCCTAGGAGTACTGCAGAGATCATTATTGTTGGCCCCATCCTTCCCCTGGCTGTTGCTGCGTAGGGGTGGCAATGATGGGAGAGACTGACCTAAGCAAGCTGCTTTATATGTGAATACATGTTAGACCGCATATAAAACCACTTGGTCCTGGAGGCATTTCCTTGCACTGCAGGATGGGAAAAAGTCTTTACAAGGCTCACAACCTAGTTCAGTCCCTCATGCTGGCAGCTTTTGCAAAGCCGAGTGATTTGTTGTTCTTTGGATGTAGTTCAGGCTTGTGAACCGTTTTCATCTCCGTGGTTCATTGGGGTGGTGTCAGCCGCTGACACTCTGTGTGTATGTTTTATGCTGTTGAAACAGGCCTTGCAGTCAGTCACGCAGCCAGGCAGCTGTCACTATTTGTATCACTAGAAAGCAAAAAACAAAGTAAGTGTGTGTGTATTTGTGTGTGTGTGTGTGGGGGTGTTCTGGTCTCTTGTTACAGCGTAGACCTTCTGACCCTGCTAGTACCCAGGCAAGGGTTGTTTGCAGTCCCATGCAAAAGCAGCAGTGGGATTTACCTTTTCAGGGCAGAGTACAAAGATCGTGCTTTTATTAGTCACTGTGCAACCACACTAAAATATACTTGTAATACAGTGGGGCCCAGTGCAGTTGTGCCATTTGCTGGTGCTGCTTCTGTGCAGGGTGTGCGTGTTAGGCATGTTTGAGTATCAGGTGCCAGTACAAGCTCAGCATGTGTTTAAATGCTAGGATTAATTGGAGTCTTAACTGCAAGTATTTGTGCTTAGAAGAGAAGACACCAGAACAATGATGTCAAGAGGAGGGAGGATTCACATCACTCTGCTTCTTACGTTTTAAATAGTAATCACCTTTTCATTAGAATTTTCATCCCTATAAACTACATTCTGTGGAGTATAAAATAGTGACATCCTGGGCGGTAAAGTGAGAGTCAAGATAGAAATTCAAGACCACAGTATTGTCCAATGATTAAAGCAGGATATGGTGGGTTGAGACTCCTGGGTTCACCTCTTGGTCTTGTTCCTGATTTGATGACCTTTAACAAGTCACACAACTTTTCTGTAGCCCTGTAAAACAGGCCATAGCTCAAAGGGAGGGTTGTCATCGGTAACTAATGGTGTCTGTGAAGTACATGGAGCGGTGTAGATGAAGAGGATCTGTGGACATGGAAATAATCTTTTCTTATTGTTTTCATTGTTCTAAAATTCAAAATCTCCATTCAAGGATCAGACCCCCATTGTGCATGGTTCAGGCCCCCCTTTGGGGCCAAGTGCTGGATGCACACATAGCTGAAAAACTGTCCCTGCTCACCCCAACAAACTCAAACCTGTTTCTTATCCCCCAAATAGATACATGAGATTATTTCTTTGACAGTCAAATGAGCATTTGGTGATTTCAGGAATATATCATGTAGCCATGTTGGCCTAAGATATATAGACAAACAAGACTCTTGGGTTAGAGGCGATCTCTTTTATTAGATCAACCAAATCATTTGGTCATTTGGTCCTTATGCAAATAGCCTAAATCTGATCCCCACCCCCAATCCATGCAACTAAACCCTCCAGCTGCCTTTGTGACACTGCGCTGGCCACTGAGGTGCACAGAGGGGGAAAAGGTCAACATTCCCCCCCTCCCTCCCACCTAACCAGCTCACACCTATTGTCTCCCATCACCTCTGATCCTCACTGCTACATAGTTGCATTTTCACAGACCTGCATTTTGGATTTGAATTCTACTGCATCCAGGAGAACACAAAACAAAGAAGACTCTCCCTATGTCTGTGTCTGTGCTTGAAAGCTTGCAAAGAACAATTTTTCCAACAATTTAGTTGGTCTAATAAACAATATCACATTTACCGAAAGAACTCTGTCTGCCAAAGGGCACTTATGCACCTGACTCTCTTTGAAAGAAGATGAGCCTAAGGTACTTACCCCCCAGTTGCATCTTTGATGCATGCTGTTGGGCTGATCTAATGCAGTGGGATGACGCTTGATAAAACAATAAAAGAAACACCAAATTAAAAATAGTAAAACAAAACACTTTTGGCCCATTACAGAGGTTACTGCAGTCCCACAGTTCACATCTCTTTGGTACATCATTAACTACTGTAAATAGGAATAAACAAAGTGAATTTAAAAAAATACAGGTCATTGGTTCAGTGGGTCTTTTCATGATAAATCCAATAAAGTTCATTAGTCTTTCAAACTAACTCCACTTTGAGAGTCCAGAGGAGAGCCACGTGCATGATTAGAGGTCAAGAGACCAGGCCTTATGAGGAAAGGCTGAGAGGCATGGGACTCTACAGCCTGGAGAAGCAAAGGTTCAGGGGTGACTTGGTGGCAGCCTATAAGTCTGTAAGGGGTGCATCAGGAACTGGGAAGAGGTCTGTTCACCAGGGCACCCCAAGGGAAGAGAAGGTCTAATGGTCACAGACTGCTGGAAGATTGCTGTAGACTGGACATAAAGAAAAACTTCTTTACCGTCCAAATATCCAGAGTCTGGAATAGACTCCCACCAAACGTGGTGCAAGCACCTACTCTGGGCATCTTTAAGAAACTCTTGGATGCTTATCTTGTTGGAGTGATGTGACCACAACTGACTTCCTTCCCCTTGGGCAGGGGGCTGGACCCAATGATCTTGCAAGGTCCCTTCCAGCTCTATGAAATCTATGAAAATTCCAAATTCAAGATAAATACTAAAAACAAACAGACAAAAATCCAAGCAAATACAGCAGTGACATGGAACAGCATTTCTTTATGATGTAAAGCACCTATGAAGTCAATTTTGGTCGCTTGGATACTGAGGAGAAAAGAAAATTGAATAGTTTGAAGAATATAAAATAGGATTCAAACCCAAGTGTTGCTTGTAAAACAGGAGTTATAAAGCAAGAGTGTATTTTATAACATAGCTGTTTAATTCCAGATACTGGTGGTGGAGAGATTCAGTATTCTAATAAGGCAGACAAGGTTATTTGGGTGAATCTGATATCTTTTATTTGGCCAACTTAAATAGTTGAAGAAAATTTTAAGCAAGTTTTCAGGTTTAAAAACCCTTCTTCACGCTGAGGAAGTTTCTGCAGTTGGTGGAGATGTCAAGTGATCTTTGGGATGTGCTCACTACATTACTCTGTATAATGTTTTGCAGTTCATGGCTTATACACAAATTCAGATGGAAACACATTTAGCAGGAGGTTTGTGTCTATGAAACACCCCCTGTCTCCAGGGAGGTCTTGACTGAGCTTAATATGCCAGACCCCACTTTGAAAAGAGTGAGAGAGGCCATGGTGCAGTTACCCCTGGGGAGTTTCAGACAAGCACCATTGTGGCTCTGCTAGCCATGGAGTTGTGGGAGGAGGCCCCTTACTTAGCCCCTGACCCTACCTTGCTCTCTTTTGTTCCTTCCTTACCTGTGGAGGTATAGAATTCACATGCAAAATTCCCCTTTCTGCATTCAGTGTTTTCCAGATAGGTCTGAGCAGTGCATGTCTGAACTGGGTCTTGGCCTATCCCCTAAGCCTGAGTTCCAGCTTGCTCATCACAGAGAAAGCAGTGAGCCAGGAAGTTTGGACATGAATCTATGTCCAACTGAGCCACAGTTCTGGCATATGCAGAGCTGTGACCATCTCTCTTTCCTCCCCCTTCTCTTTTACATACCAGTTGCCATTGTTGTGAGCTAAGAATCACAGAGCAGCAGCATCTGCTTGAAATTCCTCAGCCGGGCTCTGATTCTATTGAAAACAGTGAAAGGCTCAGAAGAATTCAGAAAAGCAGATTGACAACCCAATATAGACTTGCACTTGACTGACTAATTCCCTGGGTGCCACATACCTGACAGCATGCTCCTCCACCCAGCAGCCAGGGGCCCAACCACTCATACTCTGTGATTAGCTCGTGCTTTTTAACTTCAAGTCAGTTCAACCCCTTCATCTAGTTAAGCAAAACCTGGGCACAGAGGCCCGAAGCAAAACAGCAGTCACATTGTGGTTAATAATTCATGTTACAGGTGTGAGCAGAGGCCTCCACTGACTTTGGGTCCCCTGTGCTAGACACTGTTCATGCACACAGTGGCTCTAGTAGAACGCTGGCAGAGCCAGGACTAGAAAACAGGTCTTCTACGCTAGGACAGTTTTCAGGACATGTTCTACCAGCAGACTTAGTATAAATGTAGTTTATGTTCTGAGACAGATGTGGCACCATAGGTGAATTAATGCACGGGCCAGGAGGGCCCAGGTCCAACTGCTGCCTTTGCCCTGGGAGCCCTGCACTGGCTGTGCGTCCCCTGCACACCCAGCAGCAGCAGGGACAGTGAGTTTTGCTTCCCACTGCCAGGTGGCCAGGGGGTGCACAACCTGCACGGGGCCCCCAGGGCAAAGGCATCAGAGCAGGGAGCCCCAAGCCCATCTGTCCTTGCCCCACTTGGCCCTGCTTTGGCTGTGGCGGGGCAGCAGGGAGGAGAGGCGGGCATGTGCACCCCACCTCCAGCCTGACCTAGTCTACCTAGCCGCCTCCACAAGGCACAGAGGCCCGCCCCATCCTTGGCTGTGGCAGCACCAGGAGGGGAAGGGGCACCTCCCTTTGGAGTCCAGCTCCCATGGGGAGAGGGGGCCTCCAGTTTTCTGTTTGCCCAGGGCCCCAGTAAACCTTAATTTGCCACTGCGTGGCATGGCACCTCACATTAGGATGAAGCTCAGACCTTCATACACAGCATGGAACAAGAATCTGAGAGGGATTCATAGAAACTGAAATGCTTTCTGGGCAACAACATCCAACAGAAGAGACTCCCTATGCCTGAAAAATGGTGATTGCACCCCAAAGCTTGCTAGAAACTTTTTCCAACTACTCAGTTGGTCTAATAAAAAAATATTGCATCTACTCAAAAAACCTCGCCTGCCTAATTCTACTGCAGAGTGCTGAGCAAGTGTAGAGATGCCTTGCACTGTGCAATCCTATGGTGATAGCATAACTGTAAGCCAGTGCTTTCTATGAGTTTTCCTTTTCTTCCTTGTGGACAGTGCCCTGCATGTGTCTTGTGGTGCTCCAGATAGTAAAGGGCTTTGTCTTTTTTTGAGCCAGTGCCCAGATTCGGGGGTCGCACATCATTGTCATTTTGCTGAAGTTTTTCTCCAGGTGTTTTAATATTTAGGAAGCAAAAATAACTGGGTCTGATCATCTCACAGTATTTGAATATTTTTATTTTAGGTCAAGAGATGGCAACTTGAAATCAAAGAGGAATCCTGTGATACCAAGGTATTGGGCTTTTTCTCTAGGAAGCCCCTGTGTAGAGGCAGTCTTTCTGGGTACAGCTCTGGCCTTAGAAGTGCAGTCTGTTCCTGGCTTACCTACTAGCTAGCCAGTGCTAATGAACAGAGTTGGGCAGAGGCAGGTTCTATTTTGCAGGAGATTTTACTGTTTCAAAGTTGGGTTTTGGTTTGATTAGGAACAAATGCCAAAAACTTTCTACAAAAGGAGGCTGGGTCCCCAGCCAGCAAAGGCAACCTGGACCTGGAGAGACAGGAAGACCATGAAACCTTGATTTAGTGGCAGTCCACCTAGCAGGCTGCCCAGAAGCTACAGACCAGGGGTGGGCGGGTGGACAATTATTTTGGGTGGAGGACAGCTTACTGAGTTTTGGCAAGCTGTTGAGGACTGGTAGCCCCACCCCTTGACAGGTGCCCCACCCTGTGTTCACCATCTTGTGACTAGAAGTCTTGCCTCCTAACCCCTGACCTTTGCCACCAGAAGTCCCTTGCCCCTGGAAGTACTCCTTTCAGCAAGGGGTTTTGCCATCTCAGAACCAGAAAAATACCAAATTATATTCTAAAAAGTGAACATTTACACCATTCATTAATTTGATTTCAAAAAATATTTTTGTCCCGGTTTACATGTATTTGTGTAGTGTACATAGAGGTGATTGTATATAATAGCTTAAAATGAAGTCTTACTCTTGTATATTGTGGGGGGTGGGTATAAGTTTGTGTGGGGGAGGGTGTGGGTGTGCCTGTGGGGAGTGTGGATGGGGGGTGAGGGAGCATGTGGATGTGTATCTGGATATGTGGGGTGTGGGTGGGTATGGGGTTTGTGGGGGATGTGCCTGGTGGGAGGGGGTGTTGGTGTGGGGGTCTGAATGTTTGGCAGTGCAAGGGAGGGTGTGGGTGCATGTGTATGGTGGGGTGTGCATGTACCCTATGAACACACCCACACCCCCCCGGGGTACAGGTGCGGGCCCCATGCTCCCTGGTATGGCGATGCAGCCGGGAGCCATGTGGTGCTGGAGCAGTGCAGGGGCAGGAAGGCAGGGAAATGGCTGGGGGCGCGGTGGGGTGGGGCTGGGCTGCTGCATCCTGCTGACAGCTCCCCCTGAGACCTACTGCCACTGACTCCTGTCATCTTTGACAGGCAGCTAGGAACAGATAAATATTCTCTAAATTTTTAGAGGCTCTGTGGGCCAGATCCAGCCCATGGGCCATATTTTGCCCATCCCTGCTACAAGATCTTACAAGTCCTTGGGTTCTTGACTCAAACAAACTGCCACCTCCAGAGAAGCTTGTTGGATAAGCTAGTGTGCCCCTTCCTGCTTTTAGATAAACTTGCAACATTTCAATTTTAACAGATCAACAATTTTGTCAAAAAACCTGCTGTGTTAGAATTTTTCCAGTCAGCTCAACTAATGGATTCTGTCTGTCATGGACTTGGTGGGGCTCCAAAATGGTGCCCGAGTGTATGCACAGTCCTTCCAGGGTCCTTGAGCCAGCCAATCCTTCTGCTGACTCCTTAACCCCAGAATCAATCGGAGGTAATGTCATTGTCTATAAGGGAGTCATTCTGGACTTACACCAGCATCCTCACAGTCAGAGTTGTAACTGTTGTCTTTAATTATAGCTGCTATGTTTTTTCTCAGATGACTTCACATCCTCTCTAGGCTTCACATTATGTTCTTCCAATAATTGCTGCCTTTCTCCTATCCCTTTAGCTTTAATTTGCAGCCCATCAAAATGTTGGTTAAGCGAATAAATCTTTAAGGTCATTACCTTGAGCTTTTTCCCAATATGTTCTTCAGAAGCTTGACTAGCTTGTAGTGTTCTTCCTTCAAATCTTTATTTTCCTCTTCTGAGTCTGATTGAGACAAATTACCCATGGCAGAGAACAAACCTAATGTCATGGCCCCAACACTGAACCTCACCCATGGTGGCTCAGGCAACCGCAAAACAGCGCTGACATCAATGTGCCTTTAGAAGTTTAACTCACTGTAGATTTATAGAGTAATAGAGTATGTGCCAATAGAGTCTTTGATCCATACTCATCCGTAGAGTTCATTGCATCTACAGCTGAAATGCAGCCACCTCTGGGCTGGAATCCAATAAATATTGAATAGCAGAGAGCAACAATACACAGCAGCTTAGAAAAGCAAGAGACTTAATGGCAGAGGTACATGGAGGCAGAGGAGGTAAAGACCCACATTTGGAACTGGATTGACAGCCCTGGAATTGACACACCTCTGCTTCTGAAAAGCACTTGGGGAGCTTTTTAGCAAGTGCTTAGGGACTTGATTTTATAGGTGGTACAAAAACCAGCACCCTGCCGTGGAGCATAGTGATCCCCAACTGCATCCTGGATTATCAGCTCAGTGCTGAGTCCAAGAGTGACCCCCCTACCTCACTTTCCACATGCCCTGTGTTTTTCTCCTTTTAGTTAAGAGCGGTTGCTTTCCTTCAGTTTTCTATATGCTGCACCTTTGAATGTGGATAGATTCCAGCGGTTGCGGAGGGGCTGATGATGGGGCACCTCCATTTTGTGTTTCAGATGGGATGCAGAGCGTTGCAGAGTAGGCTGGTAGAGATTTTCCAGGGCACAAAAGGAGTCAGTCTTAGCTGTCCTTGGAGCCATGAAAATCTCCTCCACTGTCTGCTCTCCCATTCTTACTAAGCTGTTATATTTGCTCTTTCTCCCAGCCCACATCCGCCCTTTGTTAAATTTAAAATAAAAGCTATCTAGGCTTTATTTTTTGTGCATGGGAGAAACCAAAAATATTCTCCTTCTGGAACTGTTTGCTGCCTGCCACAACTGTTTCATAAAAAAAAGAGAGAGAAAAATTCTTGGAGCAATGGATCAGTGTTCTGCAGCTAGGATGGAATTAACACTCTCTCCACTTCAGATATGTCTCTAATCTGTTGAACTGGGCACCCTTTCATTTTGAAATAGTTGTGGAATCAGTGGCTTAGGCAGAAGGAATGTAACATCACTGTTTTTTCTTCCAGTTAGAAGCTAGGCTTGGATTTTTCTCTCTCCAGTGCAACATACTTTATTTTATTTGCATACCGTGATCCCGTTGGCTGAAACGTAAAACACCTTTAGCTATCGTAGGTCAATTTGATTTGTAAAACTGCTCGAGATTCTTCAGTGCAATGTAAAAGTTATAGCACATGGTCCTGATGTCATGTCAGTGTGATCTAAGATATGGGCAGTGTCAGAAAAATGTGATAGAGCTTTTCATTTCCGTTGCCCTTCAGTGTGTTGCAAGGGCAGTTCAGTGTAATATATAATTATAGCTGCACAACAAAGCAGGACTGTATATAGGAAGAGTTTTCACTCCTGCGTACTGACTATAAATCACTTTTCAATACTGGATGCTACCTGTAAATGCTCAAGACTCCAAAGCCTTTCTCAATATCTAGGTGTCCCAGGTGGATGATAACACTGTACTAAACCTCCTGTTACATTCTGAGAAATGGTCCATAATTTCAAAAGTCACTTATTGATACTTATATTTAAAAGGATTCTATCAAACTGTTGCAAATTTGACCTACCTTAATATTTCAACAAAGCCAATGACCGCATAGGAATTCCACAACTTTTCTCTGTGAAAGCCTTCACAGTGATTACAGAAAAAGGATTCGGGTCCTTCTGTTGCAGAAATACAAGCCTTTAGCATTAGAATTAAAGAAGAATCTCCTTTCCCATTTAGTGGTGTAGGATCGACGATACACAGTTGAGCCAGCTGAAGACCATCCACAGAGGCCCTCTGCCCAATTAATTAATTAATTAATCATTATAACACCTAGAGCCCTCAGGAGGCAGGGCCCCACACAGCTGGTACCACCAAAAAGACAGTCTCTTCTTAAAGAAACTTTAAATCTAAGCTTAAGAGGAAAGCAAGATAGGAAGCAGGAGAATCACCATGCACAAATGGAGAAGGATGAACTGGTACAGGGGGAGAAAGAAGCTTCTCTGAGGGCATTAGAGACAGTGGAGCTAAGGGCTTCACAAGGGGCTGGTGCGCCTCAGTGCCTGCTATACCAGTTTTGATGGAATCAATGGGCCAGGCCAGTCACAGGTATAAATGTGACACTGTTATTCTCTACACTTAAATATTTAAGCGCCCCTGCTTAGTACTGTGCCAGAGAATCACCATTCATTTTTTTAACTTTTGCTAACAATACAGAAAAAGAGAGAAAAACAGAGCATTTGCAATATAAAGTACTCAGTAGGGTTTTTATTATAAAAATATCCCCTTCTAACAATACTTAGGATGGTATTAAACATGGCATTTTCAATAAAAAGTGAAGTCATTAGTTGAGATGGGCTGGAGCTTCTATTGTTGGAGCTGATCCTGAAGGCCGAAGAAGGCAAATACGTACAAAAAGAGAGAGGATAGAAAATAAAGCTCCTGTTCCTTATGCTTGTGCTTGCTTGCAGCTTCAAGCTTAGATAAAGATGGGCACAGCACAGTTTAATTCGACACTGAGACCTGGCAGATGTATACCAGTGTTGGCCTGTTGGAGACATTACTTTTAACTGCCTTTTGGATCATGCCATTATTTGAAAAGGAGACATGGGAAAAGGACACACACATTGTCAAGTGTTTCAGGTGGTTTTCAGTTTTAACTTTTTATTTATACAGTTTAATGCATGAGACTAGTTCTGCATATTGTCAAATTATCCTCTGTTACAATGTGCTCATACTTTACCCTGTGCTATATCCCTGCGTTTTGGTAGCTGGGTGTGAAATGGCATAACCATGAAATAAACTCCATTCACTGTGCACCTTTGACCCACCCACATTTGACTAACCCAGGGGTGGGCAAAACGCTGCCCATGGGCCACAGCCCACCATCCAGGCCATTCTATCTGGTCCACAAAAAAGGTACCCTAAAAAAAATTAGAAAATGAATATTTATCTGCCCCTGGCTCCTTGTCAAAGATGACAGGAGCCAAGGGAAATACAGATAAGAAGGATTGGGGGAGGGAGGCAGGGAAGGACTGTGGGCAATCAGGGTGGCAGAGCAGGGTGGCAGGAGCACAGGGCTCGGGGTGCCAGTGGCTCTCTGGAACCAGGCTGCGCTGCTCAAGCAGGGAGAGGGGGGAGCCAGCCCGGCTCCATAGAGCCCCTGGCAGCCCAGGCCCTGCGCTCCGCCATCCCATTCTGGGCCATGCTGGCGCTGGCTCTGGTGCATTGGCATGGGCTCTGCACTCCTGCCTGCTCGCTGCCCCTTCGCCCCTGCCTGCCACTGCCATCTCCCTGCTTCCCCCTCCCCTCACACCCACAGTGCCGGGACCACAGGAGCAGTTGGAATGTGGTGCCCGAGGGGGTGGGGGGTGGGGGGGAAACGGATGGATGGGAAAGTGGCAGGAGAAGGGCAGCAGTTGCAGATGGGGTGGGGGGAGGCAAGTGGTAACAAGCGGGGAGCACAGCGCCTGTGTTGGTGCCCCAGGGCCAAGAGCAATAGGAGTACTGGTGGAGGCTCTGCCTGCTGTGGGGGAGGGGAAGGGTGGGGCGGGGCATGCTATGAGCAAACCCTTCCCCTCCACACAAACCATAACCCTCCCAGCCACCCTCCCTCCACACACTCACAGCCCCCCACAAAACCCATACCCACCCCTGACACCTATCTTTATTTAAGCTATGTACACCACACAAATGCATGTAAATCAGGACAAAAATATATTTTTTAAATTAATGAATGCTGTAGTACATGCTTGATTTTTAGAATAGAATTTGGCATTATTGAGGTTCAGAGATGGCAAACCCCCCTGCTGAAAGGAGTACTTCTGGGGGCACGGGGGGGAACTTCTGGTGGCAAAGGTCAGGGGTTGGGGGTGGGACTTCCAGTCCCAAGATAGCAACCAGAGGGTGGGGCACCTGTCAAGGGGCAGGGCTACCCATGTGGCCCTCAATGGCTTGCCAAAACTTGGTAAACAGCCCTCCGCCCAAAATAATTGCCCACCCCTGGACTAACCTCACCTCTTTAAGCCTTCTGTTTTCCAACAGCCCCCACAACTGAAATAAGGAGAACCTGCCACAAAGATAGTTCCTTCTTTCCACCCAGTTGTGGAGGAAAATTACAATTGTAGTCCAAGGGTGTCAAACTCAGCTGGGGCTCTGGGCTGGATCTGAACTGTAGGGTCCTCCCAGTTTGTATCCAGCCTGGGCATGGGGGTGGCTGCTGTGGCCAGAGCAGTGGTAGCAGGGGGTCCACTATCAATAGTGGCAGGGGTCTGGCAGTAGTGGTGACAGCAGGGGTTTGAGGCTGACAAAGGGTCCAGGAGCAGGGGTCTGTTGCTGGTGGGGAAGGGTCCAAAGGCGGCATCAGCAAGCCAAGCTCACTTCCAATGGCTGTGGCTAGTGGTGCCAAAGACCTCCAAATACCATGCCAGCCCCTCCCCCCAGCCTCGGGTGGTCTGCCAGTAGTCCTGCAGACCAGATGGAAAAGCTCTGTGGGCTGATTTCAGACTCTGGGCCATATGTTTGACATGCCTGCTCTAGTCAATCCTTATATTGTTTTATCCCCTGATCTTTGAAATATTTGTGATGGGCTAGCTGGCAGTGACCTAGCCCAGGGGTTTTGAAAGGGCAAAAGATGATTGGAGGATTTGGGATTCCCTTTCTGCACCAATCAGGCCCCAGAGACTCCCCCCCACCCCGTGTCCCGATTGGCCCCTTGGGTCACCTGGAGGGGGATAAAAGGGGCAGTGTGGGCTGCCTCAGGGGAGAGACCAGTGATGGACAACAAGGAAGGAGCTTCACAGAGCTAGCAGGAGCAGTGCCCTAGAAGAGCCTAAAAGAGCAGGACCTGCAGGTGCCAGTGGGACCCTCAGCAGCGCAGCGTGTGGCCGGCAGGAGAGGCTCCCCACTGGGCTCCAGGATCCCCTATGAGAGGCTGCAGCCAGCAGGACAGGCTCCCCCTGCTTCAGGAAGGATCTGAGCAGCGACCTGAAGGGTTCCCAGCTCTGCTTCCAGCTCCTCCAATCGGAGGCCAGGCAGCTTGATGTGAGGCCGGGGCTCTGGGAAGGTCAAGCCCCCTAGCAGGCGGGAGCAGGGCCACCAGTGGTGGTTGTGTGGCAGCATTCCTGCCCACCACATGGGAGATCTGGGGTCAAGTCCCAGCTGAGGTGAGTGACATAACAAGAAGCAGATCT
Organism: Crocodylus porosus; assembly: GCF_001723895.1. Lineage (NCBI taxonomy): Eukaryota > Metazoa > Chordata > Crocodylia > Crocodylidae > Crocodylus > Crocodylus porosus. Next base: position 5,113,346 of record NW_017728914.1, read on the forward strand.
TCTTGCAGTGGAAAGGGGCCATTGTGCTTTCCCCCCTTTCTCTCACTCCAGGTACCAAGGCCCTATATTTCCTTGTCATTTGACATTTTGCATTTTGACCTTTGACACTGTCTCTCATCCTGTTCCCATTAAGAAACTGGGGGACTATGGTGTCGAGACCCACACAGTCAAATGGGTTGCCAACTGGCTGGAGGGCC
>NW_017728914.1:5114307-5128415 GCF_001723895.1 Crocodylus porosus
TGGGACTCTGCCTACTGTGCTAGACACATTATTTATTTGTTTGCTTTACTTTCTCTCTCTGCTATCAACACAGGAGAAGTAAATTTGCAGGAGGGACTTGAATACAGATATCCCATAAGGAACAGAAATTGAATCGCACATCGTTAGATAAGCTGATTGGCTTTTCTTTCTTCACACTGAAACCCTATTGACATTGAATTAAGGGCTTTTATTACCCATCTGTGTAGAGACTTTTTTCTATTTCAAATCATTCAGACAATTCTCTAAAGAGCATTGGCTATGCAACCTCTTACAAGTGATCCTCCGTTCTGACTACCCTAGTATTAATAGCTACATTTCCCTTTCATGTGTGAGGCCCAGGCACTTTTATTGCAGGCTAGAAGCAGCTCTGTGGATGTACTTTTGGTGTTTCCAGTTCTCCCAGCAACGTCTTCTCTTATTTGAAAGTCTTACTTTCTATTTTTATTTCCTTTTATCTCAAATCCTTTTTTCCCACCAAGAAATGATCCTGCCAGAGGGCGATTTCATTGGTAATATCACTTTGCATTTTAGACTTTTCAAGGACTAATGAACTTTATTAGATTATAATGAACTTATTACTCAGTGCTGCTGACCTGCTTTCTAAAGAACTTGAATTATTATTTGGAACAGGCCTGTTGAGGGAGATTTTTTTTTCAAATGGAGTGTGGGAATATTAACTCTTTCAGGTTACATCTTACGTTTAGCTTTGGATGCTAAATTTTTACCTAAAATTGCCCTGCTCTGCATTTATATTGAACCAGATTGTGTTTATGTAATCTGCCTTGTAGAAAGGTTGCATGCATCTATGCCTCAGTGGGGGCTTTCAGGAGGAAATTGTGCTACAGCAAGAACCATTCTTTCCCTGTTCTCCTCTTGCTCCCAGGGGGAGGGTGATAATCTGTTATGGGCCCAGGCCAAGAGCAAATTACTGTTCCCTTGGCTCCGATGCCACAGTGCTTGGGGGAGGGAAGAGCAGGAGACGGTGTATTAGGGACCCACAGGCTGTGAAGAGGAGAGGTAGAGTGCCTGTGCTCCCTACACCCTTATGTATGTGCAGGCTTGCTCCAGCTGCGCACTGAATGGGAGCCCTGCTGACAGCGATTCAATTGCAGGTACACAGCTTCACAAGTTCCAACAATTCCTCATCAATCAATGGCAGTAAAATTATGCCATCAAATCCCTCACCCAGGGAGCAGCAGGAAAGTCAGCCAGCCTCAGGAGAGACAATAACATCCTATTACAGCCAACAAGTACGAGGTGCAAGGTCCAAGCACTTGTGCCAATCAGCTATAGTCTGTGGCAGGCTGATCCTGGTTGGCAGCAGGAGCCCAAAAGCTTTTAGTCAGAGACACCATACATCCACCCCTTCCCCGAAGTAGAGGACTAATCCAGAGGGGGTGGTCATACTCCCCTTGGGCTGTGTGCTGCATGTCAGCAGAGCTCCTGCTGGGACCTCTATGAACTCACCAGCTGGTCTACTCAGGGTTCCTACCTCTTTCATTCCCTCTGAATTCAGCAGCAGTAAAAGCAGCCCAGGGGCTGTGTGCTGCCCTGCTTGCTCTCTCCTTTCCCCTGTTACTGAACTGTGGTACAAGAAGAAAGAGGAGGGACGGGACCACTATCAGTAGGGTCCAGAGCTGCTTGAAAGCACATGTGGTGCTGAGCCGATGTGCCAGTGAGTTCTGAGAATGCATGGGTATCCAGAAGCACAGTGAAGGGATGTAGCCACAGTCCTTTTAGCTATGTGGCACTTGTGCAATGAACTTTCTTCACTGTGTATGCACCATATAGTTGAAGGAGTAGTAGCTGCACCCCTGTTGCTGCAATTCTGAATCCGTTCATGCACTAATCCGGTTTACACAGGGCCAGCCACATTCAAAAGGTGAGTGAGTCTAACTGGTATAAATTCACTTAGTGTTTAGATGCTGTTAAGCTCCTTTATTTCCCTGAAACACATTATTCAGTCACTTGGTATCTCCTTGTGCATTCCAGAGAGGGTATGGCCCCGGTAAAAGGTACAGAACTGGGACGCAAGTTGTATGGAAGCCAGTGTGTTTTAGTTGTTTTCTTTCCCCTGTTGTGTTGTCCCATATATACAGTGCTCCCAGATTTGGACTAATTCATCATCCCAGTGGATTGATTTTAAAAAAGTATCTCCTATGTTATGCAGAAGGCAGAGATGTGCTTTATAGACAAACCAAATCAGCAATGCATAGCATAAGCTTTCGTGAGCCCAAGCTCACTTTATTAGATGCTGTGAACAGACATAGTCCGTTGCACAGAGTAGTCCATCTCCTTTATTCTTGTAATTTTCTTTCCCAGAGTAGGTTTCTGTCTTAGCTCCTCACCTTTGCTGCCTGCCTTCTGCTCTGCAAAATACTTGATATTCTCTGCTTCAGGTTGTAACATCTTCTCATTAATCCAGATGAATAACTTGGTTTTGTGTTAAGATTTTTTCCTGTTGAAACCTTCTGAATTTCTCTGCTTTCTTGGCTACGTGCTCTCCATCTGTAATCAGCAATGTCTTGAGTGGTGTGTAGAATGTATGCTGAATGAATTCAGTGATGCACCAGGTCATTTCAGACTGATTTTCCTGTCTGAACCCTTTAGAGAGGGAAGGAGAGGATGTGGGGGAGAGGGAACTAAAGAAAGCACCCTAGCTATAGTTTCTGTCAGCCAGATTAAATCTGCAGGCCTCTCAAGAGTGTCAGAAGAGAGGAGGAGATTGATGCATGTAGGAAAGACTGAGTATGGCATCCCCTTATGCCTCTGCCCTTGGCATGAGTACCCAGCCAGTGGGTGCTCAGTATTAGGAAACTAGAGGATCTAATTCTCTTAAGCTTCTCTTGGTGATGGTGTTTAGACCAGTGAAAAATGAGCGCACTGAGGCTGTGAGTGGTCACTTCCCAGCTAGAAGGAGATCTGTGAACTAATTCTGGGTGATCCATGCTGGCAGGAAGAGCATGCACCTTAATGACTGGGCTGAGTGTTCATTGGCAGGAGAGGGAAGAGCTCATTGTCACTGTCCTTTCCACTGTCTACTGAGTGTTTGCTCAGTTATGTCTTGCCTCTACCCCCAAGAGTGTTTCATTCCTCAGCTGTGCTGAGCTGAAGTCTGTGCACATCTGTAAGCATTGCTGTCAAGCAGCTTCTCCTTCAGAGCAAGACTAGCTGGAGGTGTTGGAGATGTAGGGGACCAAGGAAATTGTAGCATCAGCAGTGGCCTGTGCAAGGAGGCACGGGGATGCAGGCCTTTGTGTGCTAAGATGCATAGAGTTCCTTCCTTGCTTTCTGCCGCTTCTCTACAAAAAAGGAGGAAAACAGTGGTTGTATATTGCACTGTAGGACTGGTTATCTGAGATGGCAGCTGGTATGCACACACTATGACATTTCTCCTGCTCCCCTCAAACTCTGCGCCCAGTAGCTTAATCAGAAGCACAGCTAGGAACCAGCATGAACACCAGTGTGCCCTCCCCACCCCTAACTTCTTTGTTGGGGGGTGGGGAGAGGCAGCTATTGTTTCTCATTTTATTTCCCCAGCTGGTAACAAGCAAGCGCTAGAACCACCAGCCATCACTCCATAGCAGCCATATATGAGAAGCAGCAGATGACACTCATCTGAGCAAAATGTTGACACTTGGCAGCCCTGCATCTCCTCAGTGCCACACTGCCAAGCACTGCTGCAGTTGCCAGATGACTTTAGGATCAGACTGCTCCTGGATGAGCAGCTCCTGGATGAGGGCTGCATTTCAGTCTAGCAGAGCAGCAAATGCAACATGGAGAGGTCCAGCACTGGCTGCTCAACACTTCCCCTAGTGCTTCCCATGTGCCTTCAGCTCTAGCATACTGGGCATCTTCAGTGGTCCCTCAGTGCACGGGGAGAGACTTCCGCATCCTCCTGTTGTGAACCTCTTACTCCAGGATCTGAGCACATTGCCTCTGTAATGGCTTTATTGGTAAACCATCCCTGGTTGGTAGGAGCCACTGGGATTCCCTTGTTATAGCTGGGTAGCTGAGACTTAGAAATTAAGGGCCTGTGTACACTGCCTCTGTGCTGAGCCAGGCCCACTTGACATTGTTCCACCCACTCAGACCAGATCCTGGGAGTTAAGGAGTGTGGTTACCTGAGTCCCTGGTCAGCCACTGCTCTGTGGCTGTCTCAGGTGTGCTCAGCATTGCGCGCAGAGGGCAGCAATGCTGCTAAATTTCATAACTGGAATGTGTGGAATAGGGTCTGCATCTCGACAGCTGTCACAAAGTTGGCAAGGAGGTTGTGTAGACATACCCAGTGGGCTACCCTGGACTGCAAAAGCTCTCCCACAACCCTGGATATTTATTCAGGCCATTCACCCACCTTGAAGCACATGTTACTGCATCTTCAGTTTTATTGGTAGCTAAGTCAGCGATGGGGTATGTCCATGCAGTGCTGTCATGCCTCTTACTGCAATGTAGATTTTCTCAAAGTCGCACCAGCCATCTGTGGTGGAGCACAAAACTGACTCCAGATCTGTTGAGTCCTAGACAAATATACTAATCCACTGATTTTCAACCAGGATACTGCAGCACTGTGGGGTGCCTTGAGATCCATTCAAGTGTGTTTCAGGGTTGCATGCAGTATTAGCACTGTTACATGTGCAAACATGATTCACAAGATAAACCCAGATTTTTCAAATGGGAATCCATAGTGTTACAAACTTTCTGAGCGGTTGTGGTTTTTTTGCATTCCTTGCAACAGAAGAATTGCTCTATTATTTTTCTATAGTCAAAAAATGAGATAAAGCCAATAGTTGGCATTTTCTGAGGGGTGCCTTTAGTCTAACAAGGTTGAGAACCACTGCCCTAATCACTAGCCCAAACTTCCTCTCTAGCAAACTTTGCTGGGGACGTGATGAGTTTTCCAGATCACTGAGTCATAAATCAAAGGGAAACAAGCCTTTTGCAGTCGCTAGAAATAGAACAAAACAACCAAGAAATGCATTCAAACTCGCCCCTGCAAACCTCACTGATTGCTAGGCAAAGGATAAGCGTTGCAATGGGAACATACTCCTTAGCATGCTTAACAGCTCTTCCTGAAATGACGTGGGCAAAGAGGATGCTGCCTTAATATTACTTCCAGATCTTTTCAGATGAAATCCCCAGGACCTGCAGTGCTAAATCATTTGTAAAACCTGTAAACTGAGTCACAATCAGGTCCTATCAAGGGCAACACACGTAAGTTTTCCAAGCACTCAAAGCATCTGTAAGCTTTTCTCCTGAATGCCTGGTTTTTGATCAGCTAAGGCAGAATGCAATAAACAACTGGGAGGCCCCTGATATCAGAGCCAAGATAACATGACCTTTTTTGCTTGTAATTATCTTTTCTCATAAAAGCCACATGCAGAATATAATAAAACACACAGAAAGGGAACTGATGGGTCCAGATGAATAACCCTGTCCAAGCTGTCTCCCAGAACTTGAGTTGATCTTGGAGCTCTTTTGATATTAAAAAGGGGATGGGTAAATTGCTAACTGCCACTTTTGTTGCACTGTTCTTAGACATGCAAATGTCCATTTGGATGCTGGGGCTTCCTGTGAACATAGGGGAATGTTCTATGCTTATCATTTTGCCCTACCACCAGATATCTAAGGCCAAATTTAAGAGACTGCATTTTTTCTTATGTGCTTCATCAGTTCCTAGTTCTGGATGGTCCAGATGTGGAAATACTGCCACAGTATTAAGACAGACTGGGTTCTTCTAAGATGTTAACAGAAGCAGTTGGCTTATCTTCACTCCTAGTAAGGCTGGCCCAGTTTTGAAGTTGCAAGTCTCAGAAAAATGAAGTAGATAGCAGCAAGAGACTACACTGTTTTGTTGTGAGATATGTCTGCACATACAGCCTCACACTGCACTATTTGGGCTTTGCTACCTTAGTCCTTTGCAATCCGAGTAATGAATGATTAACCACCTTGGTCCTCCGGATGATCTGTTCTAGGTTCTTGTGGTTTTGAATGCAAAAGATGAGAGAGGCGCCTGAACCTCTAGTCTGGACTCTTTCAGATTGCAGGATAGATCCCTGTGCCTCCATCCAAATGCACCCTTTATGGCTCAGAGGGCATACTGGATCCGGAAGGGAAGGGGCTCTTGCCTGTGCTTTGTTCATACGTGACCCAAGCTTGTGACAGTCTTCCAGGAGGAGCTGTTCTTACAACTTCTGTCACTCAGGGTCAGAACCTTGTTAGAACAGATCCTGTGACTTACACATGTTGGAGCTCTCTCTTTGCTTCAAACTCACTTTCCATTTCCTAGTAGAACCTGGTTCCTCCTTCCTGCATGTAGGACGCACTGCCTCAAAGAGGCAGCTGTTGGCTGCATGCTGGTGTTCCCAATGATGCTGTTCAGCACCAGTCTCAGTGAGGAAGCCAGAACTCTGTTATAGCTTCCAAGGATCACTCCCCTGGGCAGGATTTTGTTGCACAGCAGCACAGGGCCTCCCACAGCATTATACATAGCAGTGCTTTTGCTACCTGCCCCTCCTGTCATCACTGGGACTGAATTAAGGCCCTAGGCAAAACCTGCATGGGGCCCCCTTGGCCCCTGTCAGGCTCCCTATCACAGTCACATTCAGCTCTGTGGTGGCAGCTGGTGCCAGAGCTCAGACAAATGGGGCAGCTCACATGTCTTAGGTCAGTGGTTGCAGGCTGCCTGAAGGGCTCCACTTACTTCATGTTTTCAAGCTTTCCTTTTCATCTCTGAGGGAGAGAAACATTGTTTCTTTCAAGTGAAAGGTGTGGGATTGATTTTACATGATTACAGGTGCTGGGGCTTTAGACAGTGACTTCCAGACCTCAAAGACCTTAATTTTGACCTCTTGCAGGCTGGCAGGAGAGGACAAGAAGGTGGGAAGGTGCAGCCAGCCTCCCCTAACTGTAGAAGTGGAGTCACACTCAGCAGGACTGGACTGTTTCATAGCCCCTTCTGGCTTCGATTGGGTTTGCGTGTACATACCAGGCTACAGGCTTGTTTCAGCAAAGACCTGAGCCCTCCAGGGGACCTGCTTACTCTGCTTGCCATTGTTGACCAAGTTTATCATTTTAACAACCTCCAGTGTTCCTCTTTGTGGCAGGCTTGGTATCAGAGCCCAGGCCTGCTCAGCTGGTGGCACATTGTTTAACACATAGCCTATTACTGTTACAGGTTCCCAAGCTGCAGTGCTTTTCATTTACACAGTAAAATACAGAATTGACTATAAATAAGATAATATAGATTTACATGACATTGTTGCCATAAAACCAACTAGAAGTTAGCCCTTGGGGGTAGTAGAGAGTTATGGGGGGATCATAAAATCTATGCTTTGTCTGCTGCATTCCCAATCTGTGGGATGGTAATTGTTTGAGATTGTGTCTTTTCTGATACCAGCTGTTCTTCCTTTGCCAGCTTTGAACCCTGTTTGGAAAAGGCCTCTGGTGCCAGCATTTGCATGTGGCTGGCATGAATTGTGAGAAAGGCAAGAGTGGAAAGGAAGAGGTCTTGTTCAGGGAGCTGGAAGAGAAGTGGATGTGGTGGGGAAGAAGAGGGAGGTGCATGGAAAAGACTGCAGGAAAGGAAAGGGAGCTGGAAAAGGCGGGTAGGTTGGAGCAAAGGGATAGAACGAATATCAAGTTTCCATGAGGGGACGGGGCATCTGTAGTAACATGCTACCTTAAATGGAAACCCAACACAGTGGTTGAATGCAGTTTCCAGGCAGGAAGATTCTCCTCCTCCATGGAGAGGTTGGGAGATGAGTTTCCCTTTAGAGACAAAATGTGTCTCTGTCTCCCATCCACCAGAAATTAGCCATGTGGTCAGGAGGCAGGTCAGAACGTGTGTTTGTCTTGGGTGCGTGGCGGGTGGGAACTGCAGTTTTTGCAACAAGGGGAACCAGAGATCTAGGACTCAAAAAAAACAAAGAGTTTTTCAACACTGCAAAAATCTTCCAGTGCTTTTGGCTGGATCCAAAGGCCTTTCTGTTCTGCTAACACTGAGACTGGTACAACCCTCTTTTGTACTGGCTAGCACTGCAACTCTGATATTGCCCCAGTGTAAGTGAGACTAATTCTGCCACCCTAGCATGGCCTTGTTGGGGCCCAAGCTCAAATAACAACTAATGGTATTGGTGCAAACCACCCCATTCTGTCCCATGTAGTAGTACTAGCACAACAGGGCCCTGTTCTTCTCCCACACCTCAGCTGGCCCAACCTCTCTTGCTCCCTCATTTCAGAGGAGGAAGCTGCTGGGCTGGACTCCTGTCTCCTCAGTTCATTGCAAGTGTTAATCTCTGAAGGCCTTGTGCTGTCAGTTCCATCCTCATCTCCCGTTCTTCATGCTGTGTCACCTGCTCTGTGTTGCTGCTCACTGGTCTCTGTGCTGTCCATTATTCAGAGAATTCCAGCCAATCCGTTATTTAACCAGGGTTAATAATAGATTGCAATGATTTTATGCATGGATGTACAGTCCAGCCTGTCTTCCTGACCTCTGTTCACAGGTCCTCCTGCTTCTGCTACAGGCATCCTTGTTTCATGGCTTCCTTAATACGAAGGAGCCATATGAGGGCATAAAACCCATTAGAGGGAGAAGTCATGGGTGGGGGAGGAAGAGGGTGGCTGAAACTTTTTACCCAAGGACTCAAAAGGCCAAACCCCACAGTTCTTATCCAGGCATAAATTCTCTTTGACTTTAAGGTTCAAGTAAAGATTTGGCTCATTGTGGACATTAAGTAACCATTCCTTACACCTAATGAGGAAATAAATGCTATTGTCCCCATTTTCACCCCCAGATAGCACACTGAGGGGGCTCAGAGGACAGCGCTGAGAAGGGAAGGCAGAACTCCTGACTTCTGCCCCAAGCTCTGGCTAGTTTTTTCTGCCTCCTGTAAGAAATCATGTGTAAATATCTATTATTAATAAACAAGGCATATTCCCCAGCAAAGCGAGTCAGCCAGAGTGCTCACTGCTGGCCAGTTTTCATGGTTTATTTAAACCTTGCAATTTTCTTTAGCTCTGATAGGGACAGAAAGTGCCTGCAAGTCTTCAGACACTCTGTGTTCTGATTCCTGCTTTCAGAAACCATTAAACCCCATGTAACATTTATTCTAGGGTGGCAATGGCATTAAAGGTAGACAGAGAACAGGGCACCCAGGCACAGAGAGGACAGATGTTAGGCAGAACAATGCCACGGGGCTACAGAGAACACCAGTGTTCAATCATAGTATTTCTTTCCAGTAGTTATATAACCTCATGTGCCTCTTTTAGACAAGGCTGTTTCAATTTGCTGTATGCTCTTATATTCATCATGTGGATTTCACTTGAATTCTTAACATCCTCCAAGGTCAAGATTTTGTCTAGGCAGTATCACTGTGGCTCATTGGCCAATAGGTTGTGCAGTATAGGGTGTCCCAGACCCAGGATGTGTTTTTGTAAGTCCCAGAACTTTGCAGGTCTTGGCATTATAGGCAGAGGTGCATGAAGGCACATGGGTGGACTGTGGGATCAGCCCTCTCTGAATGGGATTTCTGGGCATTCCTAGCTGCTACAAGTACCTTTCATGCATTAGTCCTTTGGTTGATGTGTGACTGGGGATCACTGGTTTACATAGGCAGTCAGAGGGGTAGAAAATGACAACTCACTAGTGCTGAGAGATTGTATAGACCAGGTGTTCTTGCAGGGAGAATTTCAACAGAACCTACAGCTCCACAGAGTGGCTCTACAGCTGTCCACATGCCTATTGTTGCAGCCAGCAGCCGCAGAAGTGCTGTGTCTTTGCAGCTGTTTGGAGAATGCCAGCTGTACTGGGCGCATCTACACATGTGGTTACTCTGGCCTAGATTTACTCTGGTGTAAACTAAACTGGAGTAAGGGTTTTTGGGCAGGTATCTACATGTGGAGATTAGGTAGAAGTTTTGGACCCAGTTCCCTGCAGGCCTGGAATGGGCCCCTGCCACCACTGGAGGGAACTCTAGGCTCTGGCTGCAGTTGCCAGCACATGGCAGCCATTTTTAAAAGCCAGCCCTGCCTACTGCTCTCTGGCCCGTCTCTTCCTTGCCCAGGAACAGTGTGCCCGGTACAAGGACAGCACACGGCAGTTTTCTCTTTGGCTACTCTGCCTCCCTGTGCTATGGCTGCTCCAACCTCTGACCCTGGTAGTGATGACTGGGCTCCTGCTGACCACCATGATCATCCTGCTGGCTTGCCACACCGACTGTTGCCCGGCCCATGGCTGTCTTGCCCTGCCCTGCTCCCCCCTGACCAGCAACTGCCTGCCTGGCTGCAGCATGCTGTCCCAGGGCCAATGCCACCCAGCTGCTGCTGCTAGGGCACTGATTGCCTCTACATAAATGCTAGAAATATGGGGAATAAGCAGGAGGAACTCGCTCTCCTGCTAGCTCGCAAAAACCCAGACCTGGTTGGGTTTACAGAAACCTGGTGGGATTCTACCCACGACTGGGCAGTAGACATTGAGGACTATAGGTTGTATAGATGAGCTAGAGAAGGGAGAAAAGCGGGGGAAGGTGTAGCGCTTTATGCTAATGAACAGTACACATCCTCAGTGATGAGGATGGGGTCAGAGGAGGGGCAAAATGAGGCTCTGGGTTAGAATGCAAGGGGGTTGTGGGGAAAGGGACTTGACAGTGGGCGTCTACTACAGACCTTCTCGCCAGGGGGACGAGCTGGACCTGGAATTCTCAGGTCAGCTCAGGGAGGCTGTAAGGACAAGGGATGTGGTGGCTATGGGTGACCTAAACTATCCGTACATCTGCTGGGAGGCTCAGTCAGCCAGCTCTGAATGCTCACATAAGTTTTTAGTCTGCATACAGGACCTCCACTTAACCCAGGAGGTACATAATCCCACCAAAGGAAATGCCTTGCTGGACTTGGTTCTTGCCTCAGGAAATGACCTGGTGAGGGATCTGTGGGTGCTTGACTATCTAGGCGTTAGTGACTACCATCTGCTGGAATGTACTATCCGGCACAGGGTGGTAAAAGCAAGCAGTAAGGCAAAAGTCCTTGACTTCAGGAGGCCTGACTTCAATGAGCTAAGGAGATTAGTAAGAGAGACTTTGGAGATTCAGAGCTTCAATGAGATGGGAGTCCAGGTTGGGTGGTTGTTCCTTAAGGAGATGATCCTCTGAGCTTAGAGGTAGTCAGTCCCAATGGAAACCAAAGCGGGCAAGAGTGCTAAAAAGCCCCCTTGGCTCAGTAAAGGCATCCAGGAGGGCCCGAGGTAAAAAAAAATAGCATACAATTAGTGGAAGCAAGGAGCAATCACCTAGGAGGATTACACCTCCGTTGCTTGTGATTGCAGAGAGGCATTTAGGAAGGCCAAGGCAGAGACGGAACTAGGAATGGTGACCAGCATTAAGGTTAACAAAAAGTCCTTTTTCAAATACGTAGGGATTAAGAAGGCACCAGGTAATGTGGGGCCTCTACAGGACAGGCTTGGCAATCTGGTGATTGTGGCAAAGGAAAAAACTGATCTCTTCAACAAGTTCTTTGCCTCCATATTTCTAAGCAGGGACTGAGACAATTCCCCCACTATGATTATGGAGAGGTTCAGGGGATATGATGCCGTGCCTAGGGTCAGGGATGATCTAGTTAGGGAACTCTCGGAGGGGCTGGATGTGTTTAAATCAGCAGGTCCGGATGCTCTTCATCCGAGGGTACTGAGGGAGTTGGCGGAGGTCATAGCAGGGCCCCTGGCACGGCTCTAAGAGTGTTTGTGGTGCTCTGGCCAGGTCCCAGAGCACTGGGAAAGGGCCAATGTGGTCCCCATTTACAAGAAGGGGAGAAAGGAGGACCTGGGTAACTATAGGCCAGTTAGTCTCACCTTGTTCCTCAGGAAGACCTTTGAGAAAATTATCAAGGAACACATCTGCAGGGGCCCAGCATGGGAAGTAATGCACAGGGGCAACCAACATGGGTTCATTGCGGGCAGATCCTGCCTGACTAGCCTTGTTTCCTTTTGCAACTATGAAACTATTATGAGGGGCTGCACAATGCCACTGCCGGGGCTGCCATCACCCTCCTGGGCCTCCAGCCCTGCTGCCTCTGGGCCCACTGTGCCAGGCAGAACTGGGTGGCAGGACATCATCCAGCACACCTGGGATGATGGGAAGTGGTTGGACGGGTTCTGCATGACCCAGGCCACATTCTGGGATCTGCTCCAGCAGCTCCAGCCCCACCTAGAGCGGCATGACACCAGCATGTGCCCGGCCCTCCCTGTGGACACCAAGCTGGCCCTCTCTCTGTTGAAGCTGGCCACGCCTGCCAGACTTCTGTACATCGGGAAGGCCACCACCAGGGAGACTATCCTGGAAGTGTGCAGAGCCCTCCAGGACATGCTGGGGGACACCATGCTCTGTGACCACAACCCCCTGGCAGTGGTGGCGGGGTTCCATGCACTGGGAATCCACCAGTGTATCAGGGCCCTGGACAGGACCCACATCCCCGTCACCTGCCTGCCCTATGGAGACTGAACCTACTACAGCTGCAGGGGATTTCACTCTGTGGTCCTGCAGGCCATCGTGGACACCCAGTGTCCTTGGTCCATGGGGCACGCTGTATAGTCACCCAGCTGGGGGTCCCCCCTAGGGAGGACCTGACACTGCTGGTGGCCGGTGGTGTCATGGCTGGTCGCTCCTCATGTCTGGTCCTGGGGCTGCACAGCTGATGAGGCAGGCACTGGCCAGGGCTTCCCAAGCTACTGGTGAAGGGCTCAGCCAGGGAGCTGGGCAGGACAGGGTGCTGTATGCCTGCAGGTCCCTCCTCTGGTGACATGTCACTGGAGGTGCCAGGCCAGGGCAGGGGCTTGGGTAGGCCACCCATGCTTGTGTAAACCACATGGACGTGCCCTGGGTCCCACGGTGCCAGAATGTTGGTCGTTTGCCACATGAAGGGCCTGGTCTTGCCAGCCCCCGGGACCCTGGGTGGAGGGCACAAGCATGCAGAAGCATGTGGTCCTGGGCCCAAATGGGGAGGACAGCATCATGCTGGTTTCTGTGTTGGCTCTTTGGGCCCCTGTGTGGCTATCTTGGTGTTGCTGGCCTTGGGCAGCTGCCAGCAGCACCCAGTGCTGTGGGACAGCATGGAACTGGCAGCCGTGTGGCAGAAGCTATGCCCCGCAGCACCTGCAGGCACAGGGCAGGCTGCTGGGGGTGTGCTGTGGGCAGGTGGCATTGGCACCACTGCATGCAGCTCTGGGGGGCTGACAGGCCTGGGCAGGGGCTGCAGCAGCCTGCAGCACCCTTCAGCAGCCTGTTGGCCTCGATGGCTGGGCTGGCCTCAGGCTGGGCCCCTAGTGGCTGGGCAGACTTGGGAGCAAACCTGCAAATTTAAGTGGGATCAAGGGTGTTTACTACGCATAAACTGCACTAATGCTCAGTAATGTGTATTGTGTAGATGTGCCCACTGACGCACAATTGTCTGGAAGACAGGCCTGCTACAGTTAACAGCTGAGAACTGTGTGTAGAACCTGTGGCAGGCCAGAAGGGGGCTCTCCTGTGTTGAGCCACCCACCTCACTGCGCTGGACCACCTTCCAGGCTCCGAGTCCCTCCCTGGGGGCGCCTCACGTCCGGCTGACCCCCTTCCTGGAGCACACTCGCTAGCCTGGGGGTAACGTAAGCTGCCACCACCCTGAGAAGGGACTCTCGGCCCTGTGTCCTTGGGGAAACACAGGCCTAACAGTCCTACAGGTACTTGACCTGGTACAGGCACTTGGGGCACTTCCCCAAGTCGGGGGCCAAAAAGGAAAGTCTTCCTTTGTCCACAGACCTAAGGGGCCTCTTAGGCATAATTTAGATCCACCCCTCAACTCTCCTACACCGGTCACAAAAGAGAACTTTATTGATTACCAGGGTAGGGTGAAAATAGGGTACAAGATAGAACAGTATCATAGAAATCCCATAGAGCAAAACAGTCTGGCTGAGGTAGCCTTTTGATCATGCAACTGAGTTACTGCCAGCTATATATCTAACTGGATCTAGAGTAGCTTACTCACAAGCATCATCCCGAGACTGTTGGAAATTCCCTCTGGAGGCAGGCCGTTCCTAGCTCATGAGTTATGGGGGAGAGAGC
>NW_017728914.1:5130249-5176611 GCF_001723895.1 Crocodylus porosus
GGTTAGATGAACACCTTGCTGGGGTCATTTGACCCCAGTACTCTTTCCTGCCATGGCAGGGGGTCAGACTCGATGATCTGCTCAGGTCCCTTCTGACCCTAGAAACTATGAAACTATGAAATTGTCACAGGGCAGAGATTTTGGGGAGAAACAAAGGTGGCTTCCTGCCACAGAACCAGGCTCAAATGTGCTGCCCAGGAGTCTTATTTTCTCGTTAGGGATAGCTTCAGTGGCATCATCATTACTGCTCACAGAGCTGGATCAGTTGTAAGCAGGGATCCTGGTTTTCCCTGATACAAAAAATCACAAATTCTCTGATAAAACCTCCAAAATCTGTGATTAAAATTAAAGGCCCTCCCCCAGCCTTGCTGATGTCCCTCAGCCCCACCCGGAGACCCCAACAGCCTTGCTGGTACCCATGGCCCCCCATCCACAGCTCCTGCCCCCCCAGCCCTACTGGAGGGGCTCCCTGTTGTCAGGGCTACGGGGCTGGGGACTACGTCCACAGCCCCCTGCCCCTGATAGAAGGCAGTGGCTGCTGCAGTGAAACAGAGCCTGGCTCACCCCTGCTGCCTGCCTGCTGCGGGCTTGGGGTGGGGACAGATCCCCCACTGCTGCATGCATTTTTTGTGGGGAAGGGAGACCTGTGCCCCCCAGATCTGTGCATGGGGCAGAGACAGGGGGTGTTGCGGGCTCAGGCTCCCTGTCCTGTTGCCCTCCCTCTGGGCCTTCGCATCATGGCGGGTGCAACCTGGTACTGCAGGGAACAGAGAAACCGCACAGGGAAGCTGCTTGCCACTGCGAGCTCTGTGCTGCTCTGGCAATGTGTCCCCTGCATCTGTGGCAGCAGTGAGGGGCACAACCCCACACGCAGGAGACATGTTGCCAAGGCAGTGAAGAGCTCACAATAGCAAGCAAGCAGCTTGCATGCATGGCCCCGCTTTGCCCTGCAGTGCCAGGTCACACCTGCTAGGCCACGGAGGCCCAAGGGGAGGACAGCAGGGTGGGACCCCACCTTCGCCTCCTGCACATATCCTGGGGTGCGCATACGAGTGGGAGCCCCCTGTGCCCCTGAATGAGCTGCCTGGGCTCTGCCTGTCCCATGACCTGCCCCTGCCTCTGCCCCACTCCCTCCCTCACTGCGGGGGCCTCAATTTGCCCCCCACACATCCCAACCCCTCTCCTTTTGCCTCTTCCTCCTCCACAAACTGGCCAGTGTATGTGAATGTGTACTCAGCCCCTGCCCTCCCATATATAATATTTTCTTCCTCCACCTATGAGGTGAAGGCAGATGGCAGATGAAACAAAGCCTAAGAATTCCTATAGAATGGTATTTTGAGAGCAGCCTACGGAAGGCAGTTACCTAAATCCCTTCCAGAGAAAATAGGATTTGGGTGCTTAACTTTGGTAGGGGGTTTTAGAAATTCCAGCCTTCACTTCTACACTCCAGCGCCGGCATCCTCGTCCCCTGAGTGCTGGGCTGTTGAATCTCATGCTTTTGGAATTAACTAGCAAACTCAATTTCTTTCTGCAAGGACAGAACAATAGGCAATGCAGATACCTGGCCAGATTCACTGTTGGCTTAACTCCACACTGTCAGCAGAATTACACCAGGGAGGAATTTGGCCTCTCCTCTTTTAATTGCAACAATGAATTTAGTGAAGTGGAAAGTAAAAGTCACCTGTTCTAAGTGAACTGCTGTAGGTTGTGGGGGTGGAATTTTACGGCTGGGAATGTAATTTCTAGGCATTTCTAACTAAAAGAAAACAACTGAAAGTGGAAATACTAGATTATTTTTAGGCAATAGTGAAATGAGATTAATGCTGCTCAGCGTGCATTTATGGATGAATATCGCTGGCAATTATGATAATGGCTGCAATGTCCAAACCTGACATCTTGCTCACAGATGATGAATAAACTGTCTGACTCCTGTTCATTTTTTATTTAAACCTTCAGCACTGGCTAATCCAGAGCTCCCTGTGCTAAATGCTAATGCAAAATGTGTTGCCCCGACTCCCATATTTAACAGAAGACTAACTTCTCGGATCAAGGGGGTTAAGGATTGAAATTGCTTCCTGCATTATATAATTAGTAGAAAAACAGATTGACTTCTCTAGCCATCCCCAGTCCTGGCTGCTGCCTGCTCACTTCGTTTGCTTGATCAGATAATTGGGTAGCATTTCAGAGCAGCACTTTTCTTCATTTGGACAGTTAAGGTGTGTTGGTACACAGGGAGCTATGACAGTATAGCACTAATGGTAGCAGTTTTATGCCTTTTTAGTTCCAATTTCAACCTGAGTCAAACAATGCTAGGAAGGGCCAGGTCCTGCAAGCTCCACCTTGGCCTGTGCCTGGGATGGTTCACTGCTGCTGTATTATAGGCAAGGCATAGTCCCTTCCCATCTTTTTGGCACATGGTGCCTGAAGAAGCTATATTGTCCCTTTGGATATTGTAACTCTTTCCCTCCATCTCACCTGCCCTGCTTTGTGAGCCACCCTTGTGGTAATTTGCAGCTGTGGTGCATTAGGATAGAGTTGCAGCAATGCTCAGCACTTCTGTGAGAGGGGCCAGTGGAAGAAGCTGCTGTTGGTGCCTCACTCAAACTCCCCTATCACCCAGGTGAGTGAGGTGCAACATAGCTCTAAACTGCCTCCGTGTTCCACCCAGAATCACTTCTTTTTAGGGGGCGGCTGAAGCAGTTTCTGGGTTTTACAACTAATGTATGGGGATCCTTTAGGGTGGGGACAGGTAGACAAGGAATTCCAGCTTCCCTGTCAGTGACCTATGCTAAATATGTTGGTGCTTTTCTGATCCTCTTGAGTCTGAGAGGAGGGTTTCCAAAACTCCCTGCTGAGACTGCTGCCATGCCTCTACTACCTCCTGCCAGGAAATGCAGCTCCACCCCTGAGCTCCCATTCTTCTTGTGGCACATTTGGAGATAAGGCAGGGGAGTTGCCTGGGGTGCAGTTTTGCTTCTGCTCTCAAATGCACTGTAGACAGAGGTGTTGGGAGCAGGGGCCAGAAGCTACCACAGAGTGGATTCACTGCCTCATTTGTGGGCTTGGTGCATGTGGAGGGGGAGGGCGAGGGCACTTGGAAGTGTTTTTGAGAATATTGTGGGAGCAGTAACAACATGTCTTGTGAGGCCAGGCTCTTTCTTGGGCTAGTTTGGTATTCCTTGGCTGAGTCAGGATCTGGAAACAAGTGGGTGAAAGCTGAGGTCAGGTCTTGGCTGAAGGCCCTGCTTGGTTCTAGAGCCAGGTTTCGAGTCCAGTCACGTTCAGGGTCAAGGCTCAAGCCAGTTCTTATCCCAGCTGCATTGGGCTGTCCACTGAAAGCATTTTGGCTTCATGCTTTTCCCCAGGTAAATCTCCATGGTTCTTAGCCTGGCCTGGGACTCTGCAGAGGCTGACCATTACCTTGCTATTGCCTTGTCCTTCAGACAGGCCTCTGCTGTAGTAGGACCAGTCCCTTCCTGGCAGCTGTAGTGAGTCAGTCCTCTGGCAGTGGCATAACACACCCCACCATAGCGCTCAGTTCTGCACTATGGTACTTGCTTGCAATTGTGTATAACAACAGGTTTCGGACAGATTGTTGTGGAGCAGGCATATGGCTGCGCAGATCTTTCTGCTTAGCTTCTGGAGAGGAGAAGAAAGTGAAGAGGAGAGAGTGGAAAAAATTGCGTTGCAGAGGTGCAGGGCAGCTTCAGCAACTGGGCTACAATATTTCTAAGCTGCTCCCCGGAGTTGCACACCTTCTGTTGGGAGCCAGGGCAGCAGGCAGACCAGATTGCCCCCAACTGGCCCTGGTTTCCGAAGTAGGCCTGGCTGCTAGTAGCCTTCTAGTTGGCTTTAGTTACCCTCGTGGGCATGGCTGCCTGGTTTATAAGCAGCAGCCCTTTTAGTGCCCAGCAGGCTATTCTAGACTTGAGCTTCTGGCTCCTATTTTTCTTGTTCCTGCCTGATGACTCCTTGTTCCAGACTCCAGCTGGACTCGGCTGCTCTAGATTTTCTGGTTCCTGTCTTGTGGCTTTAGTTTGGCAGTTGTGTAGTGGGTCTCTATTGCGTATGATATTCTAGTTTCCGTTTTAAATTGCTCCATTCTCTTACTGTAAGCCACCCTGAGCCTTTCTTGGGAAGGGTCACATACAGATTGCATAAATATGTTTGCCTGTGTCCTGGTCCCTTACAACTATAGCAGCAGCTTGCAGCTGTGCTGTTTCTGATTTGGCAAGTAGTCATAGACTCCCTCCTGTACCCGAATCCATGGGATGCACTCACATGAGGCCAGGCACCACCATCCTGTGTTCTCTCTGCAAGACACTGCCTGGCACCAATCAGAAACCAATGTTTCCAATTTGGGACAAAATTACTTTCTCAGGGAGTGAGTGCTTGGGCACACAGGGACATAACCTCATTGTTCAGGACCATCCTGAGAAATTCAGGATGTCAGTCATTTTACCCCACTCAAATACCTGAGATTCATCCCATGAATTAGGGCTGGGCAGTGAGCCAACTGTTGGCTTAGCCCTTAAAGAACATAAGAAAACACAGTTGGTGACTGTCATACTAATATGTGCAGCATCCCCCATGGTTGGGCCCTGATCGCGGTTGTAAATTTGTGAAGTGGCTGCATGGCAAATAAATAATAATAATAAAACATGAGCAAGCAGTGATGGGTGGGTCAGTAGTTCACACAAGGATCGAAGGTGGAGCTGTGAATCTCATCTTAGCCTTCAGGCACTTTGCTCTAAAGTCTTAGCTGTGATGGGAAACTCCAGAAAGCAACCTTTTCAGTGATATGTCAGGGATTTGGGCTCATACAGAGTGAGAGGTTCAGTGAGGAGGGAGAAACTGAACCCAGGCTAGCTTGGAGGTTCAGGAGGGTGTTGGTTCCAAACATTAGCGGAAGAAAATGTATGTAGGCGTGTGTGTATGTATGCATGCGTGTGTGCATGTGTTTGTAGAGGGTGACAGGTGGAGAAACAGGGAAACATATTTCTCATTTGATCCAGTCCAATTTGCAACAAAATAGCACGAAACACATACTCTACGCAGCCAAACCAAAAGGGAATGCTTGAAAAACCTATTTGCTGTATTCAGATGTTTGTGTAAATGCCTTAAATGGGATTTTGAAAGCTTTTATTCTTTTTATTTCCTTTTTGTTGCTAATGCTTGAAGGTGTCTTGTAATTGTTTCCCTGTTTTAACTGCTCAGTGGCTTTTCTGAAGTATTTTTTGTTTTAATTATAATATTGATTTTGATACAGTCCTAAAAAGATCCCCCCCCCTTAAAAACAATACAAAACACATTAATGACAAGCAATTACTAAAGAGCGTTCTAATGGAAAGGAGCCTCACATGGGGTTCGCCTCAACCGTAATTATTATTATTATTGATAGAGCACTGGAAGCAAGCACTTGGTGATCTTGGCATGGAGTTGTATAAAGGCAAGCTGTTACAATAGAGTGCTTTATGCAGTGCACACAGATGCAAGGGGCCTTGTCTGTTTCCTCCTCAAGTGAGCCTTGTTCTGATCCCAGTGCTGGATCCCCACGTTACAGGAAGAAATTTGCAAGAGGTTACGAGGGGGGAGGAATCTTTATGATGTTCCTTTCAGGCAGCTCCTTATCCTCTGTCCTATTGTGTGCCAGAGCCGATACCACATGAATGAGTGATGAATCCCATGAACTATGGGATCTTCAGATGCCTTGAATCATATCTGTGCTATGAGCTTACTTAATGTAACTTCCATGTTACTCTGGACCTACTGCCCTCTATCTTCCATACTGCAATGAACAGTCATTCATAATTTCTCAGTTCACTCATTTTCCACCACTTTCTCTAGTAGTGCATTAATGCGCTCTGATTAATTATAGAACAAAGGAGTTGGTTTGTTGTTAGTGTTTACAGGATATCTTGGACAGACCCCACAATCTATGATGTTCTATTATTTGTATTACTACCATCATCATTTGTTATTTGAATCACCATAGTGACTAGAAGCCCCAGTCATAGACCAGTGCACCATTTTTCCAGGTGCTGTAAAAACACTGCTCAAAAAGTGGATCCCAGAGCATTTACAATCTATGTATAAGACGAGAGACAATAGGTGGATATTCAGAGAAAGTTGTGGACTGGAAGGAAACAGTAAGATAGCACTGGGGACCATGATGGGCAATCGTGCACAGCCACTTAGCCATGGGCATTGGCGGGGAGCAACATGGCAAAGGACAGTTCTAAGGAGGCATCTGAAAGAAGGTGATGAGTAGGTTTGTGGATGTTTGTGGGGATCTCCTCTCCACTGTGAGAAATAGCATGCGAGAAAGAACAAAGGTGTTTGTTTGCAAAGGTAGCAAGTGGCCCATGAAGCCTGGCATCATTGGCTGATTGGAGGCAGAAGCTGGCATTTTAGGAGTGAATAGGGCAGGGGTATTTATAGGCCATAAAGGGCCCTGGAAGTGATGACAAACCACTTATCTGATGCACTGGAGATGAGAGGGAGTTAAGAGATGCAAAGAGAGCGATTGATCCACAGACTGAACTAGGAGAACAGTCTCTGCTGCAGGACTCTGAATGGACATGACTAGGGCAAGAGTTCATTTGTCAAGCCAGAGAAAGGGATGCTGCAGTAATCAACATGTGAGCTAAGGGAAGTCTGCATGAGAGCTTTAGCTGTATGGAGGATAGGAAAGGTAGCATCTTAGACAAGCTCTGCAGAAAGCAAGATTCAGCCATCTAGCTTGGACAGAGGACTAGGGAGGGCTTCAGGTCAAGGGTTATGCCCAGGTTATGGATCTGAGTGAACAGCAGGAAGTCAGTGGTGCCCCCTGTCATTGAGAAAGAAGATAGCAAAAAGGACTTGGGGAAGGTGGGGTACGGTGGGGAGGGGGGAATAAGTGCTATGTTTCAGCCATATTTAGCCTGAGATGATAATCCCCCTCAGGGGGATGTGAGAGAGACAGGCTTAGATTGCAGTTTGGAAGGAGGAGATGGATCTAGAGTAGAGAGGTGTAAATCTGTGAGTTGTCAGCAATAAGATAGGACATACATTTGTATTTCTGGAAGGGATTGCTTGGACGTAAGGTAGAGAAGAGAAGGAGACCCAGGACACCCTTGATTATTGCAGCCTCCTGGCATCTGGCCTAACCCACCCCCCCACTTCATCCCCAATAGCAAAGATCATTCTCACAGTGTATCATTTTGACCATGCTGTCCCTTTCTGTGAATCCTTCTACTGACCATGCCCCACTACATCAAACAGCAGCTGCTTGTCTTTATTTTCAGAATATTGTACCTGCTATCCTACAGTCGTTACAGTGAGGTCCATCTATGCCTCTGGTCAGCCCATGCTGCTGGCCTCCACCACCTACTTGTTATGTGTGCTGACAAGCACCCTTGTGCTTTCTCCTAGGCTGCTGCTTGCACAGGGGAGCTTCTCCCCCATAAATATTTGGATAGCTACCTCTTTCTCCTCATTCAGATCTCTCTTTTGCCATAATGCTTACCAAAAATCTTGACCATGATTAGGTTGCCAGGATACAAATACTATTGCTGGTAGTGCAAATTAACATTACAGGGGCAGAGAAAGATCCCATTAACAGAGCAATGAGAGAGAGAGAGAAAGATCCAACACGATAATATCCAGAGGTCTGGATGGAGACCAGGACCCTACTGTTTTTGGCACTGCAAGAAGTATCCTGTATCCTGAACGGCTCAGTCTAGGTGGCCAAGGTAGAAAAAAACATAGAAGAAAGGATGTGCTATTACTTGCATGTCACAGCTGGGAAAATAAGAGATCCAATGGCCAGCCCAAAGTCACCAACAGAATCTTTGGGAGAGCTAGAAACTAAACTCAGGTTTCCTGAGTTCCAGCTTAATGCATTCACCTCAAAGCAGGAGTGTAATTAAGGCAACTTGGGCAGCAGGACCAGGCGTCAAGTTGTGGGGAGAGGAATGGAAAAATAATATAATAGCTGCTGCTGCTGCTGACTGGCCACATGACCTGCACCTGCATCTAGGAGCTGCTGCTCTCCTGGGCACCAAGCACAAATCCCATTTCAGCACCAGAATTAGAGGTAGTTTTGTCTGTTTTCTTTGGCATTACTAAGCAAACTCCAGAAAGAACATTAACTGTCAAATTCCAGAGCAGCAATAACACAGTCTAGAGGCAACCCCCCCCCCCTCTCCACATGTCCCTTTTGCTAGGTGGAAAGGATGGGCATACTTTTGAAAATGACATTTTTAGCACAATGAGATGGATTCAAATACAAGAGAGGTCAGAACTGCATTTGCCAAAGCCAACTGCATCAAGGTTAATAGCAGCAAAGCAAATTTTAGCATGAAACCATTCAGAATGTATTAAAGAGGATATGCATTAAATCATTTAAAGTGTATCAAAGAGAAAAAGCATCCAACCTGTTTGGTTTTTTTTTTTTTTTTTTTTAAAGACTCTCCAAAAAGCTGTTTCCATGACAGATCACTATTCAGCCAGAGTATCGTGCAAGGGCTGTGTGGGTTGTGAAAAGAAAGGAGGACACTGAAAGAGGAGTTGAATGTTATCTTGTCAAGGTAATAAAAGGAATGAACCTTAGGTATGTCATAAAGAGGAAGTTGGCTCTTTCTAAAATATAGAAGACATATTGCTGGGAAAACTCTATTAAGAATTTTAAAAGGTGAAAACCTTTCATCCAGTTGACTCTGGAGAAAGATTCCTCAGTAAAGAATGGATAAATAAAGGCGTTTGCCCTTAGCTATTCTAGCATGAAAGGAATGTCTTATGAATACTTACCAGATTAATGAGACAGAGGCCTCGTAAATATGTCAAAAAAAGCACAATGGTTTGAGATGAAATAGATGCCTCGTTGGGATGCAAATTAATATTCATGAGGCCCAGCACTTTGCAAAAGGCTGCCCCTGTGGCAGGGTGGGCTGTGCTGCCTGCTGGTGTGCCCTTGGAATACAGATAAGGGGGCACAGAGGAGTTCCACCAATCTTCGGGAGGTTGGCCTTCCGGATAGCAGCGTGACAAGTTCAAGCACATTGGCTTGATAAGCAAGCTGGCCTCTCCATGGAGGGCTTCACCTCACAAGGTCTTGTCTAGCCCAGGAAAGGTGATTTTCTTGCTGGTTGTCTCTTTGTTATTCCTCCACCTCCTCAGGGACAGTCTGTCAGCCCACACTGAGTATGCAGTGCGCTTCCTTTTTAAATGTCTACTGCACAGGCAGGTTTCATTTAAATGGAGGCAAAACTTTTGGTGGGGGATGTGGCTGGTTTGGATTTTTACAGCCTTTCTAGGTAGCAGAAAGACAAGGCAACACAATACAGGTCAGCAGTTCCTGGCATCTCTTCTGCTGTTATTCACACATGGGGCTTTCTTTTCCAGAGCCAGAAGAAATGCTATGTATAATAGATGGCCAGGCAAGTATTAAAATGACACACAGAAAGAACTTGGCAAAGACACTGTTGAAGTCAGTTCCTCCCGAAAGCTGATGCGGGATCCCAAAGCAAAGACGATTCCAACCCAGGAGTCCCTTGGAAGGCCAAAGTTCTGAATTATTACTGCATGCAATTCACTTCCCTGCCATTCATTGCCCTCTCCTTTGTCTATCTTTGTGTCTTATGAGTGTATATTTCAGCAGTTCAGAGACATGGATTTGAATAAGAAATTCAGCAGGCGCCATCTCCATCTTGCACTTAGGCAAAAAGGTAGTTCTACTGCTTTGCTCCCTGATATTCTGCTGGCGAGTCTCCCCCATTCATTATGTTTCTTAGCCTGTATATTAGGTGCTATTTGCTTCATGTAATACTACAGTTAAAATAAAAGTTGCAGTCTGATTGGCTGGGGCAGCTTTTAAGAATATAAGAAATCCCATACTGTGTCAGACCACAGGTCCATTCAGCCCAATGTCCTATATTTTGCAATGGCGGAGGGCAGATGTTAAGGAAAAGAGTATTTTGTGGCCATCTATCTAGTTGATCTGTCCCATGCCTCTCTTCCCTTCCAGCATTCAGAGGTCTAGGAAATCCTAATCTGGAGGCTTTACCTTTACAATGAACTTATTTTGCATGACCTTATCCAATCCACTTTTGAATCTGGATAAATTATCATCCTCTTCTGGCAATGAGTTCCACAAGTTAATTGCATACTTTTTAAAAATGATTTTGTTTGTTATAAACCCACTTCCTAATAATGTCATTGTATGTCCTCTTGTTAACTAGCGGTTGTATGTCCAAATTAACTAGACAGAAGACAGGGCAGGGTGGCACCTTAAAGATTAATTGTTTCTGCACAGGTTAGTCTTTAAGGTAGCACCCTGCCTTGTCTTCTGCCTAGTTTCTAGCATTGTGAGAGATAGTAAGTAGTAAATCCTTATTTGTTTTTTTCCATGCCCTTCTTTATTTGATATCCCTGTATCATGTCTCTCCATAGTCATCTTTTCTCTAAACTGAAAAGTTCTAACCTATTTATTCTATCCCTATATGGAAGACTGTACCCCTGCTCATCCTTTTAGTCTTTCTCTGTACCCTTTCCATGTCTGCTATATGTATTTTGGAGGTAGGGGAACCAGAACTGCACATAGTATTCATGGTTTGGGCACCCTATTGATTTATACAATGGCATAATGATATTTTCTGTTTTAGTTTCAATCCTCTTCTAAATAATTCCTAATGTTCTGTTTACCTTTTTGATGGCCACTGAACACTAGGTTGATGTCCCAAATGATTCCAAGATCCCTTTCTAGAATAGTAGCAGCTAGGCTAGGGACAGAAGTTACACATAAACTGGTTTAAATCTGTAATAAAAGAGAAGTTCAGTGCACATAAACCAGTTTCAAAATGGCTGAAACTGTTTTAAGATAAACCTGGTTGAATGTAGTATCAGACTTTACTGATTTAGGTCAAACCAGTTTATGAAACTTCTGTCCCATACCCCTTCCTGGTTCAAGTTAAATCACAGTCCCCCAGCATCCCAATATGTTTTTCAGCCCTGGACTGGGCTGGGCTGTCAGTTCCAGCAGAGCAGGGTTGTGGTGGGGAGGCAGGGACTGCCTTCCAGGCAAACCTCAGCTGTGGTCTAGGGCCAGAGAGGGGAACTAAACTTCCCTTCCTCTCAGTACAGAGCTGCCCTGCCCTACTTACTTAGTGCTGGCTGCAACTGTGGACTACAAATCCCAGAGGCACCTGGAGGCAAGAAGAGGAAGTGATGAGCAACCTGCAGAGTCCTGCTGCTATGATTCTGGACTATAGGTCCCAGAAACCTTGGGAGCAGCAGAAAGAGGAAACAAACACACAGCCCATGCTGGCTATGTGCCAGAGAGCCATGCTTTAGCACCTCCAGCTTCTGGCCTGAGCCATTGCAGGTATGTGGCTGTGTTTCCTGATTCAAAAGTTAATGTCTGTTCAGTTGTTTCTCCATTTAATCTCTGCTTTTTAGACTAACCTGCAAAGACTTAATCAATTCAGCCTTGGGCTTTTTGATTGTCTGTACTTAGCCGTAATGTAGAGCCCGTGGCAGAATGCCACCTCTGTCTCTCCCCAAAAACTGTGCTATGTGACAATTTGGTTAACATGCTCACTGCAAAGGGCAGATGACTCTGCCCCATCTCTTCATAACCCTGAATTGTAACCTGAGTTGGATACATTTGTGAGGGAGGGGGGAAACCTGCTCCCTCTGCCTACGTGACTGGCATCACATACCCCTGGGTGGGGGGCTTAGGTTCCCTATTGTTTTAGGCAATGCCAGTCTACCTGGCAACCAGTAATGCATTTCAAATGGGTTGGCTGGCAGCCAACAGGTGGTGGCCTCCATTGGATCAGGTAAATGAGGTCATGAGGTCTATATAAGTTAAGGACTGCCCAGGAGGAGGGGCAATAGCCATGATGAAAACTTAGATAGAAGCTGGACCATCTGAAACTTGCTCTCTCTTGAAACTCATGATCAGTGAACTGCCGGCATCCAGAGGGAATCCCCACCTGCCTCTGAATGATACTCATGAATAAGCTTCCTGAGCTCTAACTAGATACATAGCTTGCAGTAACTCAGATGCGTGATCAAAGGCTACCCAGCCATGCCAGTTTGCTCTATGGGATTTCTCTGATATTGCTCTACCCAGTACCCTATTTCAAACCTACTCCTTGTAACAGTAAAGTTCTCCTTTGTACCTAGTGTGGGAGACTTTTTGGGAGTGGGTCTAGATTATGCCTTGGGATCCCTTTGGTTTGGCTGACTAAGGGAGAACACTATTTGTGCTTCAGACTGAGAGAATCACCCCAAGTTCTTGAGGTGGGTCGATTACCCTCAAGGGCTACTAGGCCTGTATTTCCCAGGTATCACAGAGCCAGGGTCAGTCCTAGACCCTGGGTGGTGGCAGCAATACCCTCAGGCTAGTAGGTGTGCTCCAGGAAGGGGGTCGGCCAGATGTGAGGCACTCCCAGGGAGGCACTCGGAGCCTGGAAGTTGGTTGGGTGCAGTGATGTGGGTGGCTTACCACAGGAGCACCCCCTACTAGCCTGTCACAGAGTCCATCATTGTGTTTGTGTATCTTGAGTTATTCTTTTCCATGTGTATCACTGCACTTACCAGTGTTGAATATCACCTGCTGTTCTATTTTCTATTCATTCAGTCTTATAAGTTCTGTCTGCAGTTCTTCAGTCAGTTTTGTTTTTTACCCCCCTAAATAATGTGGTGCCATCCACATCTTTAACCACCCCATGAGTCATCTCCATTTCCAAATCATTTCTGAATATGTTAAACAGTGCAGGTCCCAATACAGACTCTGGAGAGACCCCACTGCTTACCTCCCCGCATTGTGAAAACAAACCTTTTATACTCACTCTTCATTCCCTGTCCTTGAGCTAGTTGCTAATCCCTGAGTGGACCTTTTGCTGCACGTATTCTGTTTCCATTAACTTCTATGGGTCTGTGGATAGTGTGATAGTCTGGTGTCACAAGCTGGACAGCTATGAGTGGAGACACCAAGGCCCTAGAGCCCATTATTGAGAATGAGCCCCTGGGCTTGCTTTTGCCTGTCTACACCTAGCTCTGCCATCCCTTTCCCCCCACTTCATCACACAAGTTCCACTATGAGGTCTGAGTGCAGAATTAGCTGGACTGGGTCTATATGGTATGAAAATATCTGTACAGACCCCTCCCCTGACTCTCAGGAGCTGAAGCTAGAGTTGGGTGTCCTTCCAGAGCCTCCTGGTACTTGCTGAGGGGGAAAAAAAGTAGTTTAAATGAAATATGCCCCAAGTATAATGGATGCCATGTGAGAGAGGAGGGTGGCCTGTGTTTTGAGGCAGCTAATTACTCTGCTGACCTAGTTTGATTAGCTTCAAAGAAGATACATTGATATGAGGACTGTGTGTGAGCAGCACTGACAAT
This sequence comes from Crocodylus porosus, assembly GCF_001723895.1. NCBI lineage: Eukaryota > Metazoa > Chordata > Crocodylia > Crocodylidae > Crocodylus > Crocodylus porosus. Next base: position 5,143,636 of record NW_017728914.1, read on the forward strand.
AAAAATGATTTACATGCATTTCATTATGAACATTACAGCAGAGGGTTTGTTTGATAAAACTACAAGGAGGTAATGAATTGTATTGCTGAGTGCCAGACCAAGCTCTTGCCTCGCTGGGTCCCTGAGCACAGACTCTTTCCTTACAGGAGAAGCCCCGCTGCATTCACTTAGGCTCTTGCAAGGAGAGTTGCAGGGTGAGACACAAGGTTGACCATCGTTTCTGTTTGGTCTTTGGTAGCTATGGTGCTGCATCATCTCTCTGCATTTTAATGTAGCTTCTCACCGGTGCCTCAGTCCCACAGGCAATAGCTTTAGATCCTGCAGAACAGCCCTATCGGAATCACAGATGTGTCCCTGCATCTGATCCGCCAGCATTTTACACCCAAGTATAGGACAATACTGAAGGAAGCATTTAAATTTGTAAGGATTGTCAGACTGATTAAGACTCCTAGGCCAACTACTTCAGTATTTCATTTCTGACACTGAAGAGGAGACAAGAAACCCTGAACTTGACTATTTATGAGATAATCTGTCCCTGGGGAAAATTCTTGCTATCTTCTGATGGTTAGAGGTTAACTAGTGTGGTAAAACATGAAGGTTTGTAGTCTTTTCCAAACACTTCTTTTTAATATTTACTTTTCTACTCTATATATTTTTATTATCTATACAAAGAATTTATCTTTGCTTGAATCCTACAAAACTCTCAGACCTGATATGTAATATCAGTGAATTTTGCAGGGGCGTGGTGTGCTGGACCTTTCTTGACCTGAGTACTTGGGTAATATTCAGGGTCTTGTCACTTGTTTTGTTAAGTGGAGAAACTGATGACTCAGGTATTTCTGTGACACAATCTTTTTGCTGCATGTATTCTTATAATTTTCAAAGAATGTATACAGCGTTCTGTTTCTGCAAACACAGCAGGAATCAGAGAGGAGGCAGTATGTGTGCTCGCAGTTCCAAGCCTCTTTCCAGCCAGAATTCGACCCAAAAAGTGCTCTCATTTGGTTTTCTCTCAGGGCCATATTATTAGTGCACTTCTTGCTGTCTCCTTACTTTCCTCAAGCCTTTCTTTTGCTGCAGACAATCTGCCCCAAACAACATCCACGCTCTGTGTTTGCATTCAGACCACAGAGACCAGCCCTAAGACCACATGGATCAGCAACTACTCCAGATTTGCCATGCCAGCCCATGGTTTGGGTGGAGATTAGTATTGTTTTAGCTATCACTAAACAAAGGTTTATTTAACCGTTCCCTCATACTACCTGCCTGGAAGGCAGTTATCATAGCCAGTGTTTTCAAGAAGTTTTCTGATTTCCCATAGATCAGTTTTGGATTTGCTGCCTTTGAATTTCATAGAATGTTCTCCTGTTTGTTCATTCAAGGGTTTTTAAGCCAGTCGGGAGGCCATGGTCCTTTAGTCTGATCCCCTGCATAATACAAACTACAAAGTTAAGGTTACCCCTCAAAACCCAGAGCAGGTTGCTTCATTGCTCAGCTCTCAAGGCCAAATGGTACCAGGCAATTGGATCACTGTTGCAAATGGACACTGCATATGCAGCTCTGTTTTAAAGTACTGCATGTGCAATAAAGTTCATAAGCAATATATTTAGAATAGACCAAATGCCATTCAGGCCTGGGAGACCAAAAATGTCACCTACAGGATGTGTGATTGCAATTTGGATTCTAGGCACATGGTCTCTTCTCTGCCCCATCCCTTCCACAACTCCATGTCTGATCTGCCCTTGTCTGCTATTGCTAAGGCAGTAAAATAAAATTTATAAGGACTTTGCTCCCTGAGTGTGGTGAACCAATGTTAACACCTGCAATCACCCAAGGAAGCCACTGATTTGTTATTGCAGGGTCACAACCCATTCCAGGCTTGTTTAATCAAAAAAAGGAGGGGAAAAAAGTCAACTTGGCTACTTTAAACACACATGATTATCTTCATTCACTAGCCTTGCATTAATGAAGTATCACTGATGTCATCAGTTACTCCTCATTTGCACTCGGGTAATAAGAGAATGGAAGAGATTGCTATACTTCCTAAAGAAGGGCAGCAGTAGTGGCAGCCCTCTCTGCCGTCCTGGATACCAGGCCGGACAAATGAATGCCAGTGTGTTTTAGGAATATCTTAAAAACTTGGTTTGAAAACACTTGTTGTGGCCCCTCAGTGAAATGATACAAATTAGGATTTTGGCTTGGCGTAAAAGTTCTTTCCTGAGAATGTGTGCCACTTTGTTATAGTGCCAGGCTGTGCCACAGTGAGATGGGCTATGTGTCCTCTAGGTGTTGCTGGTTTAGTACGGTGCTGTTGAGAGGCAGAACCCATTGGCACATGTTCAGCACTGTAATTAGTCAGCTCTACAAAGCTAGTCGCATGACTTCTGGTTTAGACAGACTCTGGAACTGGGAGCTGTGCTTTCATGCCAGTTACACATATGTGAATACTGAAGAGCATGCATTGGGACTGTGCTGCACCTCTGCAAAAAGTGAAGAGTATTTGCTGGGACAGCAACACCTTGGCTCAACCTGTCATATCTTCAATTACTTTGAAATATCTTTCGCTGTCTCTAAACTTCATGCCATGTCTGCCTAAAACAATGGGGCAAGGACAGCACTGCGGTGTCCAATTTGAAGTATTCGTTTGTGGCCATATGTAAAGTTAATGGAGATAGATGTGGCAGGCTTGCCAGGCTTTGCCCAGCTCTCTGGGCTTAGGAGACCACAAATGTGATTGGTGGGGCAAAACCCACCAATGAGAGACAGGCAGGGGAGAAGCCAGGAGGAGAGTCCGCTCTGCCTCTTCTCTGAAGTGGGGGGCCAGGAGTGGACCTAATTGGGAACTGCAGTTGCATCCCCCTGATTGGTTCTTTTTCAATCTGGAGGCAGAGCCCCAGGAGGGGATATAAGCAGTTGTGTGCCGAGCATGCTGAGCAGTCGGCGAGGGATGAAGAAGAAGGAAGATGTCCCGGGGCCAAGAAGAGCTGGGAGAGCTGCCCAGTGGGTATATCCAGCTGCCCAGAAGAGCCTGAAAAATTCCACTGCTGGATGGAAATGGTGGGTGATGCAGGCGTTGCTGCACAGAGGGTCCATGAGGGACTGGGAACCTGGGAGCTGCAGCAAGGCAGCTTGGGTCTTCAACGCTGGCATGAGGCCGGGCTGTGGTGCAGGCATCCCTGCATGGAAGGTACATGAAGGACCAGGACCCTGGGAGTCGCAGTGAGGCAGCTCGGGTCTCCAACCATGGAGTGAGGCCAGGCATAGAAGTCAGCGCTACTGCAGGGTGAGTCAGTGTGGGGCGTAAGGCCCCGGAGAAGGTGCTGGGTGGTCTGGGACCTTTTCCCTGCAGCGGGTTCGCAAGGGACCCAGGAACGGAGCGGTCCCTAAGCATGGGGAATAGTATTCAGAGCAGCATGGCCCTGGGCATGCACGAGGAGGCCCAGGCCTGGAACTCCCCCTGAGAAGGATTGAGCCACTGGGTTGCATGAGCAAGTCACGTTGCTTTCCTTAGACCTGGAACTAAGCCCTGCCCTGGAGAAACATTAACCAGGCCAGGGCAGCTTATGGATAATCCCTACCTGGCTCCTTGGGACACGTGAGTCAGTGGGCAATGGGTCTCCCACTGGGGAGTGACACTTGTGGGGAGGTAGCCTCACTAGGAGAGGCAGGAGGAAGGGACACTCTGAAGGAGGGGGACCCCTAGAGAACTCTTGCTCCTCATATTCTGGAGTGTTTTATTGATTGTTTGAAATGCATGTGTATTGTTAGAGTGTTTGTTAGCTATACACTATACCATTTTAGAGTGTCATTTATTGTGGTATTTACCTATTCATGTCAGTTGGGTCATTATGCTTACCTGCTTGTATATAGGTCTGTATACAGTTATTTATATTTGTAATCTGTAAATATTCCCTTCAGTTAATATATATTAAATTTCTACCTGTTTAAGACATTGTTTTCTGTTCCTCCTCTATTGAGAAACAATAGGTGGGAGGGAACTGTGAGTAGACTGCAGTTTCCACCCCCAGCATGGGTGCCCTGCTGGCTTTCCCCTTCTATTGGTGAGAGGGATAGCTCATCTGGGGACACCTGGGTGACATAGAAGTAAATAATATTTCCTGAGGCCCCTTTGGTTACTCCAAAGATATATGGAGAGACTACTCTTTGTTGCCAATACAGTACTTTCATTTACTAAGATTTCACCTTTCCACACTCTCTTTTCTTGTCTTCCCAACCTTCTTATCCTCCTAATCTGTATGTGGCAAAGCATGAAAATCTTAATGTGTTTTGAGAGACAGGTGTTCAAGCTGCTTCTGTATGCTGCCCCTTTAAATCTCTAAGGAGTGTGATGCCTGCAGATACAGTACTGGCAGCCATGCTGTCCTGAGGCTGATGCTGACAGTTACAATGGAGATGAGAGCATAGAGATATCTCCTACCATGCAGCCTTCTCTCCAATGTGCTATACGCACAAGATAAGCACGCAATTGCTTGTTCATGAACATGTATGGGTCTGTATTTAGAAATATCAGGCCCTGATAACAGGAACAGTACACAGCTCCCCTGCCATTTTGGGGCCTACAAATAGCAGCTCTCAGAGGAGATACTGAAAAACACCAGCAGAGAAAAATGACAAAGTGCTTGTCTGACAAATACTATGTAGAGAACCTATCAGAAAGTTGATAAGGGCAAAAGACTCCAGAGCCTTGTCTAATCTGAGTGCTTTATGGCTACATGTGCTGTAGGACAAGAAATAACCTGCAATGGACCTATGTTTCTAATACCAGTCTTGCTCTTTATTAACAGAATGATTGGCAGAGATGCTGATCTGCAGCTGATATTCTAGCCAGGTGCAGACAGACTGAACTTCTGATGTTAAATCTTCCCTTCCTACAACCTGTCCCTTCCCCTCCAACTTCCATGCAGGATAGACAAGGGCAGACTAGGAGGAGTTTCCAAGCCAGGAGTCTGAGTGACAAAACAAATGATAGGGACTGACTAGATATATGCTCTACCCTAGACAGACACTGGGTTAATTGCATGGTGTCAGCTTCAGGAAGAGATGATGTAGTTGCTCAGTTATTCTCTGAGGCTAGGGACAGAAGTTAGACATCAGCCAGTGTAAGTGATGAGAAACTGGTTTAAACCTGTAGCAGAACAGAAGTTCAGGGTGTATAAACCGGTTTCAAAATGGCTGGAACAGACTTAAGATACTACACGTTGAATGTAGTTTCAGACTTAACTGATTTGAGTCAAACCAGTATATAGAACTTCTGTCCCAGACCTCCTTCTGGTTCAAGTTAAATTACAGTCCCTTGGCATCCCAGGGAGCTTTGTAGCCCTGGGCTGGGCTGTTCTGTTCTGTCTGTTTGAGGAGAGGAGGGTTGGCCCTGCCCCTTTGCTCCCCAGCTGGCTGTGAGGGCTGGCTGACAAGGTGGGGGGGGGGGAACCCAGCTGGGGACACAGCTTCTGCTGGGGTGGAAGGGGTGGAGGCATGAGACAGCAGGCAGAGGGGGTTTAAACTCCCCTGTCTCCCCCATCTTGCACCAGCACAGAGACCCCAGCTGGGGTCTACCTGGCTTTTCCCCCACTGGCCACCCTCCTCTCCCCACCCCCTTTGCCTGAGGTGGTGCCTGAGCTGGCTCTGGCCATGTCCCCTGCAAGCAGTCAGCTGCGGGAGAAGCCAGGCAGACCCTGGCTGGGGTCCCTGTGCTGGGGAGAAAGTGGGGAGGCAGAGAGGTTTAATCTTCCTCCCTTTGTCTGAGGCACTGCCTAGTCCAGCTCTGGCCATGCCTCCCACTGCACGAGCAGTTGCAGGGGGGACCTGGCAGACCTCGGCTGGGGTCCTGTGCCAGTGGGACAGGGGAGGCAGGGGGTTTAATCTCCTTTCCTCCCCCGCTTCACCTGAGATGCTGCTCTGGCCATGCCCTGCTCTCCTCAGGGACAAGCCTGCAAGGGCTGCTTCCCCCTTCCCCCCCCAAGGAACACCCTGGCTGGGGGTTTAAACCCTTCCCCAGTCATACTCAATAGTTTCCCGAGGCCTGGCCATGCCCCCTGCCTGGTCAGCTTCTCTCCAGCCTTCTGGCCCCTGCCAAAGGGAGGGAGAGCTGCTCAGGTGCCCCTTGGCTTCTAACCTGAGCCATTGCAGGAACGTGGCTGCATTTCTGGAACCAAAAGTGAGTATTTGTTCACTTGCTTCTCGGTTCAACCTATGCAGGTTAGACTAACCTGTGTAGGCTTGACTTTTGGAGCTTGGATTGAGTCCCGGGCTTGAAATCATGCTCTTTTCATTGGTGGAGCTCATCCCCCAATCAGGGGGCAGCAAGAGGAGTTCAGTCATGCCCCTTTCCTGAGGTGAGGGGGAGAGGAGTCATGTGTTGCCGCCCCCCCCCGTGGACCTGATTGAAGACTGCAACACTCAGGTCCGAAGACTTGAGGGGCGGTGCGCTGGAGCATATAAAAGGGGCTGTGTGCCCAGCATGAGGGAAGCACATCCGAGAGAGGGAAGAGTGGGGCTTAGAAGAGCTGAGGAGAGCTGCTCAGCAGGGTGAAGCAGTAGCCCAGAAGTGCCCCTGAAGTCTACGATCATCAGGGAACAGCAGACGGCTTCAGCAGCTAGGCTCTTGGTGTGCAGCATGGCACCCAGTGTCCGGACCCTGGGAGCTGCATGAAGCAACTCAGGTCTGCAACCTCTGGCATGCGGCCAGAGACACGGTGCACAGAGTAGGAGCTTTGGAGCACTTGGGCAGCTCAGGTCCTCAACCCCCGGAACAGGACTGGGAGCTCGATGCAGGAGGCGCCACACGGAGGGTCCGGGAGTGGGCCGAGCCTGGTGCTGCATGAGGCAGCCCAGGCCTCCGACCCATAGCAGAAGTTTGAGTCCAGAGAGCCAGACGGTGATCAGACTACTGAGCCATAAGACTGGGCCAAGCCAGAGTCTCCAGAAGCCCTGCATAGAGGAGCCCTGTTCCAGGGGACAGCGCCCCCCCAGAAACTCACTGCAGGCGACAGAGCAGCCTGGTGCAGAAGACGAGGACCACCCTCCGAGCCTGGGAGCTGTGAGTTGCAGGGAAAAGAGGATTTCCACGGGGGAGGGGAATCCTGTGTCCCTCCCCTCCCCCCGGGTTAGTTAAGGGCTCCTTAAAGGGCAGGTCCCACTGAGAGGCCCCCCTAAAGTTACCAGCTTCTTTGTAGAGCTTGGGAAAAGCCCAAGGGCATTGGGGTTTTCCCTCGGGATTGAGTTTGTCTTTGGGGTTTATCTATTTCAGACCAGATATCTACCTGCAACTTATCTGTATCTGGAGCATTGGTATAAGGTTTTATGTCATTTACCCAGAGGGTATTGTTTATGTTACTGGTTTAGATATGTTATATATACACATTGCACGTATGTTTATATCCATGTTCCTTTCCCTTGTGATAACTATATATACATTTATTTACATTAACTTAAGTCCCCTGACTGTCCTGGCCTGATTTCATAGACATTCAGGCTGGAAGAGACCCTGGAGGATCATCGAGTCCAGCCTCCTGCCCAGGGGCAGGAAGTCAGCAGGGATCATAGGATCCCAGCAAGATAAGCATCCAAAAGTGTGCTGAAGGCGTTCAAAGTGGGTGCTTGAACCACCTCCGGCGGCAGCCTATTCCAAACCTTGGGGGCTCGAACAGTAAAGAAGTTCTTCCTTATGTCGAGCCTGAAATGGTCATGGAGGAGTTTGTGACCATTCGATCTTGTCATCCCTTGAGGCGCCCTGGTGAACAGACGTTCCTCCAGATCCTGGTGAACACCCATAATAAACTTATAGACGGCCACCAGAGCCCGTGCTTTTCTAGGCTAAAGAGTCCCATGGCTCCCAGCCTGTTATCATAAGGTCTGTTTTCCTGACCTCTGATCATGCGCGTGGCTCTCCTCTGCACTCTCTCAAGCTTCTCCACATCCTTTTTGAATTGTGGAGCCCAAAACCGGACACAGTACTCCAGCTGCGGCCTCACCGAGGCCGAGTACAGTGGGATAATAACGTCTCAGGATTGCTTGAGAAGCATCTATGGATGCAAGCCAGCGCTTTGGTCACTTTACTAGCTGCTGCATTGCATTGAAGGCTCATGTTCATCTTGTGGTCAGTCATGACCCCCAAGTCCCTTTTGTCTGTACTGCTAACCAGCGTAGCGCTGCCAAGCCTATAAGCATGCTGCAGGTTTTTCCTCCCAAGTAGTTCCAGTTTCTCATCCACCCATTTCCTGAGCCTGTCAAGATCTGCCTGGATCACCCTCCTGTCCTCAGGTGTGGATGCTTTACCCCAGAGTTTGGTGTCATTGGCAAACTTGGGCAGTCTGCTTCCAACACCAATGTCTACATCATTGATGAAGATGTTAAAAAGTAAAGGCCCTAGGGCAGAGCCCTGAGGGACCCCACTGGTCACAAGGCACCATGACGATTGACTTCCATCAGCCACCACCCTATGGGTCCTACTGCAGAGCCAGTTCCCCAGCCAGCAGATCGTGATGAGGTCGAGGCTGCAGTTAGCCAGTTTAGCCAAAGGTGATCATGGGATACCAGATTGAAGGCTTTTTTAAAGTCAAGGTATATAACATCAATCGCTTCCCCCTTGTCCAGATGATAGGTCACCTGGTCGTAAAAGGAAATGAGATTAGTCAAGCAAGACTACTTGCAACAAACCCGTGCTGGGTATCCCTCAGGACATTGCCTTCAGCTAGCCTGTATAGCATGGCCTCTTTGATAATCTTCTCCAAGACCTTCCCCAGGAGGCTGATGGGTCAGGCTGATGGGTCTGTAGTTTGCCAGATCCACTTTCCTCCCTTTTTTGAAGATAGGCACCTGGTTCTATAAGGGTGGAGGGAAACTGAGCTGTCTGCTGTTCCCACCCCACCCCACAGCACACCTGCCAGCTAACAATCTCCTTCAGCTGGAGAAGGGGAGTATATACCCAAGTTACCTGGCCTACACTTGCAAAGATTGAATCAATTCAGACATCGTTTTTTTGAATGTCTGTACTTAGCCCGGGGGAAGTTGAAAGGAAGAAGTGACCCTAGATGTATCTACCCCATCCAGCAACTCTGGAGAGGAGGAAGCAAACCCTACTACTTTTGGGGACCATACATGATCTAGGTAAGGGGTTTTCAACCTTTTTTGGTCGGAGTACCCCCAGCAGCCACTTGACAAGCAAGGGGGAGGGGGTTCCCTGTACGGCGCGCAGCAGCAAAACTGGATATACTGGCAGCTTCTCTGTGCCGCTACCTGCTGGGACCTTCCAGAGTACCCCCAGGGGTACCCATACCATACCCCTGGTTGAAAACCGCTTATCTAGGTGGATGGGCAGGCATATAGCTTGGGACCAAGGTAAATGGTTTTAAGCACGGTTTTAATCTGTTTGACTTGGCTGGCCACACTATTGTCAGAGATTAGTTTGGCTTTAGTATAGTTTGAACACTGTTTAAACCTGTGTTTTTAAAGCATGGTTTGAAACCCCAGGGTCTCAAGTGAAACGGGAATGCAAGATCTACTGCTGCTGAGAGCTCCACCTGAGTAACTCTGGAGTGAGGAAAGGCATACCCAAACCTTTTAACTTCACTTTCAGTATCTCTCTGTCTCTTGTGAAAAGATAGATTTACTACTTCTAGCATTTTCCTCCCAGCAAACAGCATGTGCTTGGAGGTCTGATGGCTGTCAAGGCCTGGATGTTTCCTGTCCTCATGTGTTGTGTTGGAATGGCATGCTGAAGGACATGCTGGAGAGCTGTGGGAAATTATCACAGTACTGAGCAGGTCAAGGATAAAGTGGTTACCCTATGCACTCAGCAGTTTCCAAAGCATCTTTTTCCTGAGCCCAGTGAAAGCAATGACTTCATAGACTGAAGCAATCTCTGTCTTAAATAGAGTGGTGGTAGGATTTTAGACTCAACCTCCTGCTGTTGAGCATATAAGGAAACCCTGTTTTGCCACTTCTATGAAATGGCTAGTCACCAGAGGAGAATAATAGTGCTCTGAATTCTTTCATCTGAGGATCCAGCATGGTTTAGAAGCACTAAAAAGATGCAGTCAGCTCATCACATCTCTGGCTGAAAATGTTGTACCTTCTTTTGTTATCAGTAATCCCTAAAATGGCAATGACAGAGTGTGGGGAAGGGAATTTTTTTTCTTTGGTTTTTAATTTATATACTCTGCCTATTGGTGCTCATTGGACTCAAGGTGGATGCCCCTTTGCACTCCTTGTCTTGTGCTAGTTTCTGACCACAGAAGGTGCTCACAAGTGACTACCTCCTGAAGCTGTGCTCAGCAATTGTGAAGCTGAAAGGAAGAGGCAGCAGGTGGTTATGTGCACAGCTAGGAATATTAGGAAGGAGGAAGGGGTGGACTTCATTGTGCTGGCAATAGCTCTTGGGCTCATAAACATCAGGGAAGGAACAGAAAAGCATTTGGGAGAAAGGGGCAATTTCAGGATCTATTGAAAATCAGTGTGTTTGACAATACACATTTATAGTTTCCCTTTAAATGAGCATGGCACTAGTTCTTCTCAGAAGTGGGCAAGACTCTTGAGGAACATTGTACAGACAGAGAACCTGCAACAACATGAGGGGAAGCAGATTGGCTCAAAGCACAGAGAAGAGCTGTGGCAGAGCAGGGAATACAAGCTGCAGCTTTCTCTGAACACCTCTGCCCATCGGAGTAAAAAGTAAGTATGAGGCAGGAGCAGAAAGACCTTAAGGGATGAGAAACTTGCATCTGATGAATACCATTCCCAAGTGTAGGTGTTTAATAGGACTATCATTTTAAGAGACACTGCATTAATCGTCATGGTAACAAGGCAGGAATAAACAATCAGAATTCATCCTAGAAAATATCATGCGAGTGTTCGCATAGGCTTTAATGTGAATTAACAACCAAGTTGGCAATGACTCAGTGTAGCATAAAATGCAACAATCATATCCCAGAAGTTCCCCTGAGGGGTAATTGCAGACTCTGCCCACAGATCAGAGTAACAAATGTACACACCTGAGAGTAAGCCAAAGGCAAGCCAAATCCTGACCAGTATAGAGCCCTGGAAACTGAGCCAGGTCCTGTAGCCTGCCCCATCAGCCTCCCCACAGCAAGATCACCTGGAGTCATCCAAAACATGGGCAACAAGTGCCTTGCTGCTCTCATATCCAAGGTGGAGATGAATCTTACCCCATGGATTAACACTCTGGGGAGGTGGAGTAGCCAGCTCCACTTCTCCATTTGCTACTACTTGGGGTAGAGACTGCTTTGGCCTCAAGGCCAGACCTCACCCACCTGAAAGGGTTATGGGGGGTACAGCTCCCTCCCCCTTGGATTACTTCATATACTTCTGCCAGGGTGATGCTTTGCCTCTGTGGAGTAAGCTACAGCTCCTTGCTTGTGATCCAGGGCCCTTTTGACATAGGGAGTTTGTCATGTATTACCCCTCCCAGTTCCTTTTTTCTCAGTTTCTGGGAGCTGCACTAATAAAGCTTCCCCAGCTGTGGTTGGTTGCCTTGGATTCCCCTTAAGACAGCAGGGGAAAGGGAGCCCTAGACAAGGTAAGGCTACTTCCAGTTGTAGGGATCCTTGTGGCAGGGAGAGAGGGAAGAACATGCATCCTCTGGCTGTACCCAGTCTCCTCCTTGTTTTTTCCACTTATCCCATCTTTTGAAATGGTTACCTGCCTCAGTGAGAAAGAGAAAGAGGGTGAGGAGACGCATGTGAGAGAGAGACAATAGACATAGAAATACATCAACATTTCCTTTCCCTATAAAAAATACTAAACTAAGAGACCTCTCTTTGCATCAAATCAGTCCTTATGGCTAGAAATAGTCCTGTAACCAAAGATAATCCCACAGCAGAGTTCAGTGGAGTAAAACAGCAAGCCAAAGGCAAACAGCTGGGTAGAGTACTAGAGAAAGCTACAGAGATATTATCAGCCCTCTGCCCTTCCCCCTCACTGTGCAACATACCACAGAGTCCAAGACAGAAGAGCCTTTTTGGCCTGTTCTCCTCAAAATGCTTGTGCTACAATCCTGCTCAGCCTCTGTTTGGCAAGATTTGGCAGAGCTTCTATTCCCTTCTGCAAGGGGATTATTTCACTTTGTGTGAGATCTGATAGTGAAAAGTTTTTCTTCTACTTAATTTAAATTTTCCCTTTGCTCAGTCTTATTTTTGTGGCTCTCATGAGCAGCCCAAAGTCCTTTTATAGTCAACCACTTAAGAGCCCCTGTCCTGCCCCAGGTATGAACTCTACATGGAGGCGAGCAGGGGATTCAGACCAAGGCAGAGTGTCTGTGCCACTGGAATTGTCCCGTGCTGCCTTGCTGCCTAGTTCCAGTCCCTCTGTGATGCTGGCAGCGTGTAGGCACTGGAATAGGGCACCAATGGACTTCCCAGGATGGGGAAAGCTTTTTGTCTACATTAACAACCTTCTGCTCTACTGGGTTTTTTGTTCTGTGCTTCATCATACAGCAGACACTTCTCATTCAGTCTCTTCAGGCATCCTCCCCCATTTTTAAAGAGACAGCAAAGCTTAGAGTAGTGATGAGTAAGAAACAGCTCTACTCCTTAGATACAGAAAGCCATGAGAAGCATATCTTAAGCCTAAGGTAATACTGATTCTGTACAACAGCATAGAGACAGCATGTATTACTGTGTAAAGTTAAGTTTGTTCCCATCAGAACCTGTCCTGATACTCTAGAAATGTTTGAGCGGTGAAGGCCTTATCCACAAGCTGGGCAAGCCATGCTTGACCTGAGTGAGGCAGGACAATCACCTTGGCAGACAAAGTTCTTTGGGTAAATGTGATATCCTTTATTAGACCAACTAAATAGTTGGGAAAATTGTTCTTTGCTTGCTGTCAGGCAGAAATACCCTTCTTCAGGCATAGGGAGAGTCTGCTGTTTTGTGCTCTCCTGGATGGAATAGAAGCCAATATACAAAATGCAGGCCTGTGAAAATGCAAATGCACGGCAGTGAGGATCAGAGGCCATGGGAGACAATAGGAGTGAGACAGGTAGGTGGTATGGGGGCAGGACATGTTGACCTAGAAATCCAATGTAGATGGTAAAATGTAGAGGTTACCCGGGGCTATTGGATGGTAGATAGGTTATAATGTGCCATAAATCCAATGTGTATATTTAGTTCATGATTTTTTTTTTTTTACATCCAGTAGACTTATGAAGTGAAGTTTGTAGGCTCATCTACAAAAGGCGTTTTGTAAATTCCCTTTGAGGATTACAACTGAAAGACTGGAGGTGGAGTGGTTGTCTCGTGAGAAGTGTGCACCCACCGGTAATTGGGTATTTTTGTCTTTGATAGATTTTTGGTGTGTGTTCATCCTGGTACACAGTTGTTGTTTGGTTTCTCCTACATATTTTCCATTGGGGCATTTAGTGCACTAGCTGAGCTGTATTATACTTCTGGAGGTGCAAGTGTAAGATCCAGGAATGGTGATGGTTCTGTTGTGGGGTGTAGTTATTGTGGGTGGAGATGTGTTGGCAGGTTTTTCATTTCTTGTCCTGGCATGGTCTCGATCCATTTGGTGTGCTTTTGGCCATAGGAAGTTTGCTTCTGGTGATGAGATTGGTGAGGCTCAGTGCTTGTTTAAAGGCTAAAATGGGTGGTTCTGGGAAGATCTCTTTTTAAGAACTGGGTCTTTTTTTAGTATGGGTTGCAGTTGTTTGAAGATTTTCCATACAGATTCCAGGGAGGGATGGTATGACATAACTAATGGTGTGTGATTTGTAGGGATTTTCTTTTTGTATTGCAGCAATTCCTCGCATGGCATTCAGGTAGCTCTTTCAGAAGTGAGATCTATCTCTGGATGAGTGTCTTTGTTGAGTGAAAGTCCTTTTGAGATTTGTGAGATGACAATCACTGGTGTTCTCCTCAGTGAATGTTTGGTGGTATCAGAGGGTTTGGCTGTATAGTACAGCTTTCTTGATGTGTTTAGGGTGATTGCTCGTTCTGCACAAATAAGTATGTTGGTCCATGCATTTCTTGCATAAGGTGGTTTATATTTTACCATTTTGGATAGTGACATAGCATTTAAAAAAGAAATGTTGGTGCTGGAATATTCAAGAGAGAGTCTGATGGGGGGGGATGATGATTATTGAATTTCTGATGGAAATATATCAGAGATTATTGGTTTTCAGTCCAAATGATGAAGATTCTTAAATATGACATGGGATGGATGCTGCAGATCTTGAGGAATTCTTCCAGGTGGCTCATAAAAAGGTTGTCATATTGTGGGGCCATCTTAGTGCTCATAGCTGTGCCCATGGTCTGGAGGAAGTCTTGGTTATTGGAAGTGAAGTTGATGTGTGTGAGGATGAAGTATATAAGTTAAGTAATATCTTTAGGTTTGTACTCTGAGTTGTCATCTTGTTCTTGTAAGTATGCAAGGCAGGCTCAGATGCCATCCTGGTATGGGATGTTGGTGTATAAGCTGGTAACATCCATGGTGGCTCACAGGGTAATGCTGGGAAGGTGGTCTATGTTTTTAAGTTTTTGTAGAAAGTCTGTTGTGGCTTAGACAAAACTCATTTTTTGGGTGACAAGAACTTTTAGGATGAATTTGATGAGACCTGATATTTCCTCAGTTAGGATTCCATGGTTAGATTTCATAGATTTCATAGACATCAGGGCTGGAAGGGACCTCGAGAGATCGAGTCCAGCCCCCTGCCCAAACGGCAGGAAGTCAGCTGGGGTCATAGGATCCCAGCAAGATAAGCATCCAATTTACTCCTGAAGGTGTTCAATGTAGGTGCTTGAACCACCTCCGCTGGCAGACTGTTCCAGACCTTGGGGGCTCGGACAGTAAAGATATTATGTGTCTGCTGGAGTTCCCTTGTTTGTGGATTTTAGGGTGCATGCAAAAAGTCCCTGGGTTTTGTTTGTGCCCAGAGGATTGCAAAAAACAATTTTTCCAACTGTTTAGTTGGTCTAATTAAAGATATAACATTTACCCAAAGAACCTTGTCTGCCTGTGTCCATAGACCAACATGGCTACAACCAATGCTCCTGAAACCTGTCTGTCACCTTTATACGTTCCCTATGCAGGGGGCTGTGAGGAAGCCTCTGGGATGCTCTAACTCATGCTGGCCAGTAGTGATCCCTGAGGACTTGCCTGTACTGCTGTAGTAGTGGGTCCCAGCACTGGAGATCTCAAGTGTACCTGTCCACCCAAGTCTGAAGACACCCTCCGTGCGTGGAAGCTTTCTGGACTTGTTGGAATGGCCTCTCAGGCATACTGGAGATTTAGGGCTCAAGAGCAAATACATAGGTCTAAGTCTGGAGTGGCTCACTACTGTATTTTCAGGCTTGGAGCATGCCTGTGGATGTGGGTGGGCAGAGTGTGGTCAAGACCCTTGGCACCAGGACTCTCTACCACAGCAATATAGACAAGTCCTGAGGGACTGTCCAACCAGATGAGGCTCTCCAGAGTTTTCCATCTTGTCCTTTCCCCTGGGCACACTGTTGAGGGTGCTGGTGCCTGGCTGCTGGAGAGCACATATTATTGGTTCTGTGACCCTGGGGCTTCTTCCACACTAGGGGACTCCTCAACTATTCAGCTAGGGCAGCTGTGTAGCCCACTGGAGTCTGACCACTGCAGGTGCACAATGGAACTATTTCAGGACCAGGATCCAGCCCAGAGTAGTTTCAGGCTCAGGCTAAATGTAAAGTTCTCTGTGGTCCTCTACATAGAAGAAGATCTCTTGATATGGAGCCCTCCCTCACATACTTTCTTCTAGTCTTGGGTATTGATCTGGTCATGTCCCTTAATAAAGTGGCAGAAAGCAACACTGACAAGGAAGAAACCTGCATAGTGCAGATGACTATCGGGATAGGTATAGAGATATGGCCTGGGTACCTGCACCACTCAGGTGGAGAGGAATTTTGCCACTGCTAGCAGTAGGACAGAATTGGGCCTACCCTGTATTCATTATTGCTATGTCTAGGACAAGGCTGGAATAAACATATCATTCAGTGTCAGAGACAAGCCATTTATGTCAAAACCATCCCAAGTCTTTGCATAGAAATCCCTACTGACCCGATCAAATAAATGCCTTTTCAGCTTCTATAGAAAGAATCACAGCTGGAAGCCTCTTGTATCTTCTATTATTAAACAGTTGGCACGTATTAGCTGTGGAGCTCTTTCAGTATGAGCTCTGGGTTTTTCATGGCCCTGGGCAAACTGGAAAAGGTCCACTCCTCTTTCTGCCACACCACTTTTCATTTAGTTTATGTCTAAGACAGAAGGCCAGCTCAGTGCACCCCTTCTCCACTGCCAGTTCAGCTCTTGGGCCTCTTTCTCCACTGGCAAGTTGGGACATATTGGATTCAGGGATCAGCTGACCTTGTTACACACCTCACATTGTCTGCCCTATGTGTGGTTTGTCCAGCAAAGAGTATGGTACCCCATAGCTGAGCTGAATCCTCTTCAGGAGGAATGTGCTACCTTTGCTGTTCTTGACTCTGTGGTGCTAGAAATGCCATTTTGCTGTGTGGTATCCACTGGGTTTGCATCTGGATGGTTGAGCAAGGCATGGGGGTGGGCAGTGAATCTTCAGCTGTGCTATTTGGGATATCCCAGGAAGACAATGTCCTCTTCAGCTGGGACTGGGGGAAAGAGCTCTCTGCAAGCTATCAGTTAGCACAATCAAGAGCCATCTGACATTTTTGCTGTCCTTAAATGTTGCTGCCTAAGGCATACACCTGTTCTGCCATGTACAGTAAAACCAGCTCAGGCAGTTTCCCAGCATAAATCCTCCCAAGCAAAGGAGGGCCTGGACAGCAGGCCCTGAGAGAGGGGCCCTGTTATCAGAAGATTTGCACAGAATACTGAATGGCATTGTTCACTAAGTGGAGAGCCCTGTAGCTGAAACACAAGGAGCCATACTCTGCTGAGGAATCTATGCTACAGTGGGTGATTGCAAGGACAGAGGGACCACGCCTGGGTGAGCAATTTCATCAAGGGCTGACAACAAAATAGGAAGAGAGAATGACTGAAAATTTGTGATCAGAGTCTAAATAAAGACCTATGAGGCTCAGCGTATCCCTGGGTGCTTGACAGTCCCCTTAGTAATGGATTGTGGAACCTAATGGTTTGTCATCTGTGCTGATTACTCACTGAATAGGACACAGTTGTCATGGATTTCTTAGATAAAGGCCCCTGTCTAAAAGGGGGGTGCAGGACCTTGACCTCTTCTTGTCATTTCTCACTGACTGCTCTTCTGAAGCCTCATCTGTGTCTGCATCTTCCCCTGAAGTCACATAAGGCTGTGGATGCCTCTTCCCCTGCAGGATTCAAACATCCTGCCACTGTGGGGCTCAATTCTGCCTTTACTTAAGACGATAGCAAACTGGGAACAAAGCCAAGGGTTTCTCAGGTCTCATTCCCTGTACAGACCTGGTACATGTGAACCTATAATATCTTTTCTTTCAGCCTTTTCCAAGGAACTTTGTCCTTATTTGGAGTCTCTTGTCTCATCTTCTGTCTGGTCCAAGCTAAGCTGGGACATAGAAATTACCAGCCTGTATCACATAAGGCCGATCTAGTCCAACCCTGTGTCTCTGATGATGCCAGCACCAGATGCCACAGAGGAAGGGGAAAGAATAGCCAGTTGTGGGATAATCTTTCCCCCCTCAGAGGTCTCATCCTGATCTCTCCTAATTAAAAATTAGCTCCAACAGTGGAGCAGGAAGGTCCAAATAGTGGCTGAAATAGAGATAACATTTTCAGAATGCCTGCTTTTTCTTCTTTCTGCTATTGTGTCAGTCAGCCCAGACTTCCGTCTGTTGAGTCGTACATGGTAAATA
Source organism: Crocodylus porosus (assembly GCF_001723895.1). Lineage (NCBI taxonomy): Eukaryota > Metazoa > Chordata > Crocodylia > Crocodylidae > Crocodylus > Crocodylus porosus. The sequence goes on from NW_017728914.1 coordinate 5,161,458, forward strand.
ACCAGTCAATCAAAGCCGCTGTCAAATTCTGCTTGTGTGATTCTGCATTTACTAGGTATCTCCCAAAGCCCTTGCAATCCTCTGGGGCTGGCTGGGCAACACACAGAGGGCCCTTTGTTCTGGTCTGGCAGGGCTCACCCCACACTTGCTTGCTTTTGGGCTAAACAGAAAGCATTTTCCTTGTCATATCCCGGCATCTCCCCATTTTATCCCCAGCTGATGCAGTTCTTGCTTTGTGTAGTTTGTTCCCTGTGTTACTTGCCTCTCTTCCTGGGCTGGAAGGTGCTGAATAATAATATTGCAGTGCTTACATTAGACAAATGGCAGAAGGTAGGAAGCCTTGCAAAACAGCCTCAATTTCAAATTAGGACTTGAAAGGCCTCCTGTTCTATATAGCAAGGTAGAGAGATGAACCTTATTGCCTCCTGCATCTCTTCTTTCTTGTTCCCAAAACCTGGGATTCACCAATATTAAGCTGACTGTTGTCAAAGCCATTCACCAGCTGGCCATGTCATAACCTCCTTGGGCTCATTGTCTCCTTATGAGAATTCCTTGCTGAAGCACATATATAAGAGCACCTTTTGTTGGGTTACTCATGTGAACTGAACTTGTGGGCTCTGGCTATACAAACACTTGCCTGAGTTAATGATCAAATCCATCAGTTGATGTGAGCCAGTACTAGCTAACCATATTGGTTGCATGCAAGTTAAATGCAGAGTATGGAATATTGATCTTTGCATAGAAAATCTGAGAACAGGGCTCAACTCGATAAAGAACTTTTTTTCTGCTAAAATTTTACCCAAGCCCAGTAGAGAAAAAGAAATAAGAGAAGTGACTGTGTCCCAAAAAGCCTCTAGGGTTCTGGGCCAGACCTGAGCTGGCATAAGCTGCCAGAGCTCCAATGACTCCAACATCAAGTGCTTTGAATGTCTTATTGTTGAAGTCTCTATTGCATGGCATGGGTGTCCCTTGCTGGAGATCCACAACTCCAAAATCACATGGCTTATGTGTTCATTCCTAGGAGTGGATGACTGTAACATCACATGGCTTTGGTGTCCCATCACACACACAGACCCTGAGCAGTAGTGGTTAGCGTTAGCAGCTCATGAACATATGATCTTTTAGACTGTGACATTACTGTATTCAATGAATAGCTGTCATGAAAATCAGGACAGCTTCCTGACAGATCCACAAATGGAAACAGGGCTGGGTTAATCAGATAATTTATTCATAATGAGCGTAATTATGAGACCAGCTGTCCACCCCACAAAGAAACATACAGAGAAGCACTGTGGGACAGTGTGAGACATTTGACTTTCATTGGTCATAAAACCTATATAAAACCTCAAGCGTTCTGGTGTAGCAGGAGGTGTCCTTGTCTGAAAAGGGAGGGACATTTTGTTGTTGTTGTAGGAGTAACTGAATATCACAAGGGAGTGCTGCTGACATCTCAATGTGGGACCCACTGGTCAAAAGCAAACCTCAGGCTCAGCTAAATGGGTTCTGAAAAATCATCACAGGAAATAAGGTCATTTGTTCCTAATGGAATTAGCCAGCTTGCCAACAGATTCCCAGACACCATATGAAATATCTTTGACTTAAGACTGTTCTGACAAGACAATGGGAGAGAATAGCTAATAAGAAAGCGCCTCTCCTCAAACTTGAAGACAAGGAGCCAAACACTTGACTCACACAAGAGCCTAATCCTGATTGCATTCAGATGTAAATCAGAAAGAAGACTGTTGGAACCAGTGGGATAGCAAGAGTAAAATTTAGGCCCATAGCATCTGCAAAGTGGGGTAATGCCTGCCTGCAAACAAACGACTCCCTTGGAAGGAGGTATTGATCGGTCAGGGAAAAAGTCACTAAGCGCTGCTGCTTGATAGCACTGTGTGTATCCTTTTCACATTTATAGACACTGCATTTGTCATTGTCATGGAAACAACAAGCCAGTGGTAAACAACAGGAAATGATCCCAGAAAAATATCATGCCACTGTTCACTGTCTTTATAACATGAATTAACCACCAAAGTGGGAATGATTCAGTGCAGCATAAAATTCAACCACAAAAACACTCCAGAGTCTCCCTCAAAGGATAATTGCAGATACTCCTTGCAGAGCAAACTAAGAGCTTGCAATGAAAGAATGAATCTCATAGAGCTCCAGTCCCCTGCAATTGTCCTTTCATGTAAAAAACAAAACAAACACAAAAAAAACACCCTGAGAAGGGAGCTGAAGCTAAGGGAGTGCTCAGTGCAGTAAAGATGACTCTCATATTGCTTAATCCAAGTGCTGTTCATCAATGAGACAGAGGACTCCTTCTTTTAAAGACCAGCCTGGCTGGTCAGAAATCCTGTGCTCTTCAAAGGGGAACAGGATACCAAGTTCCTTAGGCAGCTTTGTAGTGCTAAACAGGTCGAATTACATCTCTGATTTAGTTCATCTGTAAGGTGCAAATCTACCCTGCCTTTTGCCTAAACATATAAGGATCTCAGTAAGGAAGAGACAGGGATATGGGTGTCAGAGAAAGCTAGAATGCGAGTGTTTACACCCAGCCCTACTCCCCAGCATGTGCTCCCCCTTAGGGAGACGGTGTTTTTTCCTAGTACAGGAAATTCTGTCCCTCTTGGGCTCTTTAAATCTTATGGGATGAGATAAAAGGCAGGCCTATGAGAAAAGCCTTTATCCTCTTCCATCTGCAACAGGGATTCAGAGCTGGCAAAGCAGCAACATGAGCTAATTAAGTTTTAGGTCTGAACTTCCACCAGATACTGTCATGTACATTAAGGAAATAGCAAATGATCTCCCTCTCGTGGCTGTATTGAGCAACACACCCTTCATTGTTGGAGCCTGTAGTAAGCATGTCCCCATAGCAGCTGGATTGAACCCCAGGAGGCTGCCAGTGGCAGAAGCTGTGGTTCAGTTCAGGGACCTGGTAACATATACGCTGAGGCAAACCGATGCTCACAGAAGCCAAGCAGTTAAAACAGGACCATCTAGAAATAAGTGGAAGAAAGCCTTGATTCAGTCAAGTCCCTTCTCTGAGACCTGTTACCATTGCCTGGGGAGGATCAAAGAAAATATAGCCATAGCAGAGAAGGCAACCCACATCAAAACACCTCACTCCCATATATTTTGCAGTCCTTGAGGGAAGTAGCACTGAGGCAGCAAGGAAGCGATGCGTTGCCAGGCAGGCAAAATGAGCGTGACTGACCAAAACCCTTCATGGTCTTGTAAAAAGGGAGGAGAGGTGACTGCTCCCAGGGGCATGGCAGTGTTATCCCAATAAGACCCTTTCCCTTTCCTCATTATAGCTGCCCCAGAGAATGGTTCTGTGTCTGTGCAGGACCCAGCAGAACAAGGCCCTCACCTTGCATGTTCCACTTTAATAATAATAACAATAAGTCTTTACCTGAAAATAGACAATGCGCCAAATACCAGGAGAAGGAAATGGGGCATTGACATAGAGTGGGGCAAATGGAGACGTGCAGAGAATATAGCCAGCATCCCGACAGCAGGCCTTCAGAACAGGATAGATCAGCCGTTGGCAGCAGTTAATTTCCGGTTTTTGCCTTGATCTTAACAAGCATACAGGACGCCAGGGAAACAGCCATCATGCACAGAGGCTGACAGCTCTGGCTGAACAGAGGGGACTCTGTAATTGAACGGCGAGGATTGCATGCTGACTCTGGGAGGTGGCCAGCCAGGGTCAGAGAACAGCACCGTGTTGCAGTCCATGGGCTCCCAGTGGGGTGGGCTCTGCTCTTAGCTCTCTGCTGGCGTATGGTTCCTATAAAAATGCATCTCTACCCCACCTTCTATCTGGTTCACTCCTACCAATAAAAAGGCAGATAGACACTGATTTATTGTGCTGAAACAACTGTGTTGCTCCTCATGTAGGGAAGAATGGCCCTCAGCCACTGCAACTGTCTTTATATGGGCCACAATAGAGGCCCACTTTCACTGGCCACAGCTCATCTTTGACCGTTCTCCATGCCCAGCAGATCCACTCCTGTGGCCTGCCCTCTTTTACCTCTACCGTGTCCTGTCACAGGACTCCTTCCTGCAGTGGGGAGCTCATGGGATAGTGCTGGCTGTACATGAGCCATTGTTCCTAGGGGTGGGCCTTGCACCTCTCTCACAGATCCTTTGTGCCAGCTGTGGAGGGGCAAAGAGACCAGAGGGCAATCCTGAGTTAGGCACACACAGGGTTGCATGAGCTGATGGATCATTTGACAGGTGAAGTTCCTCTTGCTCTGGACACCCCGTTATCTTGGCTCCTTTCTTTTGTTCTTAGGCAGGAACTTCCTTCATTAAAGCTCCTTCTTCAGTATCATCTCACCTTCCTTTGTATTTTGCAGCTAGTGGACAGAGGTTCTTCCCTTTCAGACTTCTGAGTGAAGGTAACTTTTTGGGCTGCTCTTTACTATTTCATATAGCTATTGGACACTGGTCTGATTTCTACCCGCAGAATGATTGCTAGCCCTGCAGCTGGACACCTTTACACAGCCCCTCTAGAATATCTCTTTCCCCATGTCCATCCTCACTATGCCACCATTTTTTAAAAGTATTTTTTGCTGCTGTTTAAGGTCCAGTAAGATCCCTTTCTACCTTACTTACTCTTCTTCTCACTCACTGACAGTTCCACTGTGATGGTGCTAAATGGTTGCCTCCGGATAAATAAGGTGTTAAAGAAAATCTTTGGGCCAGGTTAGCTCCAGCTCACTGTAGCTCTAGCCAATGTTGGGTGTGGAAGAAAAAATAAAAAGGACAAGGCCTCCTTATTAGCTAGGCAGCTTTGGTGGAGGGAAGCAAGGTGCTCTTGGAGGGAACTGTGCTGAAGAAAGACACTGGTTGGGGAAGCTGCTCTGAGAATAGGGGGAGGGTGGGTCTCTGAGAGGGTGGTACAATGCTGGTCTATCCTCCCACTGGAAATTTTAAGGCAGGATAACAAGGCCAGGGAAGCCTCATTACATAGTAGAGGAGTTAAATCATACAGCAGCTTAGCTAGGAGTAAACTAAAGGGTACAGAAATTTAATAATGGCTGTGTAACTTAGCAAAATAATAATAAAGCCTAGTGGCTGGAGTTTAGAGCTAGACAGACTTAGGCTAGAAATAAGGCATGGGATTTTGCTGGTGGATTTCTCTTCTTGTGGATGCTGTGTCAGTGGAAACTTTCAAATCGTGATGGATGTTTTCCCTAAAAGCGGTATTCTATTTCAGGCAGAATCAAACTTGGCATCTGTGCTATACAGGAAGCCATACTAGATGATGATGGTCCCTTCTGGCTTCGTTCTGATCTCTGGACCCCTATTTGATTTTGCTCTCTCTCCTCATGATGTTGTCTTCTCCTGAGTCTGAGTCCCATGGGGTGACTCTCATTGACCTCACTTGATCAAGTCCTACAGAGGTCACCAATAGACATGGGAAAGGAGCACAATTTCCATTTCCATGCGATCCTGCTACTTTCTGTGAGGGTGGGTTGCTATATAGACACTTGTCCCCTAAGGAGCGACTTAAAGCTGTTTCTTGCAGGACATTAAACAGAAAGCAGTGATTCTCCATTATCCCTGACCTGGGCTGGATTCAGATTGGTGAACCCTTGCCAGTTCTATCAGCCTGTCAATCTCATATCTATCTCATTGCTTTACAGTAAACTACTGACTTGAGAAATGCTGCACACATCACACCTGTGCAACTAATTATTCAGTGCCTCTTCCTTGGCTCTCTCTAATGCCCCTTTTTATGTGTCTTTGCCACACACACTAACAGACAGTGTCCTGGACAGGTTGAGAGCTTTGGGAGCCCACAGTGCTTAGCAGCATATCACCTCTTCTCTGAACTTTCCCCCAGACATCTTTCCAGCTTCAAATGACTGATGGGATCTTTGCCTTGCTCACTCTTGCTCACTGACTCCCAGATGCTTCTCTTTTAGCAGAACTGCCAGCAGCAAAAAGCCACCTTTCCCACCATTAATATTAATAAGGCAGAGTGTTGTACAGAACACTTGTTGCAGAGCTCATGCTATAAAACCCCCCATACAGAGGTTTTCTCTTAGTCAGACCCTCTCTGTTAAATGAGACTGTGCTTGACAAAGGAGCTGGGTAGTTTTTACATTAGTTTTATTACTTAGTGTTTTCAGAACATATCTTCCAAAGTGACTATCCTGTTCTCAGCTCTGGAATACCAGTGTGCTTCCTGGATTCATTTAAAAGGTTTGTTTTTCTCTCTCTTTTTTTAAAGTGGATGACGGTACCAGATCGACAGATCTTGAGAGCGGTGTCCATGTGAGGGTATTTGCAGCAGGCTTAATGCAGGCTGTAACAGCCTTATGGCAGCTCAGCCCTGGCCTGGAATGGCTACACGTCATGAGGATTGGGGTTGACTTCTCTACCCACATGCGGGCCAAATGAAGCCTCTTGTTTTAAACGGTACTCTTCACTGGTTTGCATGCTTGAAAATCAACAGTACAAAATAGTCCATCTATTTCTATTAAAATAAAAGTAATGTTTTCATTGCACATCCTTCAAAGTGACTATCTTCCATATCTTCAACACTTTTGACTGAGTCATTTGCATATGACGTAGGCATCTTTTTCCAACAAATATATTGAGCCTGCAGGTCTCTGAACAGGCCATAGGTAGTAACAGCTTCATCCATTACCAGACAGGAACAGGTTAAAATCAGTAGCCTTGAGGTTGAAGCCTCCATATTCCTTTACCAATGTCTTGCTTTTCATTTAATTTGAAGCTGCCTGCCTCCTAGCTTTCTAATCAGCCACTGTGTAACATTCATAATCCTTCATATTTTAGCATCTTTGTTTTTGTGTAGTGTGTACTAAGGGTCAGAAATCACTGCCACAAACTTACTGGCCTAAAAGACTTTCCTGGTATAGAATAAAATAGATCCATTTTTATTTTCACTTATAATTTTGTGAACAGTCCTACAGCCAGCATTTTTTCCCTCAGTTTTTAAAATGTAGTGGTACTTTCCACAATTTCAATGTTGCCCCAGCTTTATTGCAAGTTTACATACATTTGGTGTTATTTTTCAGAATGAACTGCTGGTAGCTCTTTCATTGAGGACTAAACTACCAAGGGTTAGTGTGGCAGGGCACTGTGTGTGCATGCCACTTTAAGGGCCCGGAGCTGCCAGCTGCCAGGTGCCTGATGAGAGCAGCCATTTTGGAATCAGGGGCTGCCCCTATAAACAGAGCAGTTCTGCTGCTAGAGGCCAGGCAACAACATTGCCTGGCCGGAGGGTTGCTGATATCAACTGGAGGCAAGGGAGGAGCAGTAGGGGATGGAAAGGAGGCTCCTTGGTCCTGGGTATGACCTAAAACTGTACTCTGCCGGGAGTGGGTGGCCTGGTGGGGTTCCCAGTGGTGCGGGAGCCCCCAGGAAATACCAGGCCAATTACTACCCCAGTGAAAGGCAGGTCTGGGTGCCTTAACTCTAGCCCCCATGACTGGGTGTGTGACCCCTTTGTTTGGAGGGCCCAGAGGGTGTACCCTCAGAGAGTAAGAAAAGGGGCATAGACTCAAAGCCTGTCTGAGTTTCCCCCAACTGGCCCATGCTGGGGCTAGGACCAGAAGGGCTGGGGGCCCACCGCGAGGGATGCCCAAGAGCTGAGGGCTTGGGGTCTCGACTGGCCTGGAGGTGGGCTAGGGCTAGATGAGCCGAAGGTCCCGGTGGGAGGACCACACCCAAAGGGGAACCAGCTCATGGAGCTATGCTGCCTGGTATGACAGCAGAAGAGGCCGCCTGAGGAAGAGGAATCCAGGTGGGATTCAATAGGAGAGTTCTGGGGCCCGCTGTGGGGCTGGTGATTAAAGGTACATCGAGATGCCATCTGTGAGGCTTGGGCTGTGGTGTAGGGGAGGAATGGAGCTGCAGATAGCGCCCCTTGGCATCGGGGCAGGAAATGGGCAGCCTCCCACTTAATTAACATCCATTAATTAATTATAACGAGGCATGGTGGGCAAGAATGCAGGCAGTTGGCCCAGGAACAGGTGGGCAGGCCGCAGGGAAAGTGGCCACGAGCAGGCCCCCTGTTACGGTTAGCTTCCACGTACTATAGGGGAAGAACATGAGCATGGACAGTTACCATGGAACAGCTGATGCACGCTACAAGTCTGCCCACTTTTATATCATAGGAGGTTGTTTGTATGCCATACATCTCTGCATTAGTGCTGCACTCCATGCAGGCAGAACTTGCAGAAGGACAGGGTTCCAATTCTATTGAAACTTTACCCTCCTCAGGGGAGGAGCAGAAGTTGGGAATGATTCTGAATTTGCTGTCTTGCCTTCCTGGAAAAGTTGTACATTAAATGTTTCTCCTAACCTCTGCCCCATCCACACACAAAGCTCTTAACACAAGGGTAGCAATACTTTTAACTCAAGCTGGCCTCAAAGATATAGGCTGGAGTCTAAATGTTGCTAACATGAACACTCTGCAGTGTGGATATATGTGGGTGTATACCACTTTGTAGGCTTGGGCTCACATGTGATAGTAATCGAGTCATTAGTAAACTAGTAAGATGGGTAAGAAGAGAGGGAATGGATACCTGAGGACACTGTGGCAAGGAGGGCTGGGGAGCTTACAGTCTGATGAAGCCCCTGAGGTGCCCTCTGTGTTGGAGAGTGTTCAGTTTAATAAGGATGTGTGGAGGCTGTTTGGGAAGAGGAGTAGTAGGTAATGGGGTGACTGGCTTTGAAAGAGGTAGCAGGTGATGGGGTGAATGAAGGGATGGGGACTGGGCCACCCTGAACCAGAGACCCTAGAAATGCTAGTCAGCTCTGCTATTGGTGATTAGCAGCTCTGTCTTCTCCTGTACAGGATATTTCTTATCATATCAGTGACAAATTAATTCTGATTCAAAGTAAAATGGTTTATTGATTTAATTGCAAAGGTGCCTGGGGCTTGCTCAGGCAGGCAGGCAGGCTGATGGAGTCACCTTAGCCTGCTGCTTTCTCTTGGGGCCTGACAGGAAAGGTGGGGTTAGGACTTGATTCTTTATGGGGCTCAATTCCCTATGGCTCTGTGACTCATAGGGCACTTACACACATGTAGGGAGGCTGCTCCAACATGCTGTAAATCCAGCACATCGAAGCAGACTCAGTTAATTGAGTCTGCTGTAACGCAGAAATTAATGTGCTCCAGCAGCCTCCAGTGTCACATATATCAGTGTCCACATGCTGAAAAATGCCACTGCAGCTCGTTGAACAAGCTTTAGTTCAAAGCACCCCGCCACCATTTTTTCAGCACAGGGATGCTAATACACGTGACACTCGGGTGCTTTTAATTAGCATGGCTCATTAATTAAAGCACCCCTCCCCCACCTACCTCCTGGAGCATGTCTATAAACGCCCATAAGGTCACTGACCCCCCTGTGCTAAGCAAGCCACCAGTCAGATCTGGTTTTACACCTTTTCATTGATGCAAATGACCACACAAAGCAGAGGGGGGACAACCCTTGATGCCTTCAAATAGGTGCCAAAACATGGAACTTTGTCTTCCGCCCTCCACAGGGTGTCAGGGGTGGGGTACCTCACTGTACATATAAAGGATGATGTTAAAGCTCATAAAGACCATGATGTTATTAATAAACCTCCACATGCATTTGACTACTACTTATTTCCCAGCAAGTTATTTTGTAGTGATTTCTCTCTTCTTTTCTTTGCCTCCCCTTTGTATTCACTTAATCTAGCCCTCTATCTAGTAAAGCATTTCCACACATGGCTAATTTAAGGCAAGTCAATAGTCATACTGATGTCTAGCCATCTACTTCAAATTAAGCATGTGCTTAACTGTTGGACGGGGTCTCTAAACAGTTTAGAAGTTAACAGGGTTGTCCTTTTCTGTGAAGATTCCTCATGCCCAGCTTTGTTACTTGGAGAATTCAGCACATTTAATGCCATTTCCATTTTAGCTTCGCTGTTCGTCTTTTAGCCTGAGCTGTTCTGTCAACAGCACACCTCGGACAGTTTGACTTCACATAATTAATCACAGTTCGCTTCCCTTTATTTGAATGGGATTCTTAATCTGCAGTTAATCCTATGGGGAATAGATGCAATTATAGAAAGAAATGCTTATTAAAAAAAAGTATACGTGCCATAAAAAATATTGGGACAATTGTCCTTTAGTTGTTTGCAATGTTGCCAACTGTAATATATGATCCTAGCATTCTATCCCAGCTGCCTGTGTCCCCTGGTGTAATGTGCCTCAGTGATATCTCACGCTGGATTTCACATACAGCTGCACTGAGCCTACAGAATTCAGCTGCTCTTCCTTCTCTGTCTTCATCACGTGAACACCTATTCTTAACTTGTCAAGCAAAAACCTGTCATAGCCATAAAGCTCTTGTAGCAAGCACTATTTTTGATCTCTTTTGGCTGAAATGGGTGAGGAGTGGTTGGTATTAATATCTCCTGCACATGTCGATATGATCAACAGTTGAAAGGAGCATTTTTTGACAGTGATTTGTTGATTTGACCAATTTGACAGCAGAAGGAGCCTGAGGTACTGAACAGCAAGTGTGTATTGCAGTCTTCCATTTAATGGTCCCTCCTGCCCTTAAATATCTATGAATGTAGGAAGGTGCATGTGTTGTTTCAGTTGAAAATCTGTATTCCAGGGCCCAGTTCAGTTTCTTTGTGCAACAAGAAGCAAAATCCCTGGCACAGGATTGAGCATAGGATGGAAGTCAGGACCCCTGGCTCCCACTGCTGGCTCTGACATGGTTGTATTGGGTTACTTCGACCAGCTGCCTTGTATCTCCATGGCTGGGTTTCCTGTTGGCTGTTTACCCATAATGTCTACAGGGCACAACACAGTACTATGCAAAGGGTTCCTGAGCTAGCTGTGAATGCACTTGCTCATGTACCGGAACCTAAAAAGAGTGAAGAGAGCTGTGTAGATACCTGAGCCAGCACTGCATGGTGTGGAGCCAAGGTCAGCACTGCAGAAATGTACCCACACTAATGGCCCTGCCTCTTGGCAGAGCTAATCAGCCTGGGTGGAGACCCATGCTAATGTGTCTAAACAGCTTTAGGTACCACAGCTGCCTCACATTTCACTGCACAGTGCTGCTTGGAGCCAAGTCCTCTGACTGAAGATCAATGGCTATGTAATGCTAAATGTTACTATTCTCCCTTAGAATGATCTTTTTTGATACAAAAAGAGTAACAAAACAAGTCTGAACAGCCCAAGATCTCCAGGGGGTAGCTGGCAGGGTTGTATCTCTCTGGTAGGCTAAGCTCATGGAAGAATGAGGCCATATTTTGGATACTGATATTTGTTAATGTAGACTACAGCAAGAAATAGATCCTCAAAATATGTTATGAACAACGCTGGGAGGGGAAGTTAAAGCATGAGGGGTAGAAATAGGGATTGGTGGGAGGCTGCGTGGTCCAATGGATATGGTATTGGACAGGCATGCAGCAGATCTAGATGCTAATCCCTGACCTGCCTTGTGATTTCAGGTAAGTCACTGTATCTCTCATCTTCACCCTCACCCTTTGTCTGTCTTGTCTGTTGGGCCTGGACGCTTTCTGGGGCAGGGAGTGTCTCTCGCTATACACAAAGTGCCTACCAGAATTGGGTCCCATCTCATCTTTAGGGCAACTTGGATGTAAACAACACCCTGCAGTACTGGAGGGTGCTGTTGTGTCAGCTGGTATTGGGACTCACCTCTGGGAAACGAATAGTGCCAGGTTGGGTAGTGTAAGGGGAAGTGTGATGCAAAGGCATGGGAAGAGCTGAAAGAACCTTGAATGTGCTGTAACTTCCTTTTTACTGGATAAGCTGTTACAGTCTGAGAAAACCAGGCCCAAGGGGGTTCAGGGCCAGTTCAAGCTAGGAAGAGTTCTGTGCAGAGAGGAGAGAGAGGTCTGCCCAGAGCTAGAAGAGATTAGACTGAACCTGGAGAAATTGTTGTTCTTGTCCTGCTCAGCTGTCTAGCCCTGCGCTTCCAAGGGCAACATTAGTGATCTGCCCTAAACTCTCCCCTGTAAGATCTGAGTTCCTGCTGGCTGCAGTGCATAGAAAGTCCTCTTTCATTGTACAGTATGAGCTTTGAATGGGGAGAAGGTGCTGGACTGACAGCCCCTGGATTCTCATCTCCCACTATAAATCACATTGAAATCCATAGGTGTTCTCTGTAGGCTATACTGCAAAGGAGGGACCCCTCCAGACACTGAGCCCTCCTTTCTCAGCACAGATAATGTATGGGCAAGTTCACCTCTAGAGGACAGTTGAGGTTCTGTGGACCCATTCAGCATTTGGCCTCTCTGCTAGGACAGCTGACTAGTGTGCCAATTCAGGGAGTTCTTTGGAAAGAAGTCTTCAGTTAGGAACCATTTCATGAAGACCACCAGGCAACTATCTGAGAGAAACTCCAGTGACTTTGGACCAGGACTAGATCCTGAACTAGTTACCCAGAGATGAAAGGCTGACATTGATCTTTCCATGAGGCTGTTATTGAAGATGAGAAGGGCTGCCCCACTTCTTAGCCTCTGTTTTCAGTTGTTCATGTAACTGTCTGGAAGATGTTTATTTTTAGTGGAAAATTCATATGGATTTGAAGTTGCTGCACTGCTTTTATGGACTTCACATTTGTATGTATATATGTGGATATATGCTCTGGAATATCTGAATATCACTTCTTTTTCAACTGCCAAATTATATATGAGTGTCCAGTTGTGATTCTGGGACTTCCAACACTTTTATAGAACAAAATACTATTGTAAGGTTGATTCAGTTACAAATTATGAGAGCCAGTCCATAGCAGTGGATATTCATTAACTCCCTTATTGGAAACAGATGACTCCAGAAACAAAGCAGACCTTTGTAAACATTAGTATGCCTAAGAACTTCCACAAAAGCTTATCCAAGTTATGTTCAATTTATTGGTTATTTCCAAACCATTTGCTTCGAATATTCTTAATTTCTTGTTTGCTTTGAATGATTGGTAAGCTAAGTCACGTGGTAATGTTAGATGGGTCCTGAGTGGATGACTGCAAAAAGCAGAAATAAAATGTGTGATGGAAAACAAACTCAGAACTGAATATTGGTATTCATAAGCTTTTTTTGTAAAAAAGTAATTGGTTCTCTAAATACCTGCAAATAACCAACAATATAACTTCATAGAGCACAGTAGTGAGCCTTGGGATTTCCAGTTACAAATATCTGAAAATCATTTTTTTCTGTTCACATTTTGACCATCTCTCTCAAATGATTTGCAAAAATACAGTGCGCTGGCTTTTAAACCTCCTTGTTTCTGACTAACAAAGCTTCTATTGGCCTCCTCAGTCCTGTATTAAAAATCCTGGGCAGTAAACTTTAGTCACTTTTCACTGTGGAAAGTCTATCTCCTTCTGAAATTGGAAAAGGTGAAATGAGAACAAGAATGAGGGTATTTGTATGATTTGTGAATGAAAAATTGTCCACAGAATCCAGTGGCAAATACAGATGGGCATTTAGAATGTTTGTTTTGAAAGAACTAGTGGTGGATAATGATATGCACCTCATCTGAGAATTGGCGCTCACAATTCATGTTCAGAGCACGGTCCTTCTGCTTGTTTGCAATGCATAGCTATAAACCGTGCTCTCCGCAAGTGTTCAGACAGGTTCTACAGTAATAAAGAGGAAAAGGATGCTAATAGCAGGCATTTCAATCCCCACTGGAGCCTACATAGCTCAAAGCAAGATGACTTGCAAACATCTAACACAAATGAAGACGACGAATTGCAGGAAAGGTCAGGCACAACACCAAAAACAGACTGAGGCATGAGAAGCTAATTGCTTTAGATTCCTAACAACTAACAAAATGAAAACTGTATGCAGACATCAGTGCATTGTATTGCAGATGAATGACCTTACTGTCCTAACCAGCAACTACAATATTAGAAATTGAGCGGATTCTTTCTTCATGGCAGAATCAACTTTGCTGTTGCCTACAATTTCCCTCATTACTAGGCATTGGTCATCATAGTTCATTATCTCAAGAAATACTTGTTTTGATTCTCATTGGAAGGATATCAATAAATCAGTGAAAGAAATGCATTGATACATTGTGATGGAAAGGACTACTTTGCTCTAGAAAGGGCTCTGTATACTGGACCTCCTGTGTACCCTGAGAATGGTAGCGTGTCTGGAGAATGTCTGATATAATGAAGGAAGGTCCCTAATAAACTATTAGACGAAGAAATATTAGAGAGTATAAATAGAGCAATGAGCACAAAATGGAAGTGTCAAAGGATGTCACTATGTCTAAGCATTAGGCCGGTGCGAAACAGCTAGTATTCACTTTGGATTCAGATTTGGCTGATTCAGGGGACGGTGATTTGATTTGGTGATTTGAATTGGTCCTGAGTTGATTCAGCCGAATATGATTTGGAGATTTGGCCAGGGCCAAATCAGCCAAATCTCTGAATCAAACAGGGTCCGTTCCCCACCCACTATCCCAGCCCCATCAACGGCTGCCCTGCCCAGTCCCAGCATCCTAGGACTGGGCAGGGCAGCTGTTGATGGGGCTGGGAGAGTGGGCAGGGGTCAGGGGCACTCACGTGGCCTGGGGGAGCAGGCATGGGACGGGGCCTGGTAGGGGTCCCTCTCATGGTCCCCTCCCCCCTCCTCTAGCCCTCCACCGTCCCCTACTTACTGGCACGGGGTCCCAGTCCAGCTCCCTGTGGCGGTGAATGGGGACTGCTCAAATCTCTGAATCTTCTCTGAAGCTTTTCCAAATTGATTTGGAGGTTTCGAATTGATTCAGACCTTCTTGTTGGTCTCCTGATTTTGATTCCGAGATTTGGCTGCTGAATCTCCTCCAAATCGAATCAGCAACTGAAGCTTTGCGCAGCCCTACTAAGCATCTAAAAATAACTTGTCCAGTTAACACAGCTTAGACAAACTGGAAAACTGAACTCAGGTTTTAAGCACTCTGCTGGGGTCATTGACTCTGAAGTTGGCCAGAGTGGACAACATGGAGTTTCTTTCAGTTGCAATATGTCAGCTGAAACACCAGTAGAAGGCTGTTGGGTAGTCTCAAGATAACAGGTACTAGAGGCACTGGAAAGCTGATGTGCTGCTCTCACACAGTGGTGGTGAAGATGTTTCATAGATTTCATAGACATTAGGGCTGGAAGGGACCTC
>NW_017728914.1:5177301-5203993 GCF_001723895.1 Crocodylus porosus
CCTAACTCCAATGTCCACATCGTTAATGAAGATGTTGAACAGTATGGGTCCCAGGACAGAGCCTTGAGGGACCCCACTGGTTACAGGGCACCATGATGATGTTTGTTGTACCCACCTGAAATATCTGTCTGTGTTTCTCCTTTGCAGAGAAGACTAAAGCAGAGCTTTCAATGTAGCATAAAAGCCATTCATGTTGATCATCTGGGAGGGCCCCCCCTTTTCATGGCTGATTTATGCAAAACTGGTCCTCCTCTCCAAAACCATGCATGGGATCCTATCCATGTGGGTCAGCATTTGACCTCTCTTGCAGTTTGCACCAAATGTCTCTACCACACCAAAAAGAGTGAAATGGGCAGTGGAATGAGGGGTCACATGACACCATTAAGGGGTCACATGACAAGATGGTGTTTAGAGAATACAGCATGTCCATTCAGATTAATCTCATAGTAAGAACTTATTGCTTATTCCTAAACCTTTACCATTATATCAGGCATCCTCATCAAGGTCTTTATTCTAACTAAGGGTATCTATACACATGATGGAGCTCTGCTCTGACATGTGCTAATTAGCACACATCAGATCAGATTCATTTAATCAAGTCTGCTGTTAGCCTGATGGAGGCTGCTGGAGCACATGAGGTAGCACACTCCATGTCATGTGTATTCAGTGTCCCTGCATTTCAAAATGGCAGTGGGGGCACTTTAACTAAAGTGCGTCAAATAAGCTTTAGTTAAAGTGCTCCCACTGCCATTTTGAAGCATGGGACACTGAATACATGTGACATTGTGGGCTCTTTTAATTAGAGCGGCTCTCAGAGCCATTCTAATTAAAGTTCCCCGCTGCCCTGCCCCTCCCTCCCCGCCCACCCTGGAGCACATGTATAGATACCCTAAGAGCCTAGACATTGGCAAACTGCCCAGTCTCAGTAGTTCCTAAAGGACTTTCAGACGGGATTTCAAAGGGAATTAGGTTCAGAAGTCAGAAAGAGTTGTGTTCTCGTTGCTTCAGATGCTCTGTCTGGAAAAAAAAAATCTCTAAATTTCCTTGGGAGAATTTGTATGCACTTGGTAGGGGAAGCATTTTTGATATCCACTGATCCACGAAATCCTTAAAAGGAAAATTTTGGATGATTTGATTAAGGTAAAGTTGATGAAAACTAGCATAGTTTTCAAAGTTTTTGGTTAAGATTGTGCTCCTCTTATGCTTCAACCTGCCTCAGCCTCTCCAGAGGCTGTGCATAGACTGTTCCAGAGTGTGAGTAGACTTCACCCATATGGCCAGCTGCATGGGTCTCGCACTCCTGCCTCTCTTGCTCAACTCTTGGATGAGCTTTTTATGCCTGAGTGGATTCTTGATGAAAGAGTGAACTCCTCAGTGCCCCAGCAACTCACGCTGATCAACATAAGCCATTCTAGTGCATCATACCTTTTACTGAAGAAATGCCAGGGGCTGTTGGGAGCCAGCTGGCTCCTGTTATGTGATGGCTCATGCATTTAGGAGCCAGAGGGCTGCTCGCAAAGATGCAGTTGGATTGGGCTGGCAATGCTCCTTGATTATGTCCCCCCTTCCCCCTTAGAACACCTCAAAAAGTCTTTTTAAATGCATCTGGGGGGGGAGGGGGGCTGGTGATGGGTGCCAGACTGGCAGCATCCATTGCCAAGCACTGTGTGTACGCAGAATTGGCACATCAATGGCAACTCAAACATCCTCTCTTGCCCACTGCACTGGAAAAGAACCACCAACTCATTTGACCTCGGCAACTCTGCAGCAATCAGGATGATGCTATTTTTCATAGATTTTGATCCAGAAGACAGCATTAGCTCATCTGTATACCTGACCTCCTGGGTAATCCTGGCTATAAAATTTTACCTGGTTACTCCCTTACTGAGCCAAATAAAGGCATGTTTGACAAAGCATTGTTCCAGAAAAGCATGCAGGCTTTAACTGAAGCCAGGAAGAGGTATTGAATTCACCACTTACTGTTGTAGCTTAAGCCAGTTGCTAATAATCCTCAGTATTAAAAGTGTGTACTTATTTTGACTTTTGAATTTGTCTGGCTTTAAAAATTTTCTGTTGGTATCAGTCCAGGCTGGATTGGAGCCTGTGTCCTGGTGATAGAAGGGCAGAAGCAATCCCTCAGCCTCTAGTGTTCTCTCCTGCTTAGGACAATATGCCTGAGATCTTAAAGGTTTTAGGTTTCATTGATTTTTAAATGAGAAACTGGGCTACCTATACTTGTGCCAGTTCACGTTCTAATTAGACCGCATCAAAGCAGACTGGATTAATCAAGTCTGGTCTGTGTTCTAACGAGAATGCTGCAGTGGCCTCACCAGTACCAGCTTCATTGAATGAGGTTCAGATAAAGTGTCCCACAGCCATTTTTAAATGTGTGGGGGTTTAATACACATGATGATGAGATGTTTTAATTAAAGGGGCTGTCTGCGAACTACTGTAATAACAATGCCCCTACCCCCACATCTGAGCACATATATAGGCAGCCCTGGTGTCCTTTAACCATTTAAAAAAGAACCTCTGCATGTGCTTTTAATCTCTTACTTGAGCCTTGATCCTGCAAGATGCTAAGCAACCCTGACCCCCACTATAATCAGTAGAAGTGGGAGATGCTCATGGACCTGGACCTTGTACACAGGTGACAAGGACTGCCGTCAGCCCATCAGCAAGAGTGGGAAGATGCAGGTCTTGGCCCTTTGAAAAGCAAAAGCTGTAGGCTGCTTTAGGTTTGAGAGGAAGATTCGCTAGTGTCTTGTTTCTTCCAGCTTGGAAGCTCTCCCTATTGTACTTCCTGAAGATAGATGCTCAGAGGCTGAAGCAGCTGCATCATGTGGAGAACCAACCTGATGGGAACCCCCTCAGAAATGAGTGAGTAAGAGGTTGGTGGAGAAGGCCGCGGAGGAATGGATTGACTGGGTATTTATCTGGGCTGTTAAGATGGGAAGGGAAGAGCACGAAGTGTGCAGGCATATTCATCAGTGGCCTCTGTACTCAAGAGTGTAATAGTTGATCTGTCCACATTCCCATGTCCCCAACAGCTGTGAGATCTTTTATCGGATGCTAAATAATTGCTCTCAGCATCTTCACCATGCTGTCCCCTCAGCTCCCTTGCCATCCTCTCCCCAGTGTTCTGTTTATGAAATAAGCAAACTGCATGCAAAATCTGCCTCCTGTTTCCTTTGGGTTGAGCTCTGCACAGTCTATGCTACTGAGTAGAGCTGCTGTGAGGAGTTTTAGACAGAACAGCTGGGTTGGAGCCCTGTGTACTCCTTGTGCATGGCAGAGGGCTCTGCAGGCAGACTTCTACTGCTGCCTTGGAAGAGATGGGAGACGAAACAGGAAGTGTGACTATGCAGAGCCAGTGCAACTCTTTGGAGAATCTGTGTTCAACCTGTGAATTCCAGCTGGAGTTAATTAACTCTGTCTGTCCAAAACTATTTTGAATGTTAAGCTTGTCTGTCTTGTGCCCTGTCTCCATGCTGCACTGAAATTGCCCTAAGTGCTAAGATAAGGGCAACAAGGTCATTAAACCTTTATGGTCCTCTATTCCTACGCATGAATAAGGCTGAGGCTGCAGTAGCTGTTCTTTAATTCCCTCTGCCGTGGGGAACTGGACAGAGGAGAGGTAGCATAAGTCAGGGAAAGGCTGGTCAGCACTCCTCTATTGTTGCAATTGTCAGCGATCTGAGTGGGGAAGTAAGAAAATTCTGTAGTTAGTGCAGAGGAATCAGACCATTGCACAGGTCCTAGCACTGGTGGCTCCCCAGGCATACATGTAAGGAAGCTCGTCTTTTCTGAGAGGGCCTCCAAAAAACATCTGATTGTTTAGATGCAGTCCATTGGTGCCAGAGCAAAATATTTCCCTGTTCAGCCTCTTCTCACCTGATAAAGTTGAGAACACAGAGGTGCTTTGAGTCCCTGACTTTCCCAGGTTTCTAGGAACAGAAGTTCACTTCTTTCTCAAGCCAAATCAAGCTCCTTTAGAAAATATGTGCATCTGCACAGTGTCTTGCTGTCACTATTGTAAATGTCAAGCTAATATCTATAAGTGGTCCAACATATTAAAGATTGGGGGAAGGGGGGGAATGACCTTTTGTATTTTTCCCAGAGCAAGGTAATATAATGTAATTATAATTTTATGTAATTTATCTCCTGATACAGTATGAGAGACCAATTTAACTCCACCAAGCCAAGCCGGGAGTGTCACAGTCACGAGTACTGATAAGAGTCAAAATTGCTCCAACCAAGAGAGAACTCTCTGAATTGTGGTCTCTGTTTGTCAAGCCCCACCCCCATCACCTTTGGCCTGGCTGAGATTTTAATCCTTCCCTCCAGGGAGCTTTCCAAGATCATTAGCTTGAAGCTGCTGCATTCTGAAGCCAGCAGCTAAAATGCTTCTCAAACTGGAGGAACAGCATCTATAGCTCAAGCCACTAGTATAGTTTCATAGTTGGTAGGATCAGAAGGGACCTGAGCAGATCATCAAGTCCGACCCCCTGCCATGGGCAGGAAAGAGTACTGGGGTCAAACGAGGTGATTGTCTAGCCTCCTTTTGAAGACCCCCAGGGTAGGAGTGAGTACCACTTCCCTTGGAAGTTGGTTCCAGATCCCAGCCGCCCTGACTGTGAAGTAGTGCCTCCTGATATCTAGCCTGAATCTACTCTCAATCAACTTGTGGCCGTTATTCCTAGTTACTCCTGGTAGTGCTCAGGGGAACAGGGACTTTCCCGTTCCTCGCTAGTCCCCCCTGCTAAGTTTATAGATGCCCACCAGATCCCCTCTCGGCCTTTTCTTGTGAAGGCTGAACAGGTTCAGGTCTTGTAGTCTCTTCTCATAGGGCCTGACCTGCTGCCCCCAACCATGCGAATGGCCCTCCTCTGGACCCTCTCAGTGCTGTCCACATCCCTCCTGAAGTGTGGTGCCCAAAACTGGATGCAGTACTCCAACTGCGGCCTGACCAATATTGTATAAAGGGGGGAGGATCACTTCCTTGGACCTGCTCGTGATGCATCAGGTGCGGTTAGCCTTCCTGACCATGGCGGCCCATGTTCATCTTGGAATCAATAGTGATCTTCTGCCTCTGTGCTGACAAGAGGGGAGTTCCCCAGCCTGTAGGTATGCTGCTGGTTCTTTCTCCCTAGGTACAGCACCTTGCACTTGTCAGTATTGAATCCCATCCTATTCTCATCCACCCTCCCCTGTAACCTGTCAAGATCTAGTTGTAGGCTGTCCCTCCCTTCTATCATGCCCACCTCTCCCCACATCTTAGTGTCATCTGTGAATTTGAACAACGTGCTTTTCACCCCCTCGTCCAAGTCTCTGATGAAGATGTTGAACAGTGTGGGCCTGAGGACCAAGCCCTGGGGGACCCCACTGCCCACATCCCACCAGGTCAAAAATGACCTGTCCACTACCACTCTCTGGGAGCGGCCCTCTAGCCAATTTGTGATGCATCTGACTGCGTAGGCATCAGTGCCACAGTTGCCTAATTTTTTAATGAGAATGGGGTGAGAGCTAGTGTTGAAGGCCTTCCTAAAGTCCGGAAGGACTACGTCCACCATGATACCTGTGTCTAAAGATTTTGTGACCTGATCGTAAAAAGCAACCAGTTTGGTCTGACAGGACCTGCCCCTAATGAACCCATGTTGGTTGCTCCTAAGCATAACCTCCCCTGCTGGTCCCTTGCTGATGTGCTCCTGGGTAATTTTCTCAAAGAGCTTCCCCAGGACCGAGGTAAGACTAACGGACCTATAGTTTCCTGGGTCCTCCTTCCTCCTTTTTTTGAAAATGGGGACCACATTGGCCCTTTTCCAGTCCTCTGGCACCTGGCCAGAGCACTGTGACTGCTCGTAAAGCCATGCCAGGGGTCCCGCAATGACCCCTGCCAATTCTTTCAGCACCCTGGGGTGGAAATCATCTGGACCTGCTGATTTAAACACACCCAGTCCCACCAGAAGTTCTCTAACTAGGTCCTCCCTGACCCTAGCCCTGGCAGTGCCTCTCCCGAGTCCATCCGGAATCCCAGTGGGAGGGATGTCCCGGTCCCTGCTCAGAAAAATGGAGGCAAAGGATTTGTTAAAGAGGTCAGCTTTATTGTCTGGTGCAACCACCAGATTGCCAAGTGCCCCACATTACCCAGTGCCTTCTTTTTACTCCCTATGTATTTAAAAAAGGACTTCTTGTTATCTTTGATCCTGATCACTGGTCCTAGTTCTGTCTCTGCCTTAGCCTTCCTAACAGACCCCACTACAGTCTTGAGCAACAGAGGTATAACCTCCTTGGTGATGGCCCCTCCCTTCCACTGGTTGTATGCCTCCTTTTTAACTTTCATGAGTCCCTGAATGCCTTAGGTAAGCCATGGGGGCTTTTGAGCACTCTTGCCCCCTTTGATTTCCACTGGGACTGTCACCCTTTGGGCTCAGAGGATTGTCTCCTCTTGGACTCCCAACTTCTCTACCCTCCGGGACCTCAGTGCCTCCCCAACTAATCTCCTTAACTCATTGAAACGGTCCCTCCTGAAGTCAAGGGCTGCTGCCTTGCTGCAGGCCTTTGACACCCTGCACTGGATGGTAAATTCAAGTAGATGATGACCGCTGTCGCCCAGGTGGTCGAGAACCCACAGTCCCCTCACCAGGTCATCGCCTGTGGCCAGGACCAGGTCCAGCAAGGCAATTCCCCTGGTGGGGCTGTGCAACTCCTGGGTTAGATGGAGGTCCTGTATCTCAGCTAGGAACCTACGTGAGTGGTCAGACTTGGCTGACTGCTCCTCCCAGCACATGTCCGGGTAGTTTAGGTTACCCATGATGACTATGTCCCTTGACTTAACTGCCTCTGTGAGCTGACCTGTGGGGTGGGGCTAAAAAAAAGTATAAAAGCCCCTGTTTCCAGCCCTTCTGTGCCTTTTGCAACTCATTCCCTGTCGGCAGCTGTGTGAGAGAGGAATGCTGCGACTGAGACCTGCCTGCTGCTTTTTCATGTTATAAAGGAGAAGTTAGGATTTAGCTTAGTTTAGCTTAGCTGTTCAATTCAATTATTAGTAGTATTACAATTAAATTTATTTCTTTGAATTTTTTGTTTTTGGGAACTTGTTTTGGAAACTTTGCAAAAAGACAGTTGTGTTTTCCCAGCCAGTGTTATCTATCACTGTGCAGGGAGGCACAGATTGCTTGCTTGCACACACACACATACACAGAGACCCAAAATAGAGAAAAAAATCACAGTGGAAGAAGACAGACAGATATTTACAGAAGAGCAAGACACAGATAATATATTGAGACACAGGAAGACACACAAATAGTTTCATTCACACCACAAGATAGACAAAATCGTGAGAACCAGAAAGAAGACACACAATTTCTTTCACAACAGCAGGGACCATATAGCAAGACCCACAAAGAAGACGCAATTCCATTCAGAACAGAGACAATAAAGTGAGACCCACAAAGAAGACGCACAATTTCATTCACAACAGGAGAGACAATACAGTGAGACCCATAAAGAAAACACACAAATAATTTCACTCACAGCACAAGATAGACACATATATTCACAGGAGAACAAGACAGATATACAAAAGGATTCACACACACAGAGACCTTTTGCAGCACAGGAAAGATCAGTATGAATTGTGCTGGAAAGGCAGGTGCCAGGTCTTGTGGCAGGGGAGGGAGAGGGGGTATGGGGAGAGGTAGAGCTGCAAGCCCCCTCCCCCCGACTCCCAAACACAGATGCATTCTGTTCCCGAGCAGCCGTGACATCGGTGCTGCTGGTGGTGGAAGCCAGGCGGTGGGAGCAGTGTCTGCACCTAACGTCCCTGCACCTGCACCACCTCCGCTCGGTCCAGAAATGGGCACCAGCAGTGGAATCACTGTCTCCTCCGCCCCAATGTCATCTCTCAGCATGAGCCTCCCACTGCCAGAGGAGGAGCTGGAGCTGGAACTGGGGATGCTGAGCATGCCAGCTCAAGCAATTCTGGGGACTGAGGGAGAATCAGAGTTTGTGCTCCACACCCCTCACGTTTCCCCTAGACCCAGGTCTCCTGAAAGCAGCACCTCGGAGGAGGCTGAGGTTGTGGAGGCAAGTGGCTCAGCTGTGGCAGCTCCTGCTGTTCAGCTTCAGCCTGCTGAATAGGGGGAAAAGGCAGGATCTTTGCCCTCAACCCAGAAGTGGGAGGTAGTGCAGTTTGGGATCATTTTGAGGTGGCAGATGATCCCAGGTTTGCCATCTGCCAGCACTGCCAAAGGCACATGAGCCGTGGCAAGGATGTGAGACACTTCTCCACCACGACCATGCTGCTGCATCTGAGGAAGCACCACCCCCTTGCCCCTCTTCCTGCTGCTCAGCCTGGCACCAGTGTGAGTGTGCCAAAAGGGAAGTCCCCCACTCGCTCCAAAGCCCCTTTACCCCCAAAGCAGAGGCAGGCCACCCTGGACCAGTGGGGGAAAGGTGGATGGAAAGGGGGGCATGTTCTCAAGGCGCACGAGATCACCCAGAGCATTGGGGAGATGCTTGCTCTGGATAGCCAGCCCTTCTCCCTAGTTGAGCGACCAGGGCTCAGGCAGTTTGTAGTACTTCTGGCCCCATTTTACGAAGTGCCCGCATGCACCACCTTTAGCAGGACGGTGGT
The DNA here is from genome assembly GCF_001723895.1 of Crocodylus porosus. Classification (NCBI taxonomy): domain Eukaryota; kingdom Metazoa; phylum Chordata; order Crocodylia; family Crocodylidae; genus Crocodylus; species Crocodylus porosus. The sequence continues at coordinate 5,185,940 of NW_017728914.1, forward strand.
GCCCTCCCTGTATGAGACATGCAGGGAGTACTTGAGGGAGGAGCTGCACAAGGCAGGGCCGCAGGTAGCCTTGCACTTCACCTCTGATATCTGGAGCAGCCAGGGTGGTGATCACGCCTACCTCTCCCTCACAGGGCACTGGTGTGATCAGTCAGGCTGTCGGTGGGCTCTACTGCAAGCCAAGGTGCTGGATGAGTCCCATATGGCAAGGGAGATCATGGGGGCTTGTTGGGCAGGCCGAGCTCACCCACAGGTTCATGGTCACCAACAATGGGGCCAATATGGTGAAGGCTGTCCACTTTGTTGGCATCCGCTGTGTGTCACACAGGCTGCACCTAACAGTGTGGGATGCGTTGGAGGGGCACAGGGCTGCTGGCGATGGGGCCACGACCAGTACTGCTACAAGCCAGCTGATTTTGAAATGCAGGAAGGTGGCTGGCTACTTCCACCACAGCATCAAGGGGGCAAGATGCTGCAGGAGAAGCAGACAGAGCTTGACATCCCGCAGCACAGAATCGTACAGGATCTGGAGACTCGGTGGAACTCCACATACCTGATGCTCCAGAGGCTGGTGGAGCAACAGAAGGCCATCCATGAGATGGCCTTGCTTGGGGAAATAGGGATCAGTGGCCCCCTGAACAGAGCTGAGTGGGGTACCATCTCCCAGATGTTGGTGGCCATCAAGACCCTTAGCGCTGGCGATGCCCTCCTCAGCCAGGTGATCCCCATAGTGAGGGAACTGGAGAACCAAGTGGAGAAGTTCCAGGGGATCAGTGTTCCTGGCTGGGGCAGGCTGCTGTCACCAGATGTGCAGGCAATGGTTAGGCGGCTGAAGGAGGGCATCAGGAGACAGCTGGATCCCTTGCAGTCCAGTACGGTCCACAAGATGGCAAGCATATGCGACTCGGATGAAGGGGAGCATGTGCATTGGCAGCCCCAAAACCCTTGATCACTGGATGCAGGTGCTGGTGAACAAAGTCAGGGAGGCCAAAGTGCAGAGGCGAGGGGATGTGGAAGAGGGAAAGTGGTTTGCAGTGTAATTTGTTCCTTCTCAGGATCAGGCCTGAGAGACTGGAGGCAGAGTGTTTTTTGGGTGAGGAATGTGCCCCAACAGGTAGTTGGGTTTTGTTGTCTTTGATAGATTTTGGTGTGCAGTTTGTGGGGGTACTGGAGATAGTTGGCAGGTTTTGTGTTTTGAGTTGAAGGAAGTTGGCTTCAGTTCTGATGATGAGGTTAGGTGCTTGTTTGAATGTACAAGCCACGTTTCAGAGCTGGGCCTATGAACTGTACTTCATCATCGTCCTAGGTAGTAGGTACAGAAACTCATGGACTCAATATATACAGTGGAGTTCTGGCACACTGCGACCTGCCGGACATCTGACACCCCAGGCACCTCTGCGCTTTTACCTGCATCAGCCCAGCCCTGCTCCTACTGCACACAGGCAGACATTAATAAAAGTGCTCCATTTTTAAGCATCTTCATCTGACCCCTCATGCAATGAAGGTTCAGATTGTCATGGAATTGGGCCTTTTTAAAGTGCTCTGCAACTGTGCACTTGTGTTTGGTCATGACTGTAGAGCACTTTCAGGGGCCAGATCAGGCAAAATTGTCATTTCTGTCTGCACCTTTTGAGTTTACACAGATTCACAGAAGTTTAGGGCTGGAAGGGACCTCATGAGATCATTGAGTCCAGCTCCCCGCTCTAGGTAGGAAAGACTGCCTGGCTCAAATAACCCCAGCAAGGTATGCATCCTGTCTCCTTTTGAAGATCTCCAGGGTAGGTGCTTGCACCAGTCCTGCTGGGAGCCTATTCCAGTCTGGTCACACGAACTACGAAGAAGTTTTTCCTTACATCCTTAATACATATATTAAGTCTGAAATCTTCTTCTAGGAATTTATGGCTGTTGCTTCTGGTTTTCCCCTAGGGCACATTGGTAAGTACTTGTTCACTTAGTCCCTGATGCTCTCCCCTGATATATTTGTAGCTGCTACCAATCTTCCTGAAGTCTTCTCTTTTCTAGGCTGAACAGTCCTATATCTGTCAGCCTTTCGTCGTATGGCTTGCTCTTTAGGCCTCTAATAATACGAGTGGCTCTTCTCTGAACTCTCTCAAGCTTCTCCGCATCCTTATTGAAGTGTGGCGCACAGAACTGGATGCAGTTCTCCAGCTGTGGCCTCACCAATGCTGAGTAGAGAGGGAGAATAACTTCCTTAGTTTTAGGAATTCCTTAGTTTTAGGAGTTCTGTAAATGAGCCCTCCCATACACCCAGTTAAGCAGTCAGAGATCTGTTCTGAATCTTGTGGTCCACTGGACCTGTGTGGCTAAGGCACCCTGGTTTCTGCTGGACCTAAACTGGATGTCTTGTAAATCCCAAACTGGCAGCATTTACTGAAAGGAATCAGGAATGTGTGATAAGACCCGGACCCAATTGGTTATGTTAAGTAGCCTGATATTGAACCTCACCCTGCCTCTGCAGGATCCTGTGCTGCATTTCTGGAGAGGCAGGGCAGCAGTTGCTTAATGGCACCCCCGCTCTACCAGATCCCAGGCTTCTGCAGAGGCTGGCACCACTGGAGGCCTGAATTCTGGAGGTGTTAAGCACCCACTCTTCCATTCAAAGTCAGTGAGAGCTTGCAGGATTTCAGCACTTTGAAATCCTGACTGTTTCATGTGGGGTACAAAAGGGGAAGCATGCTGAGTCTATATGAAGTTTCAAGCTCTCTTGGCATAGGTTCTGTCTTTTTGCCATATGTTTGTACAAGAAAGCTCATAGTCTATAGCAGAGGCTCCTTCGTGTCACCACACTACTCTTGCTATTGAATGCTAAGTCAATTGCTGAGTCTGAAAACGGGGCTTTAATTGGAAATCAAGACCAGCCTGAAGTAGTGGAACTGAGTACTTCAGGGGTGGTCCCTTTCTCTTTTTAGTTGCTTCAGTTCCATACTCAGTTCAATGTGATTCCACTGAGAGGAGGTGTGACATCTGGTGTGTGTGTGTGTGTGTGTGTGTGTTGGGGGAGAACTGGTCCCATTGTATAGGTGTTGTGTTCAACGCAGGGTGGTGTTTACAATATGGTTTAGGGGAGTGAGTGGGTATTGTAATTTCAGAAACCACATTACACGTGTGTGAGAGGGGAGGTAAAAGCCCCCCAACATGTCCCAGGACCTTTCCCGACGAGCCCCGGTGCTTACCATAGGGAAGGTGACAAGCGGCAGCTGTGGGGAAATGCCAGTGCAGGCTCGGCAGTTCCGCAGCTGCCTGAGCCTGTGCATTGGTGAGCCCTGGGGGCAGGGCCTTGAAGAAGCGTGGGCTGCTCAAAGAGCAGCTGGGGAGAGAATCAGTTTGCCAGGAGGAGAGGAGCAGCACGCCAGCCAGGAGACATGGATGGCAAAGCCAGGCAGCAGCGGAACCGAGTGTGGGGAGGGAAGCTCCAGCATCAGCCGGGGAAGCCCGGCTGCAGGAACAGGGAGTCCAGGCTCTGGGAGCCGAAGATCACTGGAGGGCCACGGCAGGGACAAGCAGTTCTTCCTCACAATCACGGGCAAAGCCACAGCCACACCAGAGAGCTCAGGTACTGTGGCAGGGAGGCGTAAAGAGCAATGGCAAAACCCTGCAGCCAGCCCAGTGAAGAGGGAGGAGCAGGAAGCAGCTGCGGCGGAGCCCTACAGGGAAGTGGCAAGTATCACTAAGTGGTGGGATCAGGAGTGATTAACTCCTAGTCAGCTGGTCCCTGGGAAGAATACACAGAGAGACTGACAGATTCCTTCTCCCGTCCTAGGGGACAGAGGGGTTCTGGGAGCCAGAATTGTAGATGTCCGTCGGCAGATGCCGAACACCGTTTTTTTAGTTAAGAATTTTCCTAAGTTACAGTTACCTCAGGCCAGGGCAGGTTTAGTTGCCTGAAAGTTGATCTGAAGACTAGGGATTGACTCAGAAGAGATTGAAGGCCGGAAAGACCCGACCCCGGTTGAGGCAGGTAACGTGGATGAGAAGAGATCATCCCAGAGAAGACTACAGGGAGCAATGTCTTCCCAGGCTGTGGATGTGGTAAGGATGGGGTAAAGGGGAGGTTTGGAGCCCCATGAAGAAAGACCAGGGTCAAGACCCCTTTGGGACCACCGACAGGGAAATGCCTCCCTATCAAACAACACTGAAGACATGGCAGGTGAGTAGGGGCAGCACCCAAAACCATCTAGGTGGCCCCAGGTTGCAGTCTCACCCTGACATCGCTAGAAAACAAGGCACTGACCAGAAAGGGGCCGAAGCCTTACAACACCTACCAGCGACAACGTGTTTAAAAAGCTGTTGCTTCCTGAAGTCTGGTTTTCATCCCAAACTGATTGCATTCTGCCAGCTGGAGTTTTGTTAACCGGGAGGAATCCTCCCAGGAACCTTTAATAACAGAGCCAATCTTCATAAAACCTGGAAAAATAAACCAGGAGACCTCATTCTGCTTTAGGCTTTATCTGTAGGGACATGATTCTGTTCCCATGTACTCCCCACACCCACTAGGTAGGATGAAATATTTATTTGAGGGCTTTTGTTTCTAAATGAAGAAGTGTAAAATGATGAGGAGTAATAGTGCCATTAATATTAAATAGTTTTAGGGAGGAGAGGGGGGACTGGATGGCTCAGATTCTGGCAAATGTTATGTGGAGACTGGCACAAACACAAAGTGGGGCACAAAAGGGGAAGCTGTTTCTTTCTAGGGTCACAAGGGTATGACTTAGATGGGTAATAAAGGCTGGTCTGTATCGTGAAGAATTAGGGTCTGGAAGACTTTTGGGTGATGATAACTCAACCATAAGCTAATATGGGTGAGTTGTTTTTATATGAATACAAATAGTGGGCTTGATCCTACCTCAGATTGATTCATATATGTTAGGGTTGGAAGTAACCTCAGTAGGTCATCGAGGTCGACCTCCTGCCCAGGGCAGGAAAAAGCACTGCGGTCAGACAGCCCCAGCTAGGTGCCTGTCCAGTCTCCTCTTGAAGACCCCCAAAATGAAACTATGAAACTATGAAGATAGGGAGAGCACCACCTCCCTTGGAAGTCCATTCCAGATCCTGGCAACCCTTACTGTGAAGAAATTCTTTCTAATGTCTAACCTAAATCTGCTCTCTATCAATTTGTGGTGGTTGTTCCTAGTTACTCCAGGGGGTGCCCTAGTAAATATAGAATCTCCTATTCCCTGCTGCCCTCCGCTGATGAATTTAGGCAGCCACAACAAGAGCACCTTTCAGCCTTCTCTTGCGAAGGCTGGAGAGATCTAGGTCCCTCAGTCTCTCCTCATAGGGCCTTGCCTGCAGGCCTCTAACCATACTAGTGGCCCTCCTTTGAACCTTCTCAAGATTATCCGCATCCTTCTTGAAGTGTGATGCCCAAAACTGGACATAATACTCCAACTGTGGCCTGACCAGTGCCGCATAGGGGTGAAGCATCACCTCCCTGGACCTATTCGTCATACATCTTCTAATGTATGATAAAGTGTGGTTAGCCTTGTTGATCACTTTGTCCCATTGACAATTCAGGTTCATCTTGGAGTCAGCTATGACTCCAAGATCCTTTTTCGCTGCTGTACTGCTGAGACGGTGATCCCCCAGCCTGTAAGTGCGTTGGTTGTTCTTTTTTGCCCAGGTGCAGCAGTTTACACTTGTCTTTGTTGAACTACATCTTATTTCATTCTGCCCATTTTTTCAATCTGTCCACATCCACCTGGATCCATTCCCTACCCTCTGGTGTGTTAACTTTGCCCCATAATTTGGTATCATGTGTGAACTTGGAAAGGGTGCTCTCCACATCCTTGTCCAAGTCACTGATGAAGACTTTGAATAGCACCAGTCGAAGTACCAAGCCTTGTGAAAGTCCACTGCCCACATCTTTTCAGGCTGATATCGACCTGTCTACCACCACCCTCTGGGTGTGACCCCTAAGCCAATTTGCCACCACCTGACCGTGTAATCATCTACATCGCAGCCTGCCAGTTTATTTACAAGAACAGAATAAGATACCTTATCGAAGGCCTTCTTAAAGTCTAGGTAGATGACATCTACCTTGACTCCTGCTTCTAAGCATTTTGTGACCTGGTCATAAAAAGAAACAAGGTTAGTCAGGCAAGATCTACCTGCAGTGAATCCGTGGTGATTTTCTTTCAGCATTATTTCCCCTGTTGGGCTCCCACAAATGTGATCCTTAATGATTTTTTCCAGAGTTTTCCCAAGGATAAAGGTGAGACTAAATGGCCTATAGTTTCCTGGTTCCTCCTTCCTCCCCTTCTTGAAAATAGGGACCACACTGGCCCTTTTCCAGTCCTCTGGGACCTGAGTGGAGCACCCTGAGTGCTCAAACAGCCATGCCAGCAGCTCTGCTATGACACTGGCCAATTCCTTCAGCACCCTTGGATGAAGTTCAACTGGACCCACTGATTTGGACACACCCTGCCCCTCCAAGTGCCCCTTCACTAAGTCTCCACTCTCAGTTGGTGGGCTGGTATTCCTCCTGTGTCTATTTATGATCCAGCTGGGAGATTTGTCTTGGTCTGTGTCTAGGAATACAGATGCAAAGAACTCATTGAAGAACTCAACTTTGTCCCCCCTTCTCTGTCACCAGTTGCCCTAGTTTGTCCTGTAGGGGTCCTATGCTATCCTGTGCCTTCCTTTTGCTCCCTATATACCTGAAGAAGGACTTTTTGTTGTCCTTAATTTTTGTCGCCAGCCTAAGTTGTAAACCTGCTTTGGCCTTCTTAACTGATTCCCTGCAAGTGCGAGCCAAGGAGGTATATACTCCTCCTTGGTAGCTACCCCCTGTTTCCACAGCTTATATACTCTTTCTTTGCCCTTAGGCTTTCCTGGACTTCCCTATTCAGCCAAGAGGGCTTCTTGGCCCCTTTGCCTCTAATGCGCAGTGGAATTGTCTCCTGTGCCTGTAGGATCGCTCCCTTGAGGAATGACCACCCTTCCTGGACCCCCATTTTGCCAGTGGTCTTGAGCTTTAACACCTCATTAACTAATCTCTTGACACACTGAAGTTAGCCTTTCTGAAGTTTAGCACTTCTGGTTAGTCCTGCTGGTTAGTTTATCTACCCTTTGCCAGATAGTGAATTCAGTCAGTCGATGGTCACTATCATCTAGGTTACCTTGTGCCTGCAGATTCCGCACCAGGTCATCCCCTGTAGCTAACACCAAGTCCAGCAAGGCATTTCCCCTAGTGGGATTGTATACTTCCTGCGTTAGGTGGAGGTCCTGAATGCTGGTTAAGAACCTACGTGAGCAGTTAAATTTGGATTACTGCTCCTCCCAGCACATGTCAGGGTAGTTTTTGATCACCCATGGCAACCATATCTCTCGACTGTACAGCCTCTGAGAGCTGTCTGGAGAATTCCAGATCTAGCTCATCCTCCTGCTGTGGCAGTCTATAGTAGACCCCCGGTACCAAGTCCCTTTTCCTCTGGCCCCCTTATATCCTGACCGACAGTACCTTGGTTTGGCCCTCCTCTGATCCCATCTTGATTATGGATGTATATTGTTCCTTAACATAGAGGGCAACACTCCCTCCCCTTTTTCCCCCCACTCTATCCCACTTGTACAACTTGTAACCCTCAATGCCTACTGCCCAATCATGAGTAGGGTCTCACCAGGTTTCAGTCCAACCAGGTCAAAGTTGTTGCTTGCAAGCAGGAGTGCAGGTTCCTCCTGCTTGTTCCCATGCTCCTAGTATTAGTGTAGAGACATTTAAACCCCCCAATGGGTGTCCTTGGTGCCCCGCTGTCCTGATGTCTGTCAGGCACCTTAGTGCTTACCTGGGCTGATCCAGAGCATTGCACGTGGCTCGCTGATCCTAGGTTCTCCTTATCCTCTGCGTCCCCATCCCCCGATGTTTAAAGTTTAAAGCTCTTTGGAGGAGATCAGCCAACCTGTAAGAGAACAGACTTTTACCTTTAGAAGACAGATGAAGACCATCTCGTCCCAGGATGCCTCTCTCACGGGAGTGCGGATCATGGCTATAGAAGCCAAAACTTTCATGATGGCACCAGCTCCGTAGCTGCAGGTTGACTTCCCTGATGCAATTGTCCTGATGCTGAAGGTGACCGCTGACTGGAAGGGTGGACAAGAAGACCACCTGTGCCTTCAACTTCCTAAGCCTGACCTCTTAAGATAGAGTTAATAATATTTGGCTCTTAGCACATTTCATCCATAGAATATGTATCTCTGTCCAAGAAGGCAGTTTTTCTGAAGCGGACCCCAAAAGAACTGCTCTTCTGGTGTGGTTCAGTATCCTCCAAGGTGCAGTGGCTTTAAGCCCAGTTTATGGAAATGGGAGCCTCGTCGCTTGCTTGCTCTGAGGGCCATAAGGCTAAGGGCAGGCAAAACTTGGGTTGGGGGGCTTGGCCTGCAAGTAGGATGCCCGCCAAAGGTTTTGGAAACAGCTGTGGGTGAAGGATGTTTGCCAGTAGTAGGGCCACTTACGGTTCTGGAAACTTGGATTTGGAATTAGCTTTGGCTAATTTGGCCATGGAGACAAATTAAATAAAAAAAAATCATCCGTAGAGCTCAAAGTATATAATGAAGGGGTCAGTATCATTATCCCCAGATGGGCCTGCTATCTGCAGCTTAGTTTCTGGGTCCTGTGTCACTTTAGAACAGGGGTGGGCAATTATTTGCCCACCCCTGCTTTAGAAACTCTGCTGCAGAACTACATGAAATAACAGTGAAGACTTTTATTGAATTAATCATGAAAGCGGCAGCCTGGCAGCCCCATCTCACTTTCCATGTAGAATTCCATTCATTTTACATTGGCCCCTGGCTTCCATTTTCAGCCTGCAGCAGCAGTTCATATTGCAGAAGTTGTCTGAGGGAAGAGGAGACTGCAGCACATAAAGTTGCTGGCAAGGGGACAACAGTGCCTGGGAATGCACGAGACTCAGTTTGAGATAGGAAGAAGCACGTTTGCTTCTAGAATGGTCAGTAGTGAAGTTGACTAGCATCTTGTAGACTTAGATAAGAACCACTTGACATAAAATAGGCAGTTCATGCGTGTTGGAGCTATTGTTAGGCTGTTTGCAGACTAAGAGGTGTCACTTGGGTCCCGTTTTCCAGGTTGTCTTCAGCCTTTCATTAATGTAGAGCCGAAACTGGAGTGTTTCACGCATGAAAGCTGAGATTGTGGATTTCCAGCTCTCGAGTAAGAGGCAGAATTCTAGAGTAAATTCTATAGGAGTGGGATTATGGAATGCTCATGGCCCTAAATTGCTACTACAGCACTTGTTCAGTGAGAGCAGGTTACTTATTTACAATTCTCATATGGATGAAGATGAGTTAAACTTCTACAAGTGCCATGTAGCTTCAGTGTTTGTGCTAAGGTGTGAGACTCCCTGCATCCCTGCAGAGATGCCCTGCACACACTGTACATTTAGGGCTACACAGCACAATGCAGTGTCATTTAGAGACACCCAGACTAAGTCTACATGAACTAACTGGGTGCCATGAAGCTGTATTAATGTGATACTCTGCCCATGCTAACAGACCAACAGGGCATTCCAGCCTGACCAGAGTACTGCATTAATACAATTTCACTGCTTCACTCCTGAGCTAGCTTCTTCAAAGGTAGCTTGGTTGTCCCTTCATTGGACTGCATGCTGTGTAGACAGACCCTAAAAGGTGAAGGGATGCTTTCATTGTTAGGCATCTGTTTCTGAGAACACAAAATCAGGAGTTACTTTTGAAAATGTTGCCTAAAAGTACCTGCCAGGGTGAATTCCTCCACATGAATGCAGTGGTCCTATCTTCAAAACAAACCCAAGCTTTAAAGTGGGGTGGGCAATTATTTTGCCTGGAGGGCTGCTTAACAACTTTTGGTGAGCTGTCAAGGGCCACAAGGGTAGTCCCACCCCTTGACAGGTGCCCTGCCCATCACCATCTTGGGACCTACACCTAACCCCTGACCTTTGCCACCTTCCCCCCCTCCCACTCACAAACACCACACGCACCCCTGCCTTCTGCAGGCAGGATCTCCCCTCCCCACTCACGAGCTGTCCAGTCACACACCACATGCTTGCACCTTTGCATGGAGCTCCCAGCTGGAGTGCTGGGACCCCCACGGAGGTGAAAGCACAAGAGCCCACCCAGTCCAGTGGCGCACAACCTCTGAAAGTCTGTCCCTCCCACTGGCTTTTAGAGGAGCATCCATGCCAGATAGAATAACCTGGCAGCCAGATCCAACCCACGGGCTATATTTTGCCCACTTCTACTTTAAGGGCTTCTAGCAAATAATGACCACAAAAACAGCCTTGAAACTGGCTAGAAATTGAGGGAGAACTCCCCTGCCCCCTTCTAAGCATTTTCTTGGAAGGATTTTTTTTTTCTTTTTCAGCCAGAAAACTCATTCTTGATGTATGGTGTTTTGTGTGTACTGCCATCAAGTCCTTAATGTAGATTCCATTTCACTCAGACCCTATTACAAGCCTAAAACTTTTAAGTGCTGCAAATATCACTCTCCCCACCAGTGTTCGGAAACCACATTCTTTTTTACCATTCTCTTGAACAGCATTTGCATTAATATATTGCTCCCTTCTCTGCAAAGCAGAGATCCACATTATTCTTCTTTTTCATTAAATTGGAAATATTCTATTTGTGTAAGTGGCCATTTTGTTTTTTAGTTTTTAAAGTCTCAAGAGCCCTTCCTGCTTGTGTTCTTCTTCTCTCACTCCTTTACCTCTTAGGACAAACTCTCAGCAGGTGTAAACAGTCTAGTACTTTTGGCTTCAATGGTTTAAAAACAACAGAAAAGCTACTGGGATGGTTTACATGGATTTTTACTTGGATGTAAGTAGAGAACCAAACATTACATATTTCTGCAATTGCTGGAGGCAAAACTAAGGGAAAAAATAAAGCTAAATAGCTTGTCTAGAGACATGCAAAACAAGCAACATGGATGGTAATGGGTCCATTAGATGTTTTTACAATTTTTTTTCCATTTGAAATGCTTAAGGTCACTGGAAACAGACTCAACGTGATGTGAGTTGAGTCCTTAGCTAGTTTGAATCAACATAATTCCATTAATGGCCATGGAATTATACTGGTTTACCCCATCTGAGAATCTGTCCCAGAATTCAGATCAAGTGGATTTAGTTTAGAAAATTAAAAAATTCCAGGCAGGTTTGAACTCAGGGTTTTGGCTTAATGTGTTGCAGCAATGCAAATCAAAATGTAGAAGTTTTAACAATGAAGCTTACAACAGTCTAAAAGCAATGTAAAAATCAAAGTCACCCCCATGGTTGTTTGAAATGTGACTCTAGATATATGAGTACCTCACAATGTGAGGGTTTGGGGGATCTTGGGGGTTGGTTTGGGCCTATCCCTAGCTGGGAGGATTCTTACGGTAAAAACATACAGACCCAAATCTTTCTCTCCTTGTTTTCTGTAGAGCTAAACTGCATAACTGAGAACAGAGCATGGTCCAGGGCTTTTAAGTGAAAAGGTTCAGTTCTCCGTAAGTACATCATAGGGATCATATTTTAATGATCTCCTAGGCTTTCATAAGTATCACATTAGTACTGGATTGTTTGCATGCAACCCCATATTTGCATGTCCTCCTGCATGCGTTAGAGGTAAAAATTAGTGTCACAAGCAAATGAGAATGGGTGCAACTTATTGGGGCCACTAGAGATACCAGGCACCAGAAAAAAGGTGGGTAAGCAGTGGAAAACATAGAGTATAAGGGAGACAGAAGAGGGATCGATGATAAGCCCCTCCATTCTGTGTGGTCTACTGCTTTCCAGATGTTGGCAAGTGAGCAGGTGGAGGCCCAGCCTTCACAGAGAGCTGTTGTGTTAGACAGTTACAGTCAACTCTTATGTATGCTGAGGGCCTGTGGTTCAGCCCTTAGAAACACCTCTGCCAAAGCATAATAGGAACCCTGTCTCAACTACTGGAGCTGCTAGAGTCTGCAGAACTAGTTCAGAAGCCCATTTGGAACTGGCCTTTTCATCGAATTTCCCTGCCATTCTGTGGGCAGCCCAAGTTGTGTTTATGGTGTTAGCCTAAGTAGTTAATGGTTTTGCAAGTGGCAGTGAATTCATTGCAGCTCCACTCTCCTTGAAGGCCACTCTTCTGGTCAAGCCTAATAGAGATATATGTCATGCTGGGCAGCACCTTTGTATACTGGGAGGGAGAAGAGGGGGGATGTCGGGGAAATTGAATACTCAAGCTTGGCTGTTCTGCATTTTCTGAATGACTCTAGGGAAACCTAAAGCCACCTTCATGCTGGATTAGACAAGGGATTGTATCATACAGAGGGCCAAGGATCTGGCTAAGAGAAAGAAGAGCCAAATCCACATAAGCATTTAGAAGAGGACTAGTATCTCCATTGGCTCTTCATGGCTGGGCCTTAGGAGCAGGAGCTTTATAGCATCCATATCAGTTATTCACCCTAGAAAACTGAACTGGCAAAAAATGTTGAGGAGTGTTTGTTGGTTAGCATAGCTGTATTTTATAGGCATAAGCCCCACATAGTACAAAGATGCTCCTTCATCAGTGCAAGAGTTTATTGCTGATGATGACTGTTCTCTTAACAGTCTCAATCAGTGAAAACAATCTCATAAATATCAGCCTTTAATTCATTTCCTTCACTTCCATGCATGCCTTCTGTAGATTTTTTGCAGCAGTTGATTTGAAGCCTCTTGGCCCTAGCGCATAGATCTTATTAAAAATTACCCTGTGTTTGACTGGGTGGGATTGATTTGCTGACACTAATTCCACAGCAAAATGGCTTTCATGTTTTCTCTGGTATTTTCTTCTTGCTGGAATGGAAGGACAAGCATCTGGGAGTTCCCCTCTCAGAAGTTATTTCTTTTGACTGCATTTAGAGGTCTTTCATGGTTTCTCTGGTTCATGAAAGATACTTTTATGGTTCCTCCTAAATTACTTGGCACAGCCTTTCTGAGACTAGTGCACCTGTGTGGGTGAGACTTGCCATATGAAAGAGAGCTGCTGTTTCCAGCTCTGCCAAAGGTGGCCTGTGCAGTTTCTTTGTTGCCCATCAGCAACACTGGGAAAAATGATATTTTCCTGCCTCCTAAATGAGGAGCGTGGAGCTATGCTCAGTAACAGAAACTGTAAAATGTACAAAATCATTTGCACCAGTCGCCAGAGGATTTAGTATCAAAACTGATAGAATGTGTTTACAGCAGAGGACCCCAGCCTTTCAAAGTGGTAGGCTGGGTCCTTGCAATCTGGCTGCACCGTGGGATGCCACTCCCCTCTGGTAGAGGCATGCGGGAAAGGGGACCTGCTGCTGGGTACTCAGCACCCCAGGAAAAGTCCCATTCAGCTCTTACAGTGCTCTCTGCCTAATAGGTTCAGGCCTGCACCTAGGAGGGAACTGAGAAACATTTTTAGTTTGGATGCCCCCTGAGGCGAGCAGTTCTGCATCCTACCAGTTGCTTGTGGGAATCACAGCTTTGAGCAGCAGCTACTGCCAAGTATGTGGGAGATAAAGCTTAAGGGTATTGGCCAACTGGGCCCAGCGAAAAAGGCACTGGCCAGACTTACTTGGCCCATGGGTTAATCCCTCTCCAAGCCCAGGTGTCATGATGGGGTCTGTGGCAGGGCACTCACTTTAAGGGCCTGAAGCTGGCAGCTGCCAGGTGCCTGGTAAGGGCAGCCATTTTGAGCCCTGGGCTGCCCATATAAACAGGGCAGTTTGGCTTTTGGAGGCCAGACAGCAACACCGCCTGGCTGCAGGGTTGCTGGTGTCATCTGGATGTAAGGGAGGAGCTTTAGGGGATGGTCAGGAGGTTCCTTGTCCTAGGCATGACCTAAAACTGCACCCTGCCAGGAGTGGGTGGCCTGGTGGGGCTCTCAGTGGTACGGGATCCCCCAGGAAATGCCAGGCCAGTTACCACCCCAGTGATAGGTGGGTCAAGGCGCCTTAACCTCTAGCCCCCACAACTGGGTGGGTCACCCCTTTATAGGGTCTGGAAGGTGGACCCCAGAGGAAGAACGTGAGGCCATGGACTCTCAAACCTGTCTGAACATGCCCCCGACTGGCCAATGCCAGGGCCAGGACCGGAAGGGTCGAAGGGCCAGGGGCCCACTGCGAGGGATGCCCAGAGCCGAGGGCCTGGGGTTCCGACTGGCCTGGAGGTGGGCCAGGGCTAGTAGCCCAAGGTCCCGGGGGGACCACAGCCATGAGGGGGAAGCAGTTTGGGGAGCTATGGTGCCGAGAATGAAGGTGGATGAGGCCGCCGGAATGGAGGGATCATAGTGGGGTTCAACACTAGGATTCTGGGACCCAGCAAGGGGCTGGTGATTGTGAGAACTATGGAAGCCACCTGCTAGGCTTGGGCTGTGATATAGGGGAGGAATGGAGCTGCAGATAGTGCCCCCTGGCATCGGGGCAAGAAATGGGCAGCCTCCCGCTTAATTACATAAATGAACTAATTAAAAACAAGGCATGACAGGCGAGAAGGTGGGCGGTTAGCCCAGAAACAGCTGGTCGGGCCACAGTGAGACTGGCCCGGAGCAGGCCACCTGTTACAGGGTCATACCAAGAACACCTGTCCCAGGCAGCATTGACCAGCACCGGCATGACCAGGTAAGGCGCCTCATGCCACTGAGCATCACTGGGGCTTGGCAGCTCAGAGCACCAAGTTCTGATCCCTGCTGTATCACAAGTACCCACAGTCCCTGTGCTAGATGGGTGCTCATGCGCAGGACTGGGTGGTTCAGCAGGGCTATATTAGTCCCTACTGCCCTCTTACACATGCTGCACAGCCCCACCCCAGCATTAACTTCCCAGCCTGGCCCTTGCTCCCAATAGGTGCAAGGACTACACTCCTACTCCAAGGCAGCACTTGGGATGCAGAAGGAGGAGATTGGGGTATGGGTTCCCCTTGTTCCCAGTCTGGCCGAGGAGGGCTGTGGTGACAGCCCTCTCTGCCCAACCCCTAGCGCAGCAACCTACAAATTGCCAAGTGATTTGATTCATGGAGGCATTTCTACAGCAGGTCTGCCCTGCAGAGATGGGAGGGTGGGGAAGGAAACGGGCAGTGAGCTGCTTGTTGCTGATCCCCCTTTTGCTGTGGACTGAATGCAGTCACTTATGGGGCCAGATTCAGGCTGCAGACCATAGGTTGAACACCACTGATCTACACTGCTCAATTATGGTGTTAGGTAGCATGGCACTGAAACCCAACACATGCTCCATTGGTGCTACCCCCTGAACAGGAAATAGCATAGCTGCCTTAATGCAGCTCCGCACATGTCAGTAAGCTCAGCCTCTCAGCGTTAAGACAGCTGTGTTACTTACAGCTGGGGATGTAGTGCACACAATGTGTGCAGCAGTATCCTGTAACCACCTTGATCCAGGTCAGGCTCTGTGGAGCTTAGTGCATGCTAGCATCATGCTTCTAGCAAGTTCTTTGGTGCATCCACAAAGAAGCATTTTTCAGGGGCTTATAACTTGGCCAAATATAAATGGCTTTTTCAAGAGAATGACAAAAGGTGTGTCCTTGACCCCATTGCTGTTCTCCTATAAAATCTCAGTTTCTTGATCCATGCCTTGGAGGGGGATAGATCTTTTTTTAAATTTGCTCACACAATTCTTGGCTATGGATCAGTTGTGTTTGCTGAAACTTTAAAAACAAAAACAATGTCAGGGTAAAAATCCAGCAGAGAACAGTTCAGCCCACACGCTTGGTATGTGACATGGTTATAAGCATCTGAACACAGGGACTTTTTAATGGAAAGTGTAAAGTAACACTAACAATAGGTTACCTTGACAGCTTCACTAGTAATAAGGCTTTGGGTTGGTTTAAGCCACTGAAGCCATCTGAAAGCTTCTGAATATTTTTGAGCAGAGAAAAAAAATCCAAAAATAGCAATGGGGATAAAGGACCATCAGCAGAGGAGAGTGAAATCCAGACACGGATGGGAGGTGACTGATTCAGAATCCATTGCAACTATATGTAGGATTTTGAAAAGGGGGGTGCAGATGATATGGCACATCATCACATATAGCGCACACTTTTTCTCCAGTTAAAGAGAAACTAGAGGCTTTACTGATATGCTAGGGGCTAGCACTATATTAGGCAGTTTAAAATGAAAGCAAAAACAAGATATACTTATTGGAATGTGCACTAATTTGCTAGATTATATATTAAGTTTGAAAATACACAAAACTAGGCAAAAATATTCAAAAGATATTGTATTATTACAGGTGTCTATTGGCATGCTTGGTGCTTCCCAGCATGCACTTCATTCCCCTCCAGTACTGCTGCTGTAGTGGATCCGCAAAGAACTGCCAGTCCAGATACTGCATGGGTGTTAAGGCAGTGGCTTCCCCCATGGTGGCTGCTGCCCTGTGCTATGACAGACCCCAAGTCTTAGCTCTGAAACTTCATCCACTTGGTCCTGAAGAAAGAAAGAAACAAAGAAATAGAAGTGTACTGCCAGTTTTTGGATGCTGAGGGTATAATTTAATTCTCCCATAAGAAATAGGAACACAGGTTTTGTCATATCAGACCAAACCAGTGGTCCATTCCTCCATGACTGGCCAATTCTGTATACTCAGAAATTATTTTCAGGCAGAGATGCCCATGAACAGTTTCAGCCCTAAAAATGAATGCTTTGGAAATTTGCAATCAAATTAAAACAAAGAGTTATAATGGACTGTCTTTTGCAGCCTTCATTTCAATACTAGCTACTGGCACAACTGTCATAATGGTCACTCATCATTCTCTTTTCCACCCAAATACAGAATCAGTTTATCTCTTCATATTTGCAGCTAAAAATGTTTCTAGGAGGCTAGAGAGAAAACAGAGGAGTTAAAACAATTTGACACATTATATGGCTTGGCTATAATATTTTCAATATTATTATATTGCTTTAAAACAGAAGTTTCACTTCCTTTTAGAAACTGAAATTTTACATAATGAAACAGAGAGTTTCATTGGTCAATGAGATTTAACTAGGCTACAGAGTGTTAAGAGTGAAGCTTTTTTTCCCTACTTCCCCTACTTATCGGGTCTTTCTTGTTTTGTGCTTTTTCTTCTCCCCCTCTCGCATTCGTGCATGCACACTTCCTGGGCTCTCCATGGTATTTATGGAATGGCTTTTGCCATTCTGCTCCATTCCTTTATGGAGAAGTGTAATGGAGAATGCAGTCTGGCTTCTCGCAGGCACTTGTCATGCAAGCATTATCCCAAAGCACTTTACAAAAGCAAAGGCTTAGATCCTAGTTCTGTGGGAATTATGTGGAGGCAGTCATAAGTATAACTCCCTCAGACACACCCTACAATAAGTGAGAGCTTCTTGCTAAAGATGTCTGCCTCTTTCCTGAATAGATTTGCAAGATCTTTACCTTCCCTGAGACACAGGAAGCATTTCAGATCTTATGGCCTTTTCTAGACCCCCATCTGTGTCATAGCAGCATTGTTTCTTTTGGTCAGGGCCTCTCTGGACTGTGAAATGTTCTTATTCTTCAGCTATAGCAATGGTTCTCAACCTTATTAGACTTAAGGCACCCCTCAGAAAATGGCAGCTCCTTGTTTTTACTTGTTTTTTTAGCTATGGAAAAATAATAGCTCAATTCTTCTGTTGCAAAGAACTCAGAAAGACCACAGCAGCTGTGAATGCTTTTAAAACTGGGTTCTTATTTGAAATCTTTGGGTTTATCTTGTGGATCATGTTTGCACACTGAACAGTTCTAACATTGTGTGGCCCTCCGTAGCACCCTTGAAAGGATCTCAAGCCACCTCAGGGTGCCATGGCCCCCTGGCTGGGAATCACTGAGCTATAGTGAAACTGTTCCAGTGTTTCCATCTTGTGTAGAGGAATCCCAGGTGCTGTTACATCTGTGTCATCTAACATTGTTGAGGGGGCTGAGCTGGCACTGTTGTAAAGATGTCCACCATCCAGTGTCCCCTCTAAACTGCACATGTGTGTGGCCACACACAATATAAAATCATGCCATGCAATAATTTTTTAATGCTGCGCACACAGTGACGTAGTGATGTGGGATGGGGGGAAGGATGGAAGGGGGCCACGGCCCCT
>NW_017728914.1:5204093-5217464 GCF_001723895.1 Crocodylus porosus
TGCCCAGTGCCGTAGCAAGGGGGTACAGATGACCCTCCACTGCAACTACCAGCTTTGCATCCAGCCACTTGCCACTCGCCTCAGCCCGGCCATAGGCACACTGAGATACCCACGCACTCCTAGCCAGGATTGCTTATGGATTGCTAAACCTTAGAGGGAACATAGCCACCATCTACTGTGATTGACATTGGATGTCACACAAAGGGAACTCTGGGGCAGCTTCAGCATTACCAAGACATCACGGTGGAAGCCTACCCTAGCTGGGACACCCCCAAGCATGTGACTGCTGTGGAGTTGCCTCCAGCATGGGCAAGTCCAATGTCTCAAAAACAGCCATAAAGGACCATTTTGGAGAGTCCCTATCAGCATGTTTCTGAGCATCAATGGAAACAGGGGGTGTTATCTGCTCAGTAGCACCCTGCCTGCCCTGTGGTGAGCACATACTCTTTGGTTCTTGTGAAGTGTTTCCTACTACCATGACTTCAGCTCCATGAGGGAGAGCCATGTTGAAGACCCTGGTATATCTGCTGGGAAGATATGTATCACTGGTGCTCTAAGCATGTCACATGGGCCAGATCTGAACCAGGTCAGATGACATGATGATTCAAATGCTGGCAGCTGCCTGCATCCATTTCTCTATAAACATCCGCACAGGTGGAGAAATGCAGGTGCTAGCTGTAATGAAAGCAAAGGTTATACCTGCTAAGAGGAAAACACTTATTCCTTGTTCCATGGAAGGAATAAGGAAAATTGTTGACACAACTTAAATTGATCAGGAAGTGGCAAATGTTTTCAGTAAAATTTGTCACAGAAAAAGCACTAAAAAGTCCTAAACAGGTGAGCAGCTCTCGCTGTGCGACAGCTGGGCGGCAGCCATGACTCCCTACTGCACTTCAGCCTGGTAGTCCCACAGTCCTTTTCTGGCACCCTCCATTTGATATAGCAAGGAAATGGGGTAAAGGCAGCACTAAGTGGAGCGGGTTTGGGTTTGCCATGGTTTTCTGGGGAACTTTACCATTTGCAAAGCTAAACCTGTGGGGAGACAATAGATATCTGACCACCCATTTTATCACAGCCCCAAATACCTGGCTGTTGGATAACTATGGAGTAGGACCTGAATCAAAACCCTACTTTCAGTCATAAGGCTCTATGCCTCACAGTGCAAAATATTAGGGGTGTGCGAAGTGGGCCCTATTCAATTCGGATTCGACCCAAATCAGGGACAGTGGTTTGATTCGGATCACTGCCCTGATTCATTTCAGTTGAATCTGAAGAGTCATTGCTGATTTGGAGAATCGGCAATTCAGACATAGACACAGTTTTAAGTTTTTTCTACATACCTCAAGGTAGCAGGCATGGCTCGTGAATGCTATGATGCTGGGGCGGATGGAGCATCCCACAGGAGCGCGGAGGGGGCCCTCCATGTGTTCAGTGGTGAACCTGGAAGTGGATTGGAAGTACTTTGGTACACCTCCGGGTCTGCTGGGGAGCACACTGGACCCCCCATGCCCCCCTGCGCCCCCTCAGCTCAGCAACCAGCTGTGGGAGGACCCCAGGTGCTCCCCCCAGACCCACAAGGCACCAGTTGCTGAGCTGGGGGGTGGGGTGGCACCCAACGCTGTCCCCCAACAGACCTGGCAGTGGACTGGAAGTGCTTCTGGTCCACTTCCAGGTCTGCAGCTGAGTGCACTGGGGAGCCCCCTCTGCTTCTGTGGGACACTCCAAGCACCCCAGCATCACAGCACTCATGAGCCTCTGCTACCTAGAGATATGTAGAAACAACATTTAAAGCTGTGTGTATGTTCAAATCTCTGAATCAATTCAGAGGGTTCTAATTTGATTTGGAGAGATTAAAGGGATCTCTGATTTGATTCAGATTCAGAGATTCAGCCACCAAATCAGACCGAATCTCCGTTGAATCAAATCAGGGACTGAAGCTTCACACAGCCCTACAAAACATCCTTGATTTTTGTTGATTTCACTGCAAGTGAAGGGTGCTCAGTGCTAGTCAGGAGTAGGCTTATGGCATGGCTTTCTGACACTGGAGGTTCCTGGATGTATGCAGTTCTAGCCATCCGCACAAGACTATTCTCCAGCTTGCTCTCATAAATGGCAGTCTGCTCCATTACTATAAACTGCTCACTCACTGTCTGTGCATCACTAACTAAAGCATTTGCTGCCAGAGAATATCCCAGTGCCTGCATGACTCCCTCTCCTTGATAGTAATTAGAAGTACACTAACGATGTTTATCCACAGTGGAATACTGGCATGGAAAATTTTGATGCTTCCAATTTTCTTCATCATTGCATTTTAAAAGACAATTTGCAAACAGACTCTGATGTCTTGTTCTTCCTGAATCAAGACCATTTGCTGGCATCTTTGCAAAGCTGAGCATTATTTAGTAGGACTGTGCAAAACGGCACCATTCTGTTTTGACTTGCGTTTCAAGGTTTCGAGGGAACAGCTTTTCATTTTGAATTTTGTTTTGATTTGAAACCAGTCCCATTTTGTTTAGTCGAAACAATGACACTGTTTTGATGCTGTTTTGATGTTTCGCCTATATGCTATAATGGGGAAGCTCAAAACAGCCTCTCTCATCCGGCAGGCAGATTGGGGGCCACAACCCCGGAAAGGCTGCGGGGGCTGTGCCAGTCCTCCCAGGGTTGCAGACCCCTGATCTGCCTGCCAGATGAGGGAGGGAAGCCAGGTGCTGCCACGTGGGACTGGCAAGCTGGGGAAGGGAACTGAGCCCAATCGCTTAGTTCCCCTCTCCAGTGCTGTGATTGATGGGGCTGGGGACAGGAACTGAGCCCAGCCAGACTGAGTTCCCCTCCCCAGTGCTGCAAGTGGGCTGGGGAAGGGAACTGAGCCCAACCTGATTGCAGCTCTGTGGAGGGGAATTGAGCCCAGTCTCAGTACCCTTCCCTTGCTCTGTGGTCAGCTTTCTGCAGCCTGGCTGCGGGAAGTGGGGAGAGCCAGGGCTGTGCTCCCGGCTGAGCTGCATGGGGCTGTGGAGCCGCTGGGAGCAGAGTTCTGGTTCTCCCCTGTCTCCCACCACCTGGCTGCTGGCTGCTTCGAAACTTGAAACATTTCAAAACTTTTGAAACATTTCAACCGGCTTCGTTTTGTTTTGAGGCTGTTTCAAAGCCCTTCATTTTGTTTTGATTTTGCTGTTTTGAGCTCGAAATGAATTGAAACTGTTGAAACGAAACAGCCACTGAAATTTCCCACAGCTCTATTCTTTAGCACGGACCTTTTCTCCTGGTTGTTAACATAGCAGTGGATTAAGGGATGTTTGCTCCATTCACACTGCAAAAACTGAGGGTTCCAAAATCATTCAGGTAATTTAGATCACTTGTCCCCATTCAGGTCAGTGGAGAATCCTAAGTAGAGGTCTGACCTGCAGTGCTTTACAACTTGTGATTATTCTTCTCCATTCCAAATTAGTGCAAAACAGGCATTAGAAATGACCAGATCAGGATGTTCTGTACCCTCTAGAGATGATATATTGTACCCACTCTTCTGCACCTCATAATGTGAGCGCAAAGCACAGAAGCAGGTTCAGGGGGGAATTGATAGGCCGATATGTTTCCTTCAGGGGAGGGTGTAACCCAACAGGAAGGGGAGTGGGGGACTGTAGTTGGGCTTTTGTACATTTAGTAGATCTCAGGCCTTATACTCAGGTGCTGAACACAAAGAGCACAGCTGCAGTTTGCATGTGGCACATTTTGGGGCAGCTTCCCAGCCCTGGCTAAGTCCCATTTACAGGGCTACAGCAGCACATGAGGCTCTTGAAGTTGTCCTAAAAGAGAAGATGGAGATCCCCTCCCACCAGGGTTATAATAAGCACTTGTGCTCCACCTCCACTGAAAAGGTAGGGCAGACTGGGAGATGGCATGGTAGTGGCTGGAGGGGACGGTGTTAGACTAGCTCCCTGCGTCTGTGCCAACTAGCATTAGTTAAGGAAGTCTCTCTGAAGCAGATTAAAAATCAGGATGATGCTTTTAGAGAAATGAGATTTATGTCCCCTATTTTTTCAATGAAAATTCAAAATTTTGCCTCATTCAAATTGACTGAAATTGGAAATATAAAAATCTCAAAGCAGGTGAAGTGCTGAGTACCTGCCACTCCCTCTGAGGTCAGTGGGAGCAGAGGGGGCTGAATGCCCAACATAGGGCTTGTGTTAGCAACAGCAGTGCATGCAATAAAAAATAGATTTAAAATCAGCGGACACTTTGAATGCTTCAGAGCTGTATTTATATTCACAACTCTTTTAAAGGCTCAGGATTTATCTCCATTCTGTAAAAGAACCTTATTAAAGGCTTGTGGATGCGCCACTCCTGAATAATGAGGGCAATCCTGTCTCAGGAAGATAAATTCCAATATAATGATGACATTGTCCTTCCTTATTATAACACTCAGTCAGCACCTCATTTAACTGGTGTTTTACCTAAAGATTTTGACAGGATGCTTTAGCAATGGAAGGATAATACAGTGCTTTTTAATTGCCACTGACTCTAAAATTAGCCTTTTTATGTGTTTTGAATTAATTGATGTGAAATTCTTTGGTGGAAAACTGTTCATAAATGCGGTCACTGTTTTTGAGAGATTTAACCTGGAGCACCTCTAGTACTGCTGAGTACCCATTTCTTGAATCCTAGCTATGTGGAGCTGAAGGTGCCCAATGTGACTGACATTTTTGGCCAAGGTTGGAGTGTTGTAGCCATGATGGACCAGAAAGGGTATGAAAGACCAGGATTTTTGTGGTATCTTTTATTGGACCAGCTATATATTTGGGAGAGCTGATAGACAAGCTTTCAGGTATCAGGTGGCATTCTTCAGGTCCCTTGTCAAAGGAACCTAGGACAATGAATGGTTTAGAAATTGCAGATCAGTGCCCCTTTCAGATCATACAAAGAGAAGGAGATTCTAAGTCAAACTGAAAGGCAGCAAATTGAAGAATACTTGAGAGAGTGTCTTTTTGAATGCAGTAGTTGATCCAGAGTCCTGTTATGCTAGAGATTTGTACAAATCTGGAGGTTCTGACCACAAAATGTTTACAGCATCCTACAAAGAAAATAAAGAGGGAGATGGAAAGATTCCTACAATGTGAACAGACCCAGATACATTGGATGCTTTTATCACTTGGTTTGGGTTATTTTTATCTTATTGTTAATTCTATTAACAAACAAGGCTTTTTGCCACCTACTCTGAGCACAGTTGCATTCGGACCAAGCCAGAATCACAGTTTAGTTTCTTCTTTACACTCTTTCTGGTGAGAATCATTTGGCCCTGCCTCTAGAGCCAGCTCACTTTACACCCTTTGTGCCAACTGAGTGGCCAATGACTGGCTGTTAGGGTTGGGGGTTGTAACAGGGAATTCGTACTCTGTTACAAAGAAACAGAACGGGAAGAGTTTTTTAGTGAACCAGACAAAGGCAGCTGACAAGGCTGGGGTTAATAAACAGCCTTGTGGTCAGGACAGCTAATAAGGTATCTGACCGGAAGAAGGTGGGGCTTGGCTTGGGAGGCATAGAAGCCTAGAGCCTGAGCAAGAGGGCAGTCTGTTCCTGGAGGCTGCTGGGGAAAGAATTCTGCAGAGAGAGAGATGTCAATTGCACGGTGATCGATTGGGTGTCTGCTGGGCTGGTGATGTTACATAGAGCTGAAAGCTGGCAGGGGACTTAAACCTAGAGGAGTAGGGGTCTGTACACAGTTAGTGGGCTAAGAGTTTAGTTATGGCCCAGGGCTTATGGTTTTGGTTTGAGTTTTGACAGGTAGTTTGTGTTTGGGACTACAAAGGTTTGGAGGTCCCATCTGTGTCTGCAGGGTATGTGACTGCCTTGAGCCCTGCCAGTGGTAAGGCAAATAGTTAGCGTAGTGGAGAAGGGGCCAGGGATCCAGTGCCTGAGAAGGGCAAGAACCAGGGTTAGGGAGTTGTAGTCCATGAAGGGCAAAATCGGGTGGGGGACAAAGTCCAAGAGGGGCAGGCGTCAGTGTCTGATGGAGTAAGATCAGGCCTGGGGCATGGAAGCCAGGTTCAGCATAGTGGGCCTAGGCTGGGAGGTGGCCATATCAATAAGAAGCTGGAAAGCAGACACCCCACAAGGGTGTGTCGGCTTTGAAGTGGCCTACCAAGGTGATACTGAGTAACATCTGTGAGGCATGGGCATAGCTAAAGAGGCAAATTTATCTTTTGAGGCAAGAGAGACCTTAAGGTCTGGATGGGCCCAGAAGGCTCACTTAGCTCTCAAGAGGTCTGAAAAGGAATCACAAGGTCGAAGAGGGTGAACTATCCGAAAGAAGGGCAAAGCCAAAACCTGGGCCTTGGAGGTAGCCTCTTTTCTCATACGTTAGTTGATGACATCAAGGTGTGGCAGGAAAGAGAAATGGAAGAGTGTTTAGGGAGGCCAAGCAGGTCAGGAGCTACATGACTACCAGGGGGCAACATGGCCACTCCTGGGGGTATGATCGTTACAGGGGTGGAGACTCAAATTTCCCTCCATTCCCATTCACATCCCCCACTCATGGATGTGAGGAAGAATAACATCCTGATGAATGATAGACATGGCCAGTGCAGAAGAGTAATGGGGCACCTACTTTCCCAACACAACTGTGCAGAAAAGCCCCTTACTACATAGTTGTCGCTGCCCTTAGCCTGGCTATTACATGATGGTTTGATTCTTGTAGGTGTTATAGAGGATGTTTGTGTAGGCGGGCAAGGGAGCAGCCTCTTGAGTCCACTTGGGGAAGGAAATGTGTGTATAGGGAAGGCTGTAAAGGGAAGTGCAGAGATGCTGCCAGGAGGGGGCAGACAGGCAGTCATGCCTGGAGTCACTAGATCAATGAGAGGGACAGAGGGCAAGGCAATAAGAAACTACAGTAAATGGAGGGTCTTGAAGATAAGGACAATAAGCTTGGCTTGGTGCTGTAGGAGACGGTTAGAATGATCATCAGGATAGTGCTATGTGGTTAGAGTCATGGACAAGAAAGGATATATTCTTGGCTACGGAAGTTAGTGCCAAAGAAACAGCATTGCAACCTTTGATGTTATCATAGGGACAGATGAGCAATTTGGGTCCTCACAGAAAAGCCATAAGTAGGGCCTGCTTCCATTCTGGCCCACATCAGTGGTAATTCCCCTGAAGTCACTAGATAAGCAATAGCAGGGCCAGGCTCCTAGCCTTTGCAGTGCTATGGGTCTTGACTAAAGCTGGTCTGAGGAAGGTAGTGCTGCGCTCTGTGTATGAACTGGTTGTGTTCCTACTGGGAGCCTGCTATGCTGGAAAAGTGCTCTCTCTAATTTTCTCTCTCAGAGTGGTGACAATTCCCTGTGTGCTGCACTAATTCTCTTTTTTTTCCCCTTGCGAATGGGGTTGATTGTTTGCAGGATGCGGTGTTTCTTTGGTCAGCTGAGGCTATGTTGTTGCTTAAAAGAAAGAACCCACTGCATATTACACGCTATTAGATGAGTTTGTTCATGCACGTCCTAGGTGCAGTGTGAAAGAAATACAAAGTTCAAATAAATCAATAACAACTTGTCAAGCAGCAGCCGCCTGCCCAAACGTGTCTGCTGAGGAGGCTCATTCACATGCACAAGCCCCAGTTTCTGAGCCAGGAATATTAGCAGCAGTCTTATGTGTTTCTGTATCTTGCCATCTTCTGTGGTGTTCAGTGCCATGATGGGTCTTTTGGTGCATTTCTCTGTTGTGTCAGCCTCAGTGTAGTGCCATTTTCTGGGTCATGTCCATGTAATGTCCTGCTGGGTTGTGCTCTGCCAAACATAAATAGGCCACATAAGGTCATATCATGGTCATAACCTGCGTCATGACAATGCTATCCCTTCCATGCCAGATGATCAAGTGAAATGTCACATTGTTCTTTAGTGTACAGTGCCCCGCAGTGTGATACCATACCTTGTGCTCAGTGCCATGATTCTGTTAGTGCAGTTCTTGTTTCTGTACCATACAGGCCCAGACAAGGGGAATTGCACAAGTATAACCAGCAATAATGAACATCAAAAACTTAAAGGCATCAATTTGATGTGGGATCTCTGAAGCTTGAAAGTTATCACTTCGTATATCTGTTCTGTGCTAGAAGAAAAATAAATGATGCATGACAACTGTGCATACAGAAACACTTACAGCTCTAACTCTGAACAGTGTAGCTGGGGTGGCACCTTGGAGTCTATGGACTTACACTGGATTTATATTGGCTTAGGTGAAATCAGAATCTGGCCCTCTGTCTCTAATGGAAGTTATCAGTGAAAACTGATCTGAGGTGAAAAGAGACTGTTAGAAAAGGATGGATTTTGATGTATTGTGGGAACTTGGTCTTTTGTGCAAAAATCATTGTACACCTCTCCAGTAATTGATTGAAAATGTATCAGGTTTCTGGGTTAGTAAGGAAGATTTGCCTTATAATTCTAGGACCTGTTGAACAGCCAGAGGGGAGAGGGCTTCTCTTGGTGACTGGTTATTACTTGTATGTAACAGAAAAACGCTTCTGCCTAAATTGAGTGTATACCCTCAAGTCCTTAATTCCCTCATCAGACACTTATCCCAGATCATTTAAAATAATTGTTTAAATGGAGCAAGTAGGTGAGATTTGTCCCAACCCTCAGCCTACTGAAGTCATGGAATGACCCCTGGTCTGAATGTCACTAGATAGCTTGTCAGTCAGCATTGGTAAATTGTAACTGCCAGAATGTTCCCTTTTTCAATTAGTGCAATCATTAAATTAAAAGGCCAGGGAGCAGTTTTATAGGCAATAAGACCCTTAGCAGGAAGCCAGTGATGATGCAAGTGCTCAGTGAAGGGGCAAGCTCAGAGTTCTCAGTGAAGTGCTCTAATCTGGCAGCAACAGCAATCCTTGCTACTGGCATCTCACTGGAAAGGCCAGTGTGAAGTCCCAAAGGAGACAAAATCAGACTCTCCTGGCTTCGACTGTGAGATTTTTCACATGGGACAAGTGAAGGTCTGGTTCTCAGGGCAGTGAAGAAGGTGATTAAAGTAGCCATGAGAGGTTGTGGGGTAAACAGGGCCATGTAAGACCAAAACATGTTGGAGAGTGTTGATGGGGTGAGGGGTGCTGAAAAGAGCTGGAAGGACTGTCCAAGAACCACCTCCCTTGCCAGATTCTCTTTTCCCAGCTCTCCATTAGCCAACGCTCAAAGGACGGCCAAAGGAAACGGTACAATGACACACACAAGGTCACCCTCAAGCTCAGAGGCATCAGCACCAATGCCTGGGAGGAGTAAGCTGCTGACCATTCAGTGTGGCACCACCTGGTCCACTAAGGCATGCACCACTTCGAGGCCCAACAACTCGAAACTTAGGCAGAACGGTGGTGGTGGAGGAAGGAGAAGGAGACCAACCCAGGGATGCAAATTCCACTTCCCTGCATAACAACATGCCCCCATTGCCAAAGAATGTGTATATCCAAAACCAGGCTCCTCAGTCACCTGAGGACCCATCAGGCCTGACAAATGTCATCCTCGACTCCGAGGGACTGATGATGATGATGACTGAAGAGAGCTTCAAGGATTGAAGAGGAGGACCAGTGAATGTCAGAGTAGGTTTAGGTGCATCCAGGATGGTGGAACAGATGTGGCTGTGAGGCAGTAACAGGGAGGTTCTCTGCAACAGCCCGACTGATGATCGCAGCTTTGTAGAGTTTTCCATAGTCTCATTGCCCATTCCACCAAGGAAATCATAAAAGGTCTTAGTCTTACCCAAACAGGAATGGGAACTTCTTTATTTAATCCTATTTAGCAGACAGAGTTTTGGTGGCTGAGACACAGTAGCAGTGTGCTAGCAGCTGGGCGTCAGGAAGTGAACTCCTGGGCCAAAGTGAAGCTGATTTGTCTTCTTCTTATTGGGCAGGATGGGTCCAAAGAGAAAACCAAGTTCACAAACTGTAAAAACAATAACTGGTAAGAATGTCTGGATTCTCTAGATGGGCTGCAATCCCATGCCATGTGTCTGAGGGGAACTTGCTTGTTTCCCATTCCCCCAAACTCCCAGGCTCCTTTCTACAGCTCTTAAGGAGGCATGAATTAACCCTAGAAACAAATGCTGCATTCAGGCATAACCCAAGGCTTCTACCAGAGTAGAAACAATTGACTGATACAAGGGACCATTTGGGATGATGTGGGAAGTCACACATGCTACTTCCAGGGGGAGACAATACCCAGGCATCCAGGTACATAAGGGGTGTTTCCTAATCCAATAAGGATGGGGAGGGGGGAGTCAAACTCATCTAACTCTATGGGCTGGGTGAGGGTCCATGGGCCAGTCAGTAGGCCAGATCTATCCATGCCAGGGCCAGTTTGGTGGGATACCACATGCAGTCCACAGTATACATCAGGCAGTCCACAGTACCCGGTTCCAGGGCTTGTACTGCAAGTGGTGTGTGGGCTGTCCCTGGCAGCCTGCCGCCCAGGGGACCAGCATGGGGTGCACACTGCATGCAGCATCCCACCAGACCAGGTCCCAGGCTGTCTGTGTGCAGAACCAGAGCAGGCAGCACAAGCTCTGGGGTGGGGCCAGCACATGGTGCATAGGCTGGACCTGGTGCTAATGCCACAGAGGGCCAGCCTGGGGTATGGATGCATGCAGTGGCCTATGGGACAGCCTTGCATGGTGGCTTTGGCACAGCCCTATCTGGACTGGCCCCAGAGCCAGTACACAGGGTTGGTCCCATGAGGGTGCCACATGCAGCTTGCACCCTGGACCAAGCCCTTGTGCCATGAGCAGTGCCTGTGTCCAGCCCACATGCTAGACTGGCTCTGCATGTGGCATTCAGGGTCAGTCCGAGAGCCAGAACATGTGGCTCCATAGATTGGATCTGGTCTGCAGGCTATACATTTGACACCCCTGCAACAAGGGAATTGCATAGCCATGAGCTATCTTCAGTCACTAAAAAGAGGCCTTCTGTCCTTTGCACTGGCCCTGCTGTGGTGCTTAGTGTTAGTCTGAGCTGAGAGGGCACACCCAAGATGTTCAACACTGCAAGTCAGGAGGCCATGCTGAGTCTAGGTTTGGTCAGTCTTGTTCCCTGTGTAGATCCAGCATTTAGTCTGTGTTTGGGCCTGTCTGCTCCAGCAGTGACAGTAGCAAAGGACATATTCCAGCCTCAGCGCACATGTATACTCTGAAGAGCTTATCAGGTGCCCACCAAGCCCTGTCCATGCTCAGGCAGGGTTGAGACTGGGCTGTGGAATAGCCCCTGCCTCTTCCAATCTGAGGTGGGTAGGCAGCAGACAGTCTAGGATGATGTTTCGTCCTGGTCCTCCAGCAATAGAGGTCTGAAGGCAGCTCCATTCTCTGCCTACTCACTAATCAGGCATGGCCTGTGGGTGTTGAGAGAATCTTTCTGCACTGCTGGGTTTGTCAGTCTTAATAACATCAGATACTGCCCAGAGAAGGGGGTTTGTATTTCAAGTGTAATTTTTATTTTGATAGTGCCCCTTTGACATTCCAGGGACCCAGAAAGCAAAGGTCAGGTCACTGAACTTCAAAAAAGGCACCAATCAGCAGGCTTTGGGAATGTACACCCTCTGGTCATCCTCCTGTGTCTGAGCTTCATGCCAATCTTTTCCACCACTGCAAGAAGCATCAGACTGAATCTCAGCCCCAAACCCCATCCATTGAAAGGAATGAGAAAAATGTATCCCTTCACAAGAAGGCATTGGCCAACTACTGTCAAGTGAGCCTGAAGAAGCTAGTACCCTAATGTCACTGAATGTTAGTGGGCTCCCACTAGCCCCATGCACTGGAGAATGTGAGGAGCTGTCCTGTACTGAGAGATCACAGAATAGTAAGGCTAGAAGGGACCTCAGGAGGTCTTGTAGTCTAATCCTCTGCTAAAGGCAGTATCATCCCCATCTAAACCAAGGTACAGCCCATGGATTGGATCCACCCCATGGAGCTTCCTATAGGCCTGGAAATTTGGCAGTGGGGGAGTGGTGACAGCATTAATTGCTGTGGCTCCTGCGGACTAAACTTATACAACTCATCCAGTTTGCAGCTGGCACCACTGGTCTTTAAACCATACCAGACAGGTGTCTGTCTAGTGTGCTCTTAAAAAAAACAAAACAAAAAACAAAAAAAACACAACACTTCCATGAATGGAGATCCTATAACCTCTGTAGAGACTGATGAGCTTACCTAGCTGGTCTTCCTCAGCTTTAACCTGTACGATTGTAACTACCACCAAATTTACTGCACATGTCCTCAGTCTGCATGCTGTGTAATAGAGCCGATGATCAGGGTGCAAAACAAATCACATTATTTACGGTCTAGAAGTTGACATGATATTTGTGCTAGCAGCTGAAGAGATCAAGAACCCATCGATCCCTGCAAGAAAACATGCCCTTAATGTGGGAAAATGCCAGGCATTTGAATCTTCAGAGATGTAGGGGAAATGTTCTCTGATCTGAAAAGCTTCTTATTATGTATGTAATAGGGGGCCAGCTTGGGGCTTATCTGTGTGGCCTGCCCACCTGCATTCTTTCCTGCCACGCCTTGATCTTAATTATTTAATATATATTAGTTAAGCAGGAAGCTGCCCATTTCCTGCCCTGATGCCAGGGGGCACTATCTGCAGTACCTTTCCTCCCCTACAATGCAGCCCAGGCCTCACAGGTAGCATCTCAATGTTCACAAGCACACCAGCCCCACACTAGGCTCCAGAACCCTCCTTAGATCCCTCCATTCCGGCAGCCTACACTGCTTTCATCCGGGTTACTGAGCTCCTTGTAGCTGGCTCCCCTCTCAGACACGGTCCCCACTCGGGACCTTCAGCCATATACAGGTCCTGGCCCCACCTCCAAGGCTGGGCAGGGTCCCAGACCCATGACTCTAGGTGCCTCTCATGGTGGGCACCTAGCCCTTTTGATCTTCTCAGTCCTGGCCCCAGCATGGGCCAGTTGAGGGGGCACTCTACCTCCAGCCTCACTAGCCACACACTCTCCCCAGGTCCACCTTTCTGGACGTGGGGAGCTAGGGTACCTCACACCATGCCTGGTGCTCCAGGGTCTCACAGGGGACTCACTCCCCCCCCAGGGCAGCAGGCCATGGTGGTACCCTGTGATCTTACACATCACCCATTTCTACTCAGGGTACTGGGGCTTCCTTCCTCAGGTGGCCATTGATGTACCTGGCCCCCTCTCCTACCAATGTCCTGACCCACTCAAAGGTAGGAGATAGGGTTAAGGGACCCCAGCCTTGGTAACTGGCCTGGCATTTCCTGGGGGCTCCCACACCACTGAGAGCCCCACCAAGCCACCCACTCCCAGCAGGGTGCAGTTTTAGGTCATAGCCAGGACCAGGAGCCTCCTTACTATCCCTTACCTCCAGATGATATCA
>NW_017728914.1:5217574-5229492 GCF_001723895.1 Crocodylus porosus
GGCTGCCGGCTCCAGGTCCTTAAAGTGACAGGCACACACAGAGCCGTGCTACAGTGTACATAGTAGCTTGGCAAGTTTTGTTCAAGTGGCATTGTTTTAGCACACTTAGGCAAAGAAGGAAAAAGGGATACTTCTACTGCTAGGATGTTTATATGCTCCTGAAGGCAAAGCCTAGGCTCAAGGTATCATCTCAGTGGGAGAAGTTGACGGTTTGGACAGACATAACTTTAACTGTTATAAAAGAGGAAGGGGAATCGCTGCTTTAGGCTGTATATCAGCTGTTCTTGTTCAACTGTAGCATATCTCTGCTCCTACAGTGTTTTATGAGGTAAATTGCTGCATCTTTAATCCTGAATGAAACAGGTTTGAAGTTATAATGGTTTTTATCTATACTTCTGTAAGAGCAGAAACCCAACAGTTATCTTGGAGTATTTTATACTGGTATAATTTAACACCTGTGTAGCTCTTATGTCTGTCCATACCTTGAGATCAGCTGCACAGATCATATGTGGAAATATTTTCATTTCACATCCAAGAGCCAGGTATTCTAATGGAAAGGTGTGAGACTGGAATGGAGCCTTCTGCAGAATATGTTCCCTGGTAGTAATGTACTGTATTAATACCGTGAAAATGGATCCATTTATGCTATATGGAAAACCTCATTTATTTCTGGCACTACTTGGTTTCCTCTTAAATGCCTTGTCTATCAATTTTACCCCAGTTTAAAAGCCCTGCAGTACTATGGGATAGGAAGCAACAATTTGATTATTTAAATTTAAAAAATGGCTGCCTTTTTTTTGTTCAATCTAAAATGTTACTATAGAAAATATCTTTCAATGAGCCATTTTTCCTATGGCCTTTTCCCTGTATGTTCCTAATTATGGCCATAATTAATTTTAATGAGTCACCCACCATCAATTCAAAATTCATTTGTAAGTGTCCTGCAGCTGACATGTGGGAGGGGGTGAAGAAGAAAAAGAATAGGGAGATGTGCCCTCCTCAGGCTGTCTTTTTAATAAAACCAGTAGATTACGTACGGAATTGGCATGCCGCCTGAGTGGTACAAAATTGCCTGGTCCTCAGTCAAAGTAGATTCTGTCGGCCCATTGATGGATTGCATCATTCATAGCTTTTATAGTCACGGTAAAAGAGGTCAGTCTGTCTGGATTGATAAATCTAAATTTCTTGTAATATTTCATACTTCTACTAGACATATGCATGAAACCAATGCGATACTTTGGCTTCCTAGGGAAATAGCCCCTCTGAGGCCAACAGCAAAGTCCTTGGACAAACTTTGGTCTCTGGGGAGCTGAGATGAGAAACAGCTACAGAAAGGGCACAAGGGAGGGAAAGGCAGAGTGATGGAAGCCAGCTAGAGAGGTTGCCATTTGTCCTCTGACAGAACCATGCCAAGGTAAAGGTAAACTGTGGAGCAAATAAACTGCTGTGTGCCCTTTATTGCTCTACTCAGCTGTGAGGAGACGAGCTGAAAGCTTTAGCCATTTTCTTTTATTCCTTTCTTCCTATTTTCTTTCTAGTAGGCAAAACAGGTCTTGATTCACTCTATCCTCTTTGGAAGAGAGGAAGTACCTGTGGTGTGATGGTGAGATCAGAAAAACCTGAGGTCTGAGGTACAGTGTTTGGATTCCTTGGGGAAGTAAGAGAAGAAATGTCTTTGGACCAAATTCAGGGCTGCATCTGAGCTTCCATGGGCAATGGTGGCTTTAAGCTACCTTTAGGTCCCACTGATCCTGCATCTGACCTATTGGAAAGCATCCTCAAGATGCCTGGGTCAGGGGCCCATTCCTGCAGCTGGGAATCGCTGGAGATTTGGGACATTACACCCCTTTTCCCTCCATGCTACAGTCCCTGTGCTAAGGACAGAGATTAGGGTGATACGGGAGCTGATATTGTGAGAGGGTTCTTTGAACGGGGAAAAACACACACTTGGCATTTGAGCTGTGGTTCAGACCATAATAGACCTGAGGATTAAGTCCATTGGCTTTGACTGCAGTAGGGAAAATGTGCACTGGCTGACACGTGGTAAAAACACATGTTAAAATCCTAGTGTGGGCAAGGCAGTGGTACTGTAATAGGCACTAGCTGTTATAGGTAAAACTGAAAGGAATGAACCATTTAATTACTAGTGATTGGTGAGAAAGAACTGCACAGGCTGCCTTTGGAGGTCACTTACACTTACACAGAGCACTTGGGAGAAGGAAAAAGCCATTCTTGGGAAAAAAGTGAGCCTGATAATGAAAATCAACAGAGGATTTAAAAGTGCTATTGGCTGGTGAGGCAAAAGGGGAGGGGAGTGGCAGTGACTTTGCAAAGCAATCCTAGATCTCTGTGAGGACAGTCAAAGAGATGGGAAGAAGCCCCAAGTGTCCCGGTGCTACTTATAATTGATTTGAAGAATAGGCTGTATCAAGGATAAAGAATGTCATGTTGGAACTAAAATGAGGCAGTGAAATGAGCAGGGCCCTGCTCCTCCACCCTCTGACAGCACTACTAACATGTATGACATGCTTTGTCATTTGGTGCTTGAGCATACTAGCTGGATTGCTAGAAACATTGTACATGAGCATGTCCTATGGTCACAGCCCTGAGCTGCCTCCCATCCATAGTCCATACTAATTAAAATCATTCTCTTGATAGGATGAACTGAATCTCATCAGGAGAGCCAAAGAGATAAAAAGGAATTAACCTTCCTCCAAATTTCTCTTCCTCCCCAAACCAAATGAACAGAGGTGGCAGGCGCTGTCCTGTTAGCTTGCCCTTTGTAACAACTTCAGCATATGCAAGATGAGTGAGAACTGAATGGTTAATATATTACATGTCCTCGGCAGCCAGTGGAATTAGCTCGGATTAATTTGGATTTCATCTTTTTCCCAATGGACATTTTACTTTCCCAGCCTACATAATAATGAGTACATGCCATAGTTTATACATGGGGTACAGCAAAAGATACTGTCTCAACTCCAATGGCCCCCAGCTGACCTTTTAGTCACAATTAACGTAGCATTGGCTTGGGCTCAGCCATTGCTGTCTCTAGTACTGCGGTGCTTTTGAAGCAGCTATCTGCTCATAGGCCAGCACAGCCTGTGTCAGTTAGGAGTATCCATTGTTTATTTTAATAAAGAATCCCTGTCTACAATTGTTCATGTTCTATTTTAAAGTTTCTGCAGCCTGGAACTGAGGGGTGGTGACCAGTGAATGGCAACAAATTCAGTCACATGTGTGTATCACTGAAACTTTGGTAGTTATCACACTTGTTGCAGTTAACCAGAGATTTGCTGCTAGAACATAACAAGTGGGGTGACAATAATGCATTTTTAAACCAGGTTTCTCTTTATTGTATTTGCTTCTGGAATGGCAGTGGTCAATATTCTCCTTTAATTCAAGCATAAAAATGGCTATATCTTTCCCCAGATGCATCTCCTGGCACTGTCTCTCATAAGGGAGTATTGCAATGATGGTCTATATCTTCACACCACATAACAAAGAGACTGCTGTGGTGTTCTGGGCTGTGGAAGCAGAATATAGTATTATTATTATTATTATTTCCATGTCCTCAAGTGGATGTGTTAACATGCCATGGGAATGGTTGCTGCAGGAGTGCCAAAATTTTGTATGTTAATTCCTGCAAGAAGCCTGCATCTTGCAACATTTCTAGCCTTACCAGAAACCCTAGAGATTCCAATTATTTGGATAAAGAGGGGATAAGTATAATCCTATCTTCTCTGAGCCATCCAAACTTTGCACGGTTAACTGGTCATTGACTAAGAGTCAAAGCTTATGAGCTCTGAGAGCAGTAGAAGGAAGGAATCATTCTTAGGGCCCACCCTCTCCATCCCCTAATAATTAAAATACTTTTCATAAATGTTAGGTATACATCTGCAGTTGATATCAATGACAGATCCTCAGTCAGCTGTGCCGGTTATGACACCAGTTGCAGATCTGCCAGTTGTCTGTTGTGCTGACAGATACCTGGCCTAATGCCATTTACCTTAGCTTTACTCCTCCATGGGGAGATTCTAATGCAGCAGAGAACTTGCACAATAAACTACAGATATCCTGTACTTGAGCAGGAAACTGTTCCTCTCCAGCAGCTCAGGCAATGAATCAGCACATGTTACCTCCCCACCGCCTGCTTTGATGTCTCTGCTTGCTGTCATCACACCCCTCTGGCCTGAAATAAAAGGAACAGTATAGTGCAGTTGGAGTGTGGGGACATTGTGGGGAGATGGAGTCTAGTCTCCTGCCAATCGAACTGGAAGGGCATCATGGCCTTAGATCATAGCTAGGACATTGACTTGTTTTGGGATGTTGGGAAACTCAGTTATCCTTGTTTCTGTTTTCCACAGCCACAGAAAGGAGGTAACACCTGCCTTCTAAAAGATCAGGGAGAATGAATTAATACTAGTTAAATGCTGTGCTGCCTTTTCCAGTGTTCAGAAGTCCTAAGATAGACCCAGCCTAAAAGATAGAGGTTGACTTGCAAATTATGGTTTAAAAATACATGTTTTAAATTTAGCTTCTGCTCTTGCATTTTTGTGTTATTGATTAAGCTTTTAAACTTTCCTCTACCACCACAAGGGCTGTAAACCTTGTTCTGATGAAAGCTGAGATTCTCCTGTATCACCCGATTCCGCTGCTGGGGCTCCAAGAAAAAGCAGTAAAGACTATGGGAATTGTGACAGAATTGGGAGAGTGGGAATAGGGAAAGCACTCCGAACATTTAAAATGCTGGTCACATGATTTTGGGTAGCTCCATTTTTGATTGCTCAGTCTAAAACACTGTAAAGTGGCCTGACTGTAAGAGCACAGGTGCTCAGTAGGGCTGTGCGAAGCTTTGGTTGAGATTTGGCCCGATTCAGCGGCTGAATCTCCAAATCCAAATCGAATCAAGAGACCGATAAAAAGGTTCAAATCAGTTCAAAGACTCTAAATCGATTCAGAAAAGAGTCAGAAAAGATTTGGAGATTTAGGCAGTCCCCGCTCGCCGCCGCAGGGAGATGGACCCAGGCTCTGTGCTGGTAGGGGATAGGAGGGGGGCTGAAGGAGGGGAGAGGGGACCCCCACCAGGCCCCATCCCCTGCCTGGTGTCCCAGCCCCCCTGAGCACCCCATGACTCCTACCTGCTCTCCCAGCCCCGTCAATGGCTGCCCTGCCCGGCCCCAGTGTCCTGGCAGTTAAAAAAAAAAAAAAAAAAAAAGGCCAAGCCTTGCAATCTTTGGCTGCTGTCGAGGCCTCTGAGGGTTCATGGCAGAGCTCCCCCCATGCAGTGGGGGCAGTGAGGATTGCCCCCCTGTCTGGCAGGAGCCGGTGAGTACAGAGCCTTTTTTTTTTTAGATTACCTGGACGGTGGGGCTAGGCAGGGCAGCCATTAACAGGACTGGGAGAGCGGGCAGGGAATGGGACCTGTCTGATTCAGCGGCAGCCAAATCTCCAAATCAAATTCAGCTGAATCCATTTGGGACAGTGATTTGAATCACCAAATCGAATCACTGTCCACCAAATCAGCTGAATCTAAAGCGAATACTAGCCCCTTTGCACAGGCCTAGTGCTCAGTACTCTGTAAAAATAAGGGCATCTTCAGGTTTAGCAAGCTGGACATGCAATACTAGGCCCCCAAATAATTAATTACTTCTTAGGCTGCTAAGTAGTGTTGGAGGAGAACTCTCCAGGTTAACAAGAGAGCAGAAGAGAAGAGGGACTGTCTTCGCCTCCTTTATACTGTGCCCTGGAGTGGTGCCATGAAGCGTACCCCTGCCTACTTGCTTCCATCCCATGGGCATCCTAGAAATGATGCCACGTATCTGCTTTAGGGCATCTGAGACAGACAGCATGAGAGAGATTCTGGAGTAACCTCAGCACCATCCTGAAGGTTCCTCCTTTGTGGAAACTTACGTGCAGGGAGCAGCAGTGAGCAGCCGGGACATACTTCTAGACATGGCTCAGAGGTAGCGAAGATGAAGCTTGCGGCCCAGATCTGCAAAGGCAGATTACAGTGTTAGGCATCTAGGCCCAGTTTCTTAATGGATAAAACTACCCAGGTAGTGTTAAAGAAACACCATTGTGCAGGGGTCAGCACCCTACAGCTCACAAGCTGAACCCAGTCAATTAAATGATCAGATCCACCTGTGAAGAATCAGTCTGATCCATGGTAGCACAGGGAATTGGGGATGTGCAGTTCAAACCAAGACATGCCCCTTCTCTAGCCTACACCATCCTGCCAGTCCCCACTGTGGTGCCCCTCTCTGTAGCTCTCTCTCACAGGCTGCTTACCTTCACTGTTGAATTTGTGGGAATCAGCAGTTCACAACACAGATGGCAGAGATGATGGTGCATGTTAGAGATGACAGTAGGGAGCTCAGGTGCTGTGGAGGGGGGCACTATGGAGGGGCTTGTGGCAGTGCAAGAAATCAAGGGCTGGATCACAAACATCTATCTGCTACTCATACAGGATTGCTGACCCCTGTCCTTGTGGATCATACAAATCTCAGGATTTGTGTCTGAACATTTGGTTTCAGCAGCTCAAATCTATTAAGCTTCTGTCTCTTCTTTACCAGGGAGCAGATACAGCAGCTATTTTAAATCTGCAAAGTGCCACAGCCTGTGTAAGCACTATGCTCTGCCCTGGAACTTGGACTCTTTTGTGATGTTTCCTGTATCGAAAAGAAGAGTCAGCTTCGCCAGGAAACCTACATTCCACTCTAATCACATTAGTTTGTGTTATGACAAGGATCCCTCTGTTGTGCAAAGGACCATGCAAAAAATTGGTCCTTGTGCCTAGAGGAGCGTGTTGTGTAATGCCAAGTAATCTTGTGTAAGCATCCTACAGAGCTTCTGCATGGGAACAGCTAAGGAGCAATGGGGAAGGGAAGTGAGCAGATGGAGAGAGTGATGGAGACAAGAATCAGAAAGGCCAAACAAGGGGGACCAGGAAGTTTTCCTGCGGTCCACCTCACATGCGATCAGTGTGGGTGCCCAAATATGGCCAGTGTATCTCTGAGCTTGGGAGTTTCTGGGAAACGGTTTATTGCACAGGTTCCACAGACAGCTCCTCTGCTCTGACTGTTTGTGCCAGAAGCCCTGCTCCGACTGCATGAGGCTGCTTTTTTCACCATGTGCGACACCTGTGCGTCAGAGCTACTTCCGTGAGTTAGCTGGTTGGATCATGCAGCCGTGGGCAAGAGTCAGAGATCAAGCACATCTTGCTGACACCACACCACAAGCAGCTGCTTTGATTCTCTCCTTCATCTCTTGCCACACACATTGAGAAGGGCAACACACAGCGAAATGAGACATGCTTTGCATTTTCACCTTCCCACCATCACATAGGTTTTTCCTTCTCCTGATGCAGCAGCCACTGTGGTACTTTTCCTGACAGTTATGTCCCTTTCCAAGCAGCTTCTGTTTGGGAAGCCAGCAGTACTTGCCTTTAATGAAGATGGGTAAGAGTTTGCAGGTGAAGGCACGGAGCAGGCCGAGTGTCCCTGGCAGTACTTGTTAATGGAATGCTTGACCCTGCCTGCTTACTAAATCTCATAGTTGTTTTTGTGTGTGTGCATGCACCATCTCAACAGGTTTGCTTTTCTTCTCTCCTGCCCCTGAACAGCTTGCACCACCTGTATCTACAGCTGATTTGCTGGGGTTGGAATAGATGAGCCCTGAGTTCTGTCCACCCATCTGTCTATGAAAATAAGACCTAGGATGAGAAGTCCCTTGTACTGAAGCCTGCATGAGAGGGAAGAGGGGTTAAAAGCATGCTTACAATGGTTGAGTCTGAGCATGCTGCAATAGGAGGGAGACATGCTATGTCCTGGGATTATAGTAGCCCAGAGTGTGATCTAGATATAAATTGTGGGGAAGCCTTACGTTTCAAAGCATGGGAAGTGCAGGTTCAGTGGAGAGGTGGCTGGGTCCAGCTGGAGGAGTTACTTCAGTTTCTAAATGCCTCATTTTCCCTATGTGTTAATTGGGTCTAACACAATATGGGGCGCTGCAGTCCTGAACTAGAAGTTACCTGACAGGTGGCAGTATTTATGATGTCCTGGTGCCATGTGACTTGACAGGTATTTAAAGCCCATCTTCTTGCAAAACTTCCTCTTAAATGCCTATGACACATGCTGGAGGGAGAGGGATGTAAATGTGCTCCCTGGCTCATGAGTAATGTAATGTAAGTTTCTAAGTGTGTTAATCATGTAGGCTAGAGTGTGTTGAATGGGCGTAGCCCAGGTTGAGGGCAGGAGTGGAGCCCAGCCCCCAGAGGAAGCTCACAGCAGGGTTCAGTCCCAGAAGCCTGGATTCTAGAGATGCTGAACACCTGCTGTTTCCATTGACTTGGCCTGGGGTGCTGGGTGCTTAGCACTACCAGGAATCAGGACCCCAGGGAAGCAGAAGGGGCACAGGATTCCTCAGAGACCCAGTTCCTCTCGGCTTCTTTTAGGATAAAGTGCAAGCACAAACAGTGCCCTTGCTCCTCTGCCCTCCACACACACTGCAGGGCCCTGTGTTCTGAGAGAGACCCATCAAATTTGCACTTATTGCAATAAAGCACAAATCTCTTGTGCATTGTATGTGCAGTGCCTGCTGTTGGTTAAAGAATAATTCAGCTACATCCTTTTAAGAGTGTCCTTTGTTCCCAGAAGAGCTGAAGCTGAAGCTCTCATACTGTGGTTTATGGGGTTCTTGTCTGTTGTCCAAGAAGTGCGTTGCATAGTAGATTGCTAAAAGCACACTGGTACTTTCCTAGCACTTAATAGCCATGTCATTCAAGATTGTGTCCCTGTTATTGTATGGATGCTGTTTGCCTATACGCGTCAAAGTTTTATAGTGCTTAGGGTTGGAAGGGACCTAAACAGATCATCAGGTCCGACCCCCATGCTGGAGAAGAGGAGAAATTATCCAAGTTATAGCTAATGTGAGATGAGAAAATCTCTGTATTAAAATGTGGTTCACAGCCTGGAAAAGTCCAGACCCATCTTCAAAGCATTTATTCATCCTGGAATGCTCAGGTGCATGTGTAGATGAAAGGGGGGCCCTAAATTGAAGCAGTGGGTTTTTTAAAATACTGCTTCAAATAGGGCCAAGTAAACCCCCGTGTCATGCACATACCCATGTATCTACCTGCCTCTCCAGCAGCGGGAAGGGGAGGATGAGCTGCTGGTGGGTGGAGTGGTCCTTGGACTGCAGGGGAGGGGCTGGTGCTTTCTTCCATAGCAGCGGTCCCCAGGTGGCACCTGCCCACAGGCACCCAGCTCAGGCCATCCAAGGGGGTACTGCAGCCATGGAGGGAAGCACTGGGCCCCATGCAGCTCAGACAGGCAGGCAGGCTCCAGGGGAGGGGGAAAAAAGATCAGGCTTGCTGCTTTTGGGGGGGAGGAGGAAGGGGCAGAGCCTGCCTTCCTGGGCTGCTGTCAGGCTGCCTGCACAGGCTTCCTGCAGAGCCTCCAGGGCTGTGGGTCAGCAAACTGGAACATGGAGGAGTTTTAGCTGGCTGTGCTTCAAGTCATTTAAGGCGTATTACATCGCCGAATTTGCTACAGCAGCTGGAATTACTGCACAATACACTGCTGATGCATGCAAACACCAACACCATTAAAGCAGTGCGAAAGCATTTAACACACGTTAAATCATTGTGGACACATGCCCCTTGTTTCATCTACACACGGCCCAGGTTTCCAAGTTCCAGTTATTTGTGTTACTGTGGCCTTAATTACCCTCATTGACCCTCAAGGCCAAACTGGGTGGGAGCTGACTTGTTGTTGTTAGTTTATTTAATCAGTGTGATGGAAAATCATAAAATCATAGAAAATTAGGGTTGGAAGGGACCTCAGGAGGTCATCTAGTCCAACCCCCTGTTCAAAGCAGGACGATCCCCAACTAGATCATTCCAGCCAGGTAACCTGTTCCAGTGTTTCACTAGTCTTCTAATGAGAATGTTTTTCCTAGTATCGAACTTAAGCCTCCCTTGCTGCAACTCAAAACCACTGCTTCTTGTTTTGTCATCTGTTACCATGAGAATAGCCTAGCTCTATTCTCTTTGGCGCCACCCTTCAGGTATTTAAAGGTTGCTACTGAATCCTCCCTCAGTCTTCTCTTGTGCAGATTAAATAAACCCAATTCTTTCATCCTGTCGTCATAAGTCATGTACCCCAGCCCCCAAACCATTTTCTTTGCTCTCTGCTGGACTCTCTCCAATTTGTCCACATCCTTTCTATAGTGGGGAGCTCAAAACTGGACACAGTACTCCAGATGTGGCCTAAGCAGTGCAGAATAGAGGGGAATAATTACTTCCCTCCATCTGCTGGCAACATTCCTACTAATACAGACTATAATACTGCCAATAATGCTGTTAGCGTTATTGGCAACAAGGGCACACTGCTAACCTGAAAATACAGGTTACCCCTATGCCGGCCAGCTCATTCCCTGTTGACTAGAGGAAGAGCCATCAGTATAATGTAGAGCCCGTCAGTGTGAAATAGCCACCAGCCTTCCGGAGGTCACAAGGTGTATGGGCTTTGCATTAAGAACTGATAAAGCTTGGAGTAGAATCAGATATAAAGAGCATAAGAAAAGATTCCTTCCAGTGGAGCATATTTCATCACAGTATTACTTCCTTTTAATTAATGCTGGGCCTAAACCACAGGGATCTAATCCAAAGCTCAATGGGAGTCTTTCCAATCACTTCAGTGGACTTTGGATCAAAACCACAGCTGGCTGCAGATCTACTCAAATCTTGGCATGTCTGGATCACGAGGGTTATTCTGAGCTCAATTTCTACCTAAAGCCCATAAAAATAAGCAAATATTATTCTAGTGTAATGCAAAAGCTACTTGAAGCTTAGAGCACTTGAAGAATTTAGACTCAGATTAAATGAATCTATACATCTAAATGACAGAAGAACACCTCCAATACCATACAACACTCCAACATCATACTCGATGAAACAGAAGGAATCAATCAATCCTCTAATATTATCAATCACTCCATGCACACACTTACCCAAGCTGAAAAAATCTGTCTTCTCCAAAAGCCTTAATTTCTGTCCAGAAAAATACCCAGATAAAATACTACAATGTGGAGAGCTAGAAGATTTTTTTCAACACCTCCTTCTGAAGGAATATTTCCACAACCAAAAGGAATCCACTTTCAACACTAATTCATCCGGTGACAACATTGATGAAAAAACTGATGCCAGAAAATCCAAAAAACCCTCAAATTGGACACCTAACAGTGGATGTAATTCAAACCTTGATTGCTACATTGACTGCTTCAGAGAAAGAATGAACAATGAAATACTCAACAACAAACACCACTATAACAACTTCTCCCTCTCAGAAAGAAGGGCCTTAGAATCTCTAAGATCCAACCACCAAATCCTAATTAAACCAGCTACCCCTGCATCTCCAGAAATGTTATACATCTCATCCAGCGCACCAAATTGCCTGATGGAAAATATGTAGGAGAAACCAAACAACAACTGTGCACCAGAATGAACGCACACCAAAAATCTATCAAAGACAAGAATACCTAACTACCTGTGGAGGCACATCTGTCACAAGACAACCACTTCCTCTCCACTCTCGCAGTTCTAATCCTCAAAGGGAACTTACACAATTTACAAAACACCTTTTGTAGACAAGCCTGCAAACTTCACTTCATAAATGATAGGTTTCATAGATTTCATAGACATCAGGGCTGGAAGGGACCTCGGGAGATCATTGAGTCCAGCCCCCCACCCAAAGGGCAGGAAGTCAGCCGGGGTCACAGGATCCCGGCAAGATAAGCATCCAGTTTACTCTTGAAGGGGTTCAAAGTAGGTGCCTGAACCTCCTCCAATGGCAGGCTGTTCCAGACCTTGGGGGCTCGGACAGTAAAGAAATTCTTCCTTATGTCCAGCCTGAAAC